>NC_092790.1:6277519-6583724 GCF_047496795.1 Chiloscyllium punctatum
TGAGTACCACTGGCATCTGTCCCATATCTATTAATTAATAATATTAATATCTACCTCAATTTAAAGCTATCTCCCCTCGTGCTAGGCATCGCCTTCCGAGGGAAAAGGCTCTCATTGTCGAACCCATCTCACCCTCTGATTATCTTGTATGTTTCAATCAATTGGCCTCACATGTCTTCTCTCGAACAAAAACAGATTCAAGTCCCTCAGCCTTCCTCATAAATGGAGGTTACGAACTCCTTCCCTCCGTACCAGGTAACATCCTAGTAAATCTCCTTGGAACCCTTTCCAAATCTTTGACATCTTTCATCTAATGTGGTGATCTGAACCAGAGGCAACTCTCCAGATGTGGCTGCACCAGAGTTTTGTACAACTGCAGTATTATCTCATGGTTCTGAAACTCCATCCCTGTACCAATAAATGCTCACATGCTGAATGCCTTCTTAACAACCCTATCAACCTGGGTGGCAACTTTCAAGGATATATGTGCATGGACACAGTGATCTCTCTGCTCATCTGCACTGCCAAGATCTGCTTTACCCACATCCACCTGTTTGGTCACCTCAAAGAAGTCAATAAGGTTTGTGAGACATGACCGACCCTTCACAAAAGCGTGTTGACTATCCCTCATCAACTTATTCATCTCCAGATGGTTATAAATGCTAGCTTTTACACACCTTCCCAACACTTTACCCAGAATCAAAATACGGCTCACAGGTCTATAATTACCAGGGTTGTCTCTATTCCCTTTCTTGGACAAGGTGACAAAATTGGTTGTCCTCCAGGCTTCTGGCACTATTCCCGTAGACAACGATGACACAAAGAATAAAGCCAAAGTCTCAGCAATCTCCTTCCTGGCTTCCCAGAGAATCCAAGGATAAATCCCATCTGGCCCAGTGGACTTACCGATTTTTACAATTTCCAGAATTGCTAACACCTTCTCTTTCTGCAGTTCAATCCCATCTAGTTATGGACTCCACTACCCTGGGGTAAAGACCTTGGCGAATCAACTTACCTGTAACGCTTATGGTTTTCTAAACCTTTACAAGGTCACACCTCAGCCACCTACACCCAATGGAAATGCGAAAGACAATGATATAAATATCTCTGCTCGTGTCCCTGCCACTACTTTGCCACAATGTTCTGGGATACATTTGTTCAGGATCTAGGGATTTCTCTCCCTTTGTGTTCTAAGACCTGCATCGCCACCTCTTCTGTAATGGGGACTCTTTACAAACCATCACTGTTTCTTCCCTTTGTTTCCTAGTCTTTGTCCACAGTACGTTCTGACATGAAATGCTCATTTAGGCCCTCGCCCATTTCCTCTGTGTCTACACTTGGATGGCCTCACTGATCTTTGAGGAGCCCTAGTGTCTGTCCAGTTGTTTTTGTGTAGTTGTATGCTGTAGAAAATTATTTGCATTCTCCTTAGCATTTTCTGCCAAATCTATCTCATCCCCCCATGTTGCTTTCCAGCATATCCAGCCTCTCCGATTCTGTCAAACCCTCCAGTATCAGTAACATCTTCTTCAATATTTGCTCCATTTATAATTTCAGGAAATGCTTCTTCAATCCGGATGATCAGAATTCTATGCAGTACTCCAAAGCTGTGCTGACTATCCATAATCAATCCTTGCCTTTGCAAATGCATGTAACTCCTGTCCCGCAGAATCATATCCAACAATATACGCGCCACTGACATTAAGCTAATTGGTGTTGATCTCCCTGGCTTTCCCTCGCAGCCTTTCCTAAACACTGGCACAACATTAGGCCCTCCAGGCTCCCTGCTCATCACCCGTGGCTGTCAGTGATAGAAACATCTCTTTATGGGACACACAATTTCTTCCTGAGCTTCGCACAATATCCTGGGATGTGCTTGATTAGTTCCCATGGAATTGTCTCCCTTATGTGCATTTAAAAACCTCCAGTACCTCCTGTTATGTGGGGCCTTGTGAAGACCTCACTATTTATTTCCCTGACATCCCCTGTCCTTCTCCACAGTAAGTTCAAACATGATATGTTTGGTTAGGATCTCACCCATCTCCTGTGTTTCCACACTTGGATTGCCCCATTCATCTTCAAGGAGCCATACTCTGCCCCTAGTTAATCTTCTATTGTTAAAATACTTGTAGAATCTCTTTGGATTTTCCTCAGCCTGATCTGCCAACGCTTTTTGTGGTACCCTTTGTGCCCTCCCGATTTCGCTCTTAAGTGAATTACTCCACCCACAATGTTCTTCGATGGATTCCACTTAATCCAGCTGGCTATGTGTGACATGTGTCCCCTTTTTGTTGATCAGAACCTCAATACCCCGGTCATCCAGAGTTTCCTACTCGTGTCAGCATTGTCATTCACACCAACAGGAATATGATGGCTCTGAACTCTCATTTTAACTCCCTTTTAAAAGCTTCCCACCTTCCTGACGTCCCTTTACCTGCACATAGCTTCCACAATCAATTGTTAAAAGCTCTTGAGTAATAACATCTGGATTGAGGAAAGGCCAGTTTTGATCTTTAACTTGTGGACCAGGTTTGTCCTTTTCCATCGCTATTTTCCAACTATTACGATTGTGATCATTTTGTCAATTTGTAGCCCCACTAACCACTCCGTCCCTTTCACTACTTTGTTTCCCAAGGCGAGGTCAGGTTTTACCTCTTCCTGCAGTCCGACCATTTGCATTTTGACTGGGACAGCTTTCTTGTACATGCCGAACAAATTCCTCACATCCAAGCTCTGAACACTCTCGCAGTCCGAGTCTAGGTTTGGAAAGTTAAAATCCCTGACCATTACAGCCCTATCATTCTTACAGATATCTGAGTTCTCCCGTCATATTTGCTGCTCAAATTCTTGCTGACTGTTGGGGGCCTGTAGTACAGTCATATCAAACTGATAACCCATTCTCATTTCTCCGTTGCACCATTATATCTTCACTGGGTGATCCCCAGGAATATCCTGTCTAATTAATGCTGTAATATTTTCACTGATCAGAAACTCCACTACCCCTCCTCTCTCACCACCTGTTCTGGCCTCAACCTTCAGATTGTAGCCTGAGACCATCCCTCTCACGGTGGACAACAGCCTCACCTTTTATGTCATCTGCAAACTTACAAATGATACCTTGTGCATTCACATCGAGTTATTAATGTACATAATGCTGTTCAAAATAATTAGAGTAATAGATAGAGTCAATAGCCAGAGACTTTTCCCCAGGGCAGGATTGACTGGTACGAGAAGTTATAGTTTGAAGATATTAGGAGGAAGGTATAATGGAGACATCAGAGGTAGGTTCTTTACGCAGAGAGTTGTGAATGCATGGAATGTGTTGCCAGCTGAGGTGGTGGAAGGAGAGTCATTGGGGACACTTTCGCGACTGCTGGACAAGCACATGGATAGGAAAAAGTTGGCGGTGCATGGGTTAAGTTACTATATTTTACAATAGGATTAAGACTAGGCACAACTTCGTGGGCCTAAGGGCCTGTTCTGTGCTGTACTTTTCTATGTTCTATGTTCTATAATAACCAGCAATGGTTGCTGCCCAGATCCCTGTGGTACACCCGCTGGTGAAAGAATTTCAAACACAAAACTTACCCTCCACCGTTGTGCATCCAGGTTGCCAAATTGCCTTGGATCCCATTGGTCTGTTGGACCAGCGTTCCATGTGGGACCTTGTCAAATGCCTTAATAAACTCCATGTAACCCACATCTTCTGCACTGCCCTCATCAAAATCCTCAATCATAATTTCAAACAAAAATCTCAGCTGAATTTGGGAGAGGATCTTACTCTACCAAATCCGTGATGAGTATCCATAATCGATCTCTACCTTCCCAAATGTTGATTCGTTCTGTCCCTCAGAATTGTGTCCAATAATTTCCCTCTCCCTGCTGTCAGACTATCTGCTCTGTAATTATCTGGCCTATCCCTGCTTCCCTTTCTGAATAAAGGAACCACGTTAGTTATCCTCCAGTCATTCTGCACTTCACCCGTACCCAGCAAATTATTAAATATATCCACGAGGGTTCCAGCAGTCTCCTCCTTCACCAGAACAAGGGGGGCGGGTTTGACTTGAACCAGAGGGACATCAGTATCCCTGGGGGAGATTTACTTGTCTTATTGCAGAGGGTTTAAGCTAGTTTGGCAGGGTTTTGGACTCTGAGTAAGGAAGGCACATTGACTAGCCAAGTGAAAAATGCATCAACCTTCGAGAGCAACTTTTCTATCCAGGATATCGAGGGGCACAGTCAAGGGAGGGAAAATACTTTTGATTTAACGCGCATTTATTTCAATGCACAAGGCCTGACTGGTAAGGCAGATGCGCTCAGAGCATGGATTGGCTCTGGGTACTTGGATATTATGACATAAAAGAAACATGGCTGAGAGAAGGGCAGGACTGGCAGCTCAGTGTTCCAGGTTACAGAAGCGACAGGCGGGACAGACGGACAAGTAAGTGAGGAGGGGAGTTGTCCTTTTGATAAGGGAGGACATAACATCAGTGCTTAGAGAGGATACTCTTTCGGGGTGATCAAATGAGGCCATATGTTAAGAAATTACAAACAAAAAAAGGATGGTCAGTCTGCTGGGATATTGTTCTGGACCCCCAAATAGCCAGCGGGTACTAGAGGAGCAGATGTGAAGAGAGATTGCAGCTACCGAACGAAATAATAGGTCAGTATTGGTTGGAGATTTTAACTTCCCCTGTATTGACTGGGCCACCCAGTGTGTAAAAGGCCCGTATGGGGTGTAATTTGTCAAATGTGTCCAAGAAAGATTCCGAGATCAATATGTAGAGGGCTGCACTCTACTCAGACAGCTTCAAACGAGATCTCCCCTCAGAAAACGGGGTCGGGCAAGTGACTGAAGTGGCAGTCGGAGAGCACTTTATGTCCAGTGACCACAGTTGTCTTAGTTTAACATAGTTATTGACAAAAATCAGGCAGGTCCATATGTTAAGGTCTTAAACTGGAGTAGGGCCACTTTTGGGGCCATTTGGCAGGATCGAGCAGAGGTTGATTGGGTGAATTAAAAATCACACAACACCAGTTATAGTCCAACAGGTTTATTTCGAAGCACCAGCTTTTGAAGTGAAGGTAATCATTCTTAAAGATGAAAACTTAAACTAAATGTGTTTGATATTACATTCCATGACGCTGCTATCCTGTTGTTATAAATCCTGTGCCTTACGATTGTGCTCCACCTGATAAAGCAGTGCTCTGACATCTAGAGCTTCCAAATAAACCTTTTGGAGTGTAAGCTGGTTTTGTGAGATTTTTAAGGTTGTTCATCCCAGTCCAACACCGGCTCCATCACATCATGCTCCCATCAACTGGGTGAGTCTGTGTGAATGAAAAAGAATGACTGGCAAATGGGAGGCTTTGAAAAGTGTGATCTCAAGAATCCAATATGTCTCTGATTGAGTGAAGGGAAAAGCTGGCAGGTTTAGGGATCCCTGTCTGATCGGGGATATTGAAGCTCTGATCAATAAAAAGAAGAAGGCACATATTGTCTTCAATGTGTCTGTATCTACGTAATCTCTTCCAATCCTAAAGACACGATTACTCGGTGGAGACTTTACAATCCTCACAGGTCCCTTCAGCACTCCCCATATGGAGAATCCACTGAAAGCCTATGATTCTCTCGATACAGTTCTGACAAGACTCACTATCTGTGTAACGTCATCCCATCGCTAACACACAACCTATCAATGTGAACTCCTCCTGTATCTCCATCCAGTTACTCATCTCCATAACCTTCTCCACCTCTTACACCCCTAATCTGTGTAAATGTCACCCTCCCATACAACCCTTCCCACTTTGACCAAACTGGAGAAGGTTACTAATGCTCCCTTATCTGTGAAACTGTCTCCAACCAAAGTTACTGCCCTTCTGGAATATCTGTCAGTGTCCACACCCTTCATATCTAAATAATCTGCAGAAGGAATATACATCTTCAGTCACGACTACCCTCCATATCTCTGATTGGTCCTCCAGTCTGTACAACCCACTTTATCTCTGTCATCTGCTCCATTCGCCGAAAACTCTCGTTGTCTGTGTAAACCGCTCCATCCTACCAACTTCCTTCTCCCTGTAAACTGCCCATCCCTCCAAACCTCCCCATCTCCACAAACTCCTGCAGGCCCTACAGCTCTCCACATTTCTGTAGCACCCTATGGCTCTATGGTCTTCCCTCCCTGTGAAACCACCTCCAGTCCCCACGATCCTCCCAGTCTGGGTCGTCTGCACCATATCAGACCATTGCTGTCTCTGTTACCGCAGACAATCCTAGTAAACCTCCCTAATGTATCTATTCATTCAGATACCATCCTTTCTAGCCTCTCAAAACCTCTTCCTGTCATTGTAACCCTCCCTATTTAGAACAAAAAACAGTACAGCATAGTACAGGCCCTTCAGCCTTCAATATTGTGTCCATCTTTTACCCGTCTCTAAGATCAATCTTACCTGCAAACCATTCAAGGAACAAAGAAAATCACAGCACAGGAACAGGCTCTTCAGTCCTCTAAGCCTCCACCAATCCAGATTCTCTGTGGAAACCTGTCGCCTATTTTGTGAGGATCTGTACCCCTTTGCTCCCTGCCCAATCATGCATCTGTCTGGATACATCTTAAGTGACATTATTATTCCCGCCTGTACTACCTCTGCTGGCCACGCGTCCCAGGTCCCCATCACCCTCTGCATAAAGATCTTTCCAGCCTATCTGCCCTAAACCTTCCCCCTCTCGCTTTGAACTCATGACCCCGAGTAATTGCGTTCCGCACGCTGGGGAAAAAAGCTTCTTGCTATCCATCCTGTCTATACCTCCCATGATTTTGCAGACCTCAATCAGGTCCCCAGTCAACCTTCATCTTTCTTACGAAAATAATCAGAATATATTCAATCTCTCCTCATTGTTAGCGCCCTCTATACCAGGCAACTTCCTGGTGAACATCCTCTGCACCCTCTCCAAAGCATGCACCTCCTTTTGGTAATGTGGCGACCAGAACTGTATGTAATATTCTAAATGTGACCGAATCAAAGTCATATACAACTGTAACGTGACCGGCCAACTTTTGTACACGATACCCCTTCGAAATAAGGAAAGCATGCCATATGCCGCCGTGACCAATTTACTGTCCTGCGTTGCCACATTTAAGGAACACTGGGCCTGAATACCCAGATCTCTCTGTACATCAATTTTCCCCAGGACTTTTCCATTTACTGTATAGTTCACTTTCCAATTAGATCATCCGAAATGCATCACCTCGCATTTGTCCAGATTGAACTCCATCTGCCATTTCCCAGCCCGCCTCTCCAATCTATCTATATTCTGCTGTGTTCTCTGACAGTTCCCTTCTCTATCTGCTACTCCACCAATCTTAGTGTCATCTGCAACCTGCTAACCAACGAACCAATACATTCCACCAAATCATTGATATGTATCACAAGCAACAGTGGTCCCAGCACGGATCCCTGTGGAACACCATTGGTCACAGGTCTCCATTTTGAGAAATTCATTTTGCTATCATTCATGTGTCTATCTAAAAATTACTTAAATGTCCCTAATGTATCTGACTCTACCACCCACACTGGCAATACACTCCACTCACCCACCACACTCTGTGTAAAGAAGCTACCTCTGACATCTCCCCTCAACCTTCCTCCAATTACCTTACAATTTTGGCTCCTAGTTATAGCCATTTTCGCACTGGGAAAAATCTCAGGCCACCCACCTTATGTCTGCCTCTCATAATCTCGTACCTCCATCAAGTCACTTCTCATCCTTTTTCATTCCAAAATTAAAAGCCCAGGATTCCTCAACCTTTCTTCGTTCGACCTCCCCTCCAGACCAGGCAACATCCTGATAAATCTCCTCTACAACCTCTCCAAAACATCCACATTTTTCCTGTAATGAGGCAACCAGAACTGAACACGATATTCTAATTGTGGTCTAACCACAGGATGTATCGAGCTGCAACATAACCTCACAGCTCTTAAACTCAAGGCCCCTGCAAACGAAAGCCGACACATCATTGGCTTTCTTAACAACCCTAACAACGTGGTTCGCAACTGTGAAGGATCTCTGGACATTGACCCAAGATTTTTCTGCTACTCCTCACTGTCAAGAATCCTGCAGTAACCCTGTAAAATCTTTCTGCAGAATCCTTCAAACGTAAACCCTCCCTATTTTGGTATTTTCCTCCAGTCCCGACTGCACTCATAAACTGTGAAACCTCTTCCAGTCCCTACAATCCTCCTTAGCTCTGTAACCTCTGTAAGCATGTAGTTGTAGCCGTGTGGTTTAGGCGGTGAGTTAGAAATCCATTGGGGCTTGCCCACACACGTTCGAACCCTGCCCAATAGGGCAGTCGGGTTGAGTGATGCCAGTGACCGGAGGTGTTCTCTAACCTGCTCTGTGAGAAGTTGTCCCATGTCCTCAATGTTCGGGAGATGAGGAGACTGGGCACCTTCTCACAGCGCACTTCACAAAAAGTCTCCAGGATACCTGAAAACCAACCCAACGACTTGTTGCCAAACATTTCAACTCCCCCACCCACTCTGCCGAAAACATGCAGGTCCTGGGCCTCCTCCAACCGCCATTCCCTCACCACCCGACGCCTGTAGGAAGAACGCCTTTTCTTTTGCCTTGGGACCCTTCAACCCCATGGCATCAGTGTGGACTTCACCAGTTTTCTCATCTCCCCTTCCCCACTTACCGCAGTTCCAACCTTCCAGCTCAGCACCACCCTCATGACCTGTCCCACCTGTCAATCTTCCTTCCCACCAATCTGCTCCACCCTCCTCTTTGACCTAGAACTCTTACCCCATCTCCAAACACCTATTGCACTCTCAGCTACCTTCACCCAAATCTCACCCCCTTCCCATTTATCTCTCCACCCCCAAGTCTCCCAGCCTCATTCCTGATGCAGGGCTCCTGCCCGAAACGTCACTTTCCTGCTTGTCGGATGCTGCCTTACCTGCTGTGCTTTTCCAGCACTACACACTCAACTCTAATCGCCAGAAGCTGCAGACCTCAATGTCTTCTGTTTATCAGATGGGTCAATGCAGTGAGGAATGGCAGATGGAGATTAATTTAGATAAATGTGAGGTGCTTCATTTTGGAAAAGCAAATCCTCACAGGACTTATACACTTAATGGTAAGGTCCTAGGGAGTGTTGCTGAACAAAGAGACCTTGGAGTGCAGGTTCATAGTTCCTTGATAGTGGAGTCGCAGGTAGATAAGATAGTGAAGAAGGCGTTTGGTATGCTTTCCTTTATTGGTCAGAGTATCGAGTATAATCCCATCTAGTCTAGTTCCCTGGATCTCAGTATTCTCCTCGGCAAAATTATCGTTTCTAGAGTGAATACCGTCGACAAATATTAATTTAGTGCTTCCCCTATCTCCTCTGACTCCACACACAACTTCCCATTAATATCCTTGATTGGACCTTATCTTGCTCTTGTCATTCTTTTATTCCTTAAATACCTATAGAAAGCCTGAGGGTTTACCCTGATCCTATCCGCCAACAGATTCTCATGTCTCCTCCTGTCTCTGAGTTTTCACATCTCATCCTAACATAAGCCTCCCTCTTCCTCTTGACCAGAGATTCCACGTCCTTCGTAAACCACGGCTCCCGTGCTCTACAGGGAGAGCCTGTTGACAGGTACATACTTATCTAGGACACTCAGGAGGTTTCCCTTGAATAAGCTCCACATTCCTGATATGCCCATCCCCTGCAGATTCCTTCCCCATCCTACGCTTCCTAAATCTTGCCGAATCGCATCGTAACTGCCGTTTCCCCCAGTTGTAAATTTCGTGGAAGTGTATAACTGTTTGTGTGTGTGTGTGTTTCTGTGTATATGTGGTTAATGACACGAGACAGTTTGGTGTGTGTGTGTGTGGTTGTGTATATCTGACCAATGGCTGGAGGCAGGGTGTTCATGGAGTGTTGCGTGTGCTTGTGTGCGTTTGTCAGTTTCTGCGTATATCTGTTTCATGGCAGGGGGCAGGGTGGTCGTGGAGAGTATATTTTCTGAGTTTCTGTGTCTATGTGCTTACTGGTAGGAGACAGGGTGGTGGTGGAGGGTAGACTGTACTTGTTTCTATATCTATGTGCTTACTGGCAGGAGTCAGGGTGGGGGTGGAGGGTTGTGTATGTATGTGTGTTTCTGCGTATATCTGTTTAAGGTCAGGAGGCAGGGTGTTCGTGGAAGGTTGTATATGTGTTTCTGTGTATATCTGTTTACTGGCTGGAGACAGGCTGGTGGTGGAGGTTTATGTGTGTGTTTCTGTGTATACCTGTTAAATTGCAGGATACAGGGTGGTGGTGGAGTATAGTATGTGTGTTTGTGTGAAAATCTGCTTAATGGCAGGAAATAAGGTGGTGGTGGATGGTTGTGTATGTGTGTTTCTGCATACATCGGTTTAATAGCGGGTGACAGGGTGGTAGTGGAGGGTTGTGTGTGTTTCTGGGTACATCTGATCGATGGTAGAAAACAACTTGGTGGTGTAATGTCGTGTGTGCGTGTTTCTGTGTATATCTGTTTAATTGCAGGAGACAGGATGGTAGTGGAAGGTTGTGTGTGTGTTTCTGTGTATAATTGATTTATGGAAGCAAACAGGGTGGTGGTGGAGGGTTCTCTATGTGTGTGTTTCTGTTTTTATCTGTTTAATTGCAGGAGACAGGCTGGTGGTGGAGGCTGGTATGTGTTTGTTTCTGAGTACATCTGTTTCATGGCAGGAGACATGATGGCGGTTGATGGTTGTGCATGTTTACCTGCACATATCTGCTTAATGGCAGAAAACAATGTGCCTTCGTGCCGCTGTGTGTGTATTTCTATCTATATCTGTTTAATGGCAGGAGACAGGGTTGTGGTGGAAGGTGGCGTGTGTGTGTTTCTGCGTATATCTGTTTAATGATAGGCGAGATAGTGGTCGTGGTGGTGTGTGTGTGTTTTTGTGTATATCTGTTCAATGACAGGAGACAGTGTGGTGGAGGATTGCTTGCATGTTTCTGTAAATATCTGTTTAATTGCAGGAGACAGGGTGGTTTTGGAGTTTGGTGAGTGTGTGTTTCTGTATATAACTGTGTAATGAATGTAGACAGGATGGTTGTGGAGGTTGTGTTTCTGCTTAATGACAGGAAACAAATTGGTGGGCAATGGTTGTGTGTGCGTGTGTGTGCGTGTGTTTCTGTGTATGAATGTTTAATGGCAGGAGACAGGGTGGTGCTGAAGATATGCATTTATGTTTCTGTATATATCTGTTTAATTGCTGGAGACAGGGTGGTGGAGGAGGGTGGTGTGTCTGTGTGTTTGTGTGAATATATGTTTAAATGCAGGAGACAAGGTGGTGTTGGAGGAATTGGGTGCACGTGTTTTGGTGTATATCTGTTTAATGGCAGTAGACAGGGTAGAGGTCGAGGCTTTGTGTGCATGTATTTCTGTTTATATATACTCAACGGCAGGAGAACAGGGTGGTGCTGAAGGTATGCGTGCATATTTCTGTCTATATCTGTTTATTTGCAGGGGACAGGGTGGTGAAGGAGGATGGTGTGTGCGTTTCTGTGTATATATATTTAATTGCAGGAGACAGGGTGGTGGTGGAGGGATGTGTGTCTGTGTTGTTGTGTGTATCTGTTTATGGGAAGGAGACAGGGTGGTCGTGGAGGTTTGTGTGTGTGTGTGTATCTGGTAGATCTGTTTAAGAGCTGGAGACAGGGTAGTGGTGGAGGGTTGTGTGTATGTGTGTATTTCTGTATATCTCTGCTCAATGGCAGGAGAACAAGGTGGTGTTGGAGGATTGTGTGTGTGTTTCTGTGCATATCTGGATATTGGCAGGAGAAAGTGTGGTGGTCGAGGGTTGTGTGTGTGTGTATTTCTGCATATACCTGCTCAATGGCAAGAGAACAAGGTGGTGTTGGAGGTTTGTGCGTAGGTAGGATGTTCGTGGAAGGTTGTATGTGTGTTTCTGTGTATATCTGTTTAATGGCAGGAGACAGGGAGGTGGTCGAGTGTAATGCATGTCTGCATTTCTGTGTATATCTGCTCAATGGCAGTAGACATGGTGGTCTTGAAGGGTTGTGTGAGTGTGTGTTTCTGTTAATATCTATTTAAGGGCTAGAGACAGATTGGTGGTGGTGTAGTGTCTTGAGTGTATGTTCCTGTGTATATCTGATTAAAGGCAGGAAACACGGTGATGGTGGAGCGATGTGTGTGTTTCAGTGCATTTCTGTTTAATGACAGGAGACAGGGTGGTGTTGGAAGAATGGGTGTGCGTGTTTCTGTGTATATCTGTTTAATGACAAGAGACCAGGTGGTGGTGGAGGGTTGTCTATATGTTTCTGTAAATATCTGTTTAATTGCTTAATGACAGGAAACAAATTGCTGTTGAAGGGTTGTGTGTCGTGTGTGTGTGTGTGTGTGTGTGTGTGTGTGTGTACGTGTGTGTGTGTGTGTGTGTCTACGTGTGTGTGTGTGTGTGTGTGTGTGTGTCTGTGTATGTCTGTTTAATGGCAGAAAACAATGTGGTGGTGGAGGGTTGTGTGTGTGTTTCTGTGTATGTCTGTTTAATGGCACGAGTCAGGGTGTTGGTGTCGAGATGTGTGGGTTCTGTTTAGATCTGTTTAATCACCGGAGAGTGTGTGATTGGGGAGGTGTGTGTGTGTTTATGTGTCTATCTGATTAATGACAGCAAACAGGCTGGTGGTGGAGGGTTCTGCATGTGTGTGTATTTCCGTGTGTACCTGTTTAATAGCAGGAGACAGGGTGGTGATGGAGGATTGTGTGTGTATTTCTGTGTGTACCTGTTTAATAGCAGGAGACAGGGTTCTCGTGGATTGTTGTGTGAGTGTGTTTCTGTATACATCTATTTAAGGGATGGAGACAGGTTGGTGGTGGAGGATAGTGTGTGTGCGTGTTTCTGTGTATAACTGTTTAATGACAGGAGATAGTGTGGTGGAGGAGGGATGTGTGTGTTTCTGTCTATATCTGTTTAGTGACAGGAGACAGGGTGGTACTTGAAATATGTGTGTATGTTTCTATATATATCGGTTTAATTGCAGGACACGGTGGTAGAGGAGGCTGATGTGTGTGTGTTTCGGCGTAAATCTATTTAATGGCAAGGGACAGTGTGGTGGTGGAATGTAGTGTGTCTGTGTTTCTGTGTCTATGTGCTTACTGGCAGTAGACAGGGTGTTCTTGGAAGGTTTGTGTGTTTCTGTGTATATCTGTTTAATGCCAGGAGACAGGGTGGTGCTCGAGGGATGTGTGTGTGCATTTCTGTGTATATCTGCTCAGTGGCAGGAGACAGGGTGGTGATGGAAGGTTGCGTGTGTGTTTCTGTGTATGGCTGTTTAAGTGCTGGGGACAGGGTGGTCTTGGAAGGGTTGTGCGTGTGTGTGTTTCTGTGTATATCTATTTAAGTGCTGAGGACAGGGTGGTGGTGGAGAGATATGTGTGTGTTTCATTGCATATCTGTTTAATTACAGGAGACAAGGTGGTGGTAGAGCGATGTATGGGTCTGTGTTTCTGTGTATATCAGTTTAATGACCGGAGACAGGGTGGTGGTGGAGGGTTGGGTATGTGTGTGTGTTTCAGTGCATATCTGTTTAATGACGGGAACAGGGTGGTGTGTGTATGTTCCTGTGTATATCTGTTTAATGACAGGAGACAGGGTGGTGGTGAAGGGTTGTCTGCATTTTTCTGTAAATTCCTGTTAAATAGCAGGAGACAGTGTGGTGATGGATGATGGTGAGTGAGTGTTTCTGCCAGAGACAGGGTGTTGCTCGAGTTTTGTGTGTGGATTTCTGTATGTATCTGTTTAATTGCAGGAGACAGGGTGGTCATGGAGGGTCGTGTGTTTCTTTCTGTGTATATCTGCTTAATGACGGGAAAGAAATTGGGTGTCAAGGGTTGTGTGTGTGTGTGTGTTCCTGTGTATGTCTGTTTAATGGCAGGGGACAGGGTGATGGTGTCGAGATGTGTGTGCGTTTCTAGTTATACCTGCTTAATCGCTGGAGAGAGAGAATGTGCGTGTATGTGTGTGTGTTTGGTTCTGTGTATATCTGTGTAATGGCAGCAGACAGGATGATCGTGGAGGCTTGTGTGTGCGTGTTCCTGTGTATATCTGTTTAATGGAAGGAGACAGAGGTCGTTTAGTTTTGTGTGTATTTCTGTGTTTATCTGTTATTGACAGGTGGCAGGGTGTTAGTGGAGGATAGTGTTTGTGTGTTTCTGTGTATATCTGATTAATGGCAGGAAACAGGGTGTGGTGGAGGGTTTTGTGTGTGTGTTTCTGCATATATTTGTTTTATGGCAGGAGACAGGGTGGTGGTGGGAGGTTGTGTGCTTGTGTTTCTGTCTATATCTGTTTAATAACAGGAGACAGATTTTGGTGCAGGTTGGTGTGTATGTATTTCTGCATATCTCTGTTTAATGGTGGGAGGCAGGGCAGCGATGGAGGGTTGTGTGTGTGTGTGTGTGTTTATGTGTATATCTGCTTACTGGCAGAAAACAATGTTTTGGTGAAGGGTTTTGTGTGTGTGTGTTTCTGTGTATGTCTGTTTAATGGCAGGGAATAAATTGGGTGACAAGGATTGTGTGTGCATGTGTGTGTGTTTCCATGCATATCTGTTTAATGGCAGAAAACACTGTGGTGGTGAAGGGTTGTGTTTGTGTTTCTGTGTATGTCAGGTTAATGGCAGGAGACGGGGGGTGGTGTCGAGATGTGTGTATGTTTCTGTTTATTCCTGTTTAATTGCCGGACAGTGTGTGATGGTGGACCATTGTGAGTGTGTGTGTGTGTGTTTCTGTGTAATGGCAGGAGAACGAATGGTCGTGGAGGGTTGTATATATGTGTTTCTGTTTATATCTGTTTAATGGCAGGAGAGAGTGTGGTCGTGGATGATTGTGTGTGTGTGTGTGTGTGTTCCTGTGTATTTCTGTTTAATCACAGAACACAAAGCAGACATGGAGTGTTTTGTGTGTGTATTTCTGTTATATTTGTTTCATGGCAGGAGACAGGAAGGTGATTTAGAGTTTTGTGTGTTTTTCTGTGTATATCTGTTTATTGACTGCAGTTAGGGTGTTAGAGGAGGGTTATGTGTGTGTGTATGCGTGTGTGTGCTTCTCTGTAAAAACTGCTTAATAACGGGAGACAACGTGGTGGAGGAGGGTTGTGTTGTGTGTTTCATTGGATATTTGATTAATGGCAGGAAACAGAGTTTTGGTGGAGGGTTGTGCGTGTGTGTTTCTGTATATATCTATTTAATTGAAGGAGACAGCGTGATGATGGAGGGTTGTGTGTGTTTTTCTGCATACATCTGTTTAATGGCAGGAGACTGGCTAGTGGTGAAGGTTGTGTGCTTGTGTTTCTGTCAATAACTGTTTAAAAACAAGAGACAGATATTGTTGCGGGTTGGTGTGGATGTGTTTCTGTGTATCCCTGTTTAATAATTTGAGACAGAGTGGCGATGGATAGTTGTGTACATGTGTGTTTTATTTATATATCAGTTGAATTGCAGGAGACAGCGTATTGTTAGACGGTTGTGTGTGTCCATTGCTGTATATTTCTGTTAAATGGCAGGAGACAGAGTTGTAGAGGGGGATTGTGTGTGTGTGTGTTTCTGTATATATCTGATCAATAGCAGGAAACAACTTGGTGGTGAAGGGTTGTGTGTGTGTGTTTCTGTGTACACTGGTTTACTGATAAAAGACTACGTGGTGGTGCAGGTTGGTTTGTCTGTGCTTCTGTGTATATCTGTTGTGGTTCTGTTCACCGAGCTGGGAATTTATGTTGCAGACGTTTCGTACCCTCTCTAGGTGACATCCTCAGTGCTTGGGTGCCTCCTGTAAAGCACTTCTGTAATGTTTCCTCCAGCATTTATAGTGGTTTATCTCTGCCGCTTCTGGTTGTTAGTTCCAGCTGTCCGCTGCAGTGGCCGGTATATTGGGTCCAAGCTGATGTGTTTGTTGATAGAATCTGTGGATGAGTGCCATGCATTTAGGATTTCCCTGGCTGGTCTCTGTTTGGCTTGTCCTATAATAGTAGTGTTGTTCCAGTCGAACTCATGTTGCTTGTCATCTGTGTGTGTGGCTACTAAGGATAGCTGATCGTGTCGTTTCGTGGCTTGTTGGTGTCCATGGATGTGGATCTTTAGCTGTCTTCCTGTTTGTCCTATGTAGTGTTTTGTGCAGTCCTTGCATGGACTCCATCAAGTCACGTTTCAAAAATCATTTTAATCCACGTGCTCAGACATATAATGAAAAATCTCTGTGGGATGTGAACCTTTAGGTCAGAGGTCAGGACACTACCACCGCTCAACAATAGCCCCTAAAGCTGCAACATGATTCTCCTGTGTGTTTGTTCATCAGCTTTCTTTGAACATACTGTGACACACCCCCACAACATAATCGAGACCATCTGCTCCAGAGAAAGTGACACTACCACAGTTCATGGAAGGGAATCGAATCCAGAGCTCTGCCCCGGGGCAGGGGTGCTATCCACCACACAAGATTAAACCATGCCCAGAATTTTAAGTGTCAGTTTTCAGCTTTATATGGATTTATTACATTCTGATTAACATTACTGAAAAAGACAGGCAACAGTTTTCATTGTTAAATAAATAAAATGTATTAGCCTCAACTATAAGATGATGAGTGTACGTGCTCTGCCAAGCAACTTCTTTAATTGCTTGGCTATGATTTCCAGCTTAAATGGCTATTATCTGTAATCAGAAATATTAGGGCAAGAAATCTTGCAGAAACACTCTGCAATGTGAGGGATCTCGAATAGATATCAAAACTGAACACCAGAGAATAGGAAAGAGCACAATTTCTGGCCAAAAACACTGGCCACTGTTTCCACCCTCTGACATGTGGCTTCCCTCTTCCTGAAATGATTAAGGGATACAAGGCATCGGTTTACTTCCCAGCCTCTCCTTACCCTTTCCTCCCTCTGCTTGCACAAAGCAAATCAAGCTTTGATCTTTGGAAAACTCAAGGCCGGAGATATAGGCCTTCTGGAGAGGGGAGGGTCTTTTAAACCTGAAGCAGGAGGGTGAGGGGGCAGTAATATCACTCACTGTGCTGAGGTGTGGCAGTTCAACTTTAATATGGATAAATGCGAGGTATTGCATTTTTATCAAATATAAAGCGGGGGCTCATGCAATTAATAGTAGTGCGTTGGTAGTGTTGTAGAAAAGAGGGACCCACAGGTGCCGATCGAATTCACAGAAGTTTGTGGCACTTATAGACAAGCTGTTTAAGGCTACTTCATTGCTCAGACATTTGGGGTTAGAAATTGAGAAGTAATGCTGAGATAGTGCAGGACATTGATGAAGCCTCTTTTGTAGTACTGTGTTCAGTTCTGTTAATGGAATGAGATTATTAAGCTGAAGAGGCTTCAGAAGAGATATACTAGGATGTCGCCAGGAACACCTCATCTTCTGCCTCGGGAGCCGACAAAGACATGGCATGAACCTTGAACTGACTAATTTGCAAATCTCCCCTCGACGACCCAGATCCCAGATCCGACCCTCCAACTCAGATCCGCCCTCTCGTGGGAACCTACCTGTCCATCTTCCTTCCACCTATCCGCTCCAACTCCCCACCGACCTCTCACTATCACCTCCTAGCTTCGCCCACCTATCACTAACCTTTCCCCCAGCCTCACCCCACCACCCATTTATCTCTCAGCCCATTGACTCCTTCGCAGTTCTGAAGAAGTACCCTGCCTGAAACGTTTACTCTCTTGCTCCTCGGATGCTGCCTGACCGACTGTGCCTTCTCCACTACCATGCTTTATCTACACTTAATTCTCCATCATCTGGAGTCCCCATCGTCACTTAAGTACAATTCTCTGTTAACATATCTATGCTGTCTGTCTGTTGTAACCCCACACTGTCTTAGGTACATATTGTCTCCAGATCATGGCCTATAAAAGTTCTCTCAATCTCTTACTGATATTGTCATGCCTCAACAGTAGTTACAGGGTCTATGTTTCCATTTATAAGCAGAGAAACATGTTGGTGTTCCGATAAACCTCTGGCATTACTTTCATATCCAATGCAGACTGAATGGTTACACACAATTAATCTACCAGACTCCCTCATTCACCATCGCATATCCAATCCAGACTGTGTAAATGTTAATCATTATTTTGAATTTGAATTAAACAATATTGAATTGAAAGGCGTTGGCTGCAGCTATTTGTTCTCTGACTGGAAATAATGTCAGTCTCCGTGGATCCTAAATGTGTCACTGGAGGGCTTGCCTCTTTTATTAATTAAGGATTCAGTTCAATGTGTTATCCCATAGTATGAGTGGGAACATTGCCGACCGTACAGGGATCAGCAGCGCCAGAGAGACAGGGAGGAGATATCAGAATCTGAGAACATTAGACTGGAATGATCCAACAATGGACAGGAGTTTTTCATCTAGTCTTTCCTGGCTTTCCAAACCTTGGGTATCATTAGTATGGTTGATCTATGATGTACTGATGGTTATTCAAGGTGGTTACTATCCCATCCTCGCTATAGTTGGTGTTCCTGGTAAGTCATTCTAACTGTCTATTAAAGCAGGTTAAACTGAACTGTTGTTCACGTTATTGAAATTGGGAAAGGTGGAAGTCATCGTTTTCAGCTCCAATGAAAAAAATCCCATTCCTTAGAAATTATAATGAGCAGATTACTACTTTCAAATGACTCACCAGTATGCAAGGAGAAACTCTAAAACTTCATAATCCTTCTAGCCCTGCACAGATCGATATCTCCATATCCTCCCCATCCGCTTATTCTGTCCAGTATCACCTTCGTGATATCCCCGTCTCCTCCTCAGCCACAGGGCACCTTCTGAGTAAACCATCATTTCAGCCTCTGTTAAATCCCGAATCACCTGTTTCAAGCCCCTTCTAACCACATATCAATCACAAAATAATTACACTTGAAATGTTTAACTTGTTCTCTTCATGGAAACTGTCTGACGGGAAGATTATTCATGGTGCTCAAGTCATTGAATCATGATCTAGAGCCACAGCATAATAATCTGTTAATATGAATGAAATTGGTGGCATTGAAGTGAAACCATCATCATTAAGTATAAAAAGTCCATCTGCTTGCCTCATGTCCTTTAGTGAAGGCAATGGGTCATCCTTCCCTGATCAGGTCTCTGTGTGACTGCAAGCCCACAGCAATGTGTTTTACTCTTTACTGTCCTGTGGAACAGCTGAACCAGCCACTCGTTTGAAGATAGGGATAACATGTTGGCCTGACCTATGAGGGAAGAAGAGTTTCCCATATTCCTGCAGCTCATTTCCATTCAGGTGGGTGACCATTCCTTATTTCAAGTGTATTCTTTCTTAGCCTATTCCCTGAGTGTGATGTCCATCTCCCGTAGCACCTTTGGTGTTGGCTGTATTGATGCTCACGTATAGATGTAAGGAAATTTTAAATTCCAGGTCAGGCGCAGTGTAGCGAGAAGGAAAGGCTTCTTATGCCACAAGAAAGAAAAGGAGATGTCTCAGTGAGGAAAAGGAATTATTGTGATAAAACCTGAGAGTGTTGTTGAGGCAGTATTGGGAAATTGTGGACAGATTTTCTTTCCCTTATAAGAAATAATCGTCCTGCCACAGATAGAGCGCAAATGTTTTTCACCAGACTAATCCCTGGGAAGGTGGTAAAATGAGGGGTGAACGACGATTAATCTTTAGCGCTGTGAGAGAATAAAAGATGATTGCATTGAAACTAAAGGCTAATGGACAGTCTCTCATGATGTTCTAAACAGATATTGATACGGTGATCAAATCAATGGCTTGTTTTTACTCGGGTTACAAGAGCCTCTGAGGACGTTCCCCTCACCCCACCCCCACTCCCTATATCGATAGAGAGAGAGCGAGAGAGAGAGAGAGTCAGACTTTGAATATAGTGCATTTGGTGTGTGCTCCTACATTAAACATCACGTTATCCGAAATCCTGAAAGCAGCCACAATGCCTGCACTCTAAAACAGTTAACTATTCCCATCATCTTCTGACCTCCATGGAAAATATAGATCTGTCTACTCAGAGATGGAAGATGCCTCTTTGAGACTTGATACAATACATCTGGCTTCCCTCCTCACTGCTAGCAAACCACGTTAAAGTAGCAGACGTTCCACTGGCGATGGACCCACGAGGAACCTCGTACAACCATTCATGAGTGCAGTCTGTGCTCCATTGGTTTGTTGTATTGGAGCATTAGTGACACCCTCCTGTTCATGTATAACAATCTCGTGGGTCTGAATGGCCTCCTCCACGTCCCATGAAACAGGTTCAAGCGTCTGATTGGACTCTACCTGATCCTGTTTAATAGCTCCATGTACTGACCAGACCCTTTCTCTTCCTGTGGAACAAGCAGGAGTATTGAATGGGCTGCCCCTCTTCTTGTTCAGTAGTTTCGATGGGCTGAATGGCTTCCACATTTCGGTATGTAACCAGCTTGAGATGTTGAATGAGCTCCTCTTTTAACTGTGTCTGACAGCACTGTTACATGAATGTTACCGACACTTTAACAGCACAAGCCTGAATGCTGTCCAGGTCTTACTGAATACGGACACAGGCTGCATCAGGAGCTGATGGGAGTCAAAATGTTCTGAACATTGTATAACCCTCAGTGACCATCCCCACCTCCGGTCTTATGTTGGCGAAAGACATTGATGAAGCAGCTGAAGATGTTTATGCTGAGGAAACTACCCTGATGATCTCCTGAAGAGATGTCCTGGGACTGAGATTTTCGGCCCCCAAACAGGCATCTTCCTTTTTGCTCTGATAGACCCCAGCCAGTGGGGAGGGGACACCTGATTCCCATTCAGCTCAAATAAGATGGCGCTTCCGATGACATTCTCAGTCAAATACTGCCTTGATATCAAGGCTCTTCACTCTTTGCTGAGCCCCTGTGTTCCCCTCTTGTTCATATCAACAGGTGACAATGTCTGTGTGGGGAGTGTTTTCCTCTCACAGAGGGTAGTGAATGTCAGGAATGATCTTGTCTCGAGAGCTAGGGAAGCTACATCACTGAAAGTATTTTAAAAAGGAGGTGGATGAATGTTTGACCTGTAAGAGAGCTGAGAGGATGTGAAGAATTGGACATTAAAGATAAGTTAATACGAACAGTAGATCGGCCATGATCGTATACAATGGCTTGATTATCCGAACGACCTGATCCTGTTGCATATTCTTTAATTATAAAGTTAATGGTTGTAATTTTCCTGCACGTTCTGCTATTGAACGTTGCAATCAGAGAGAGCTATGTACTTTATGAGTCATCTCTTAGTGAGGTCTTGGAGCTGAATTCACAGTGAATCTGGATCTATACCATGACCAACAAATGAAGCACAACATGCAGAGAGGAGACACTCTGTAAAGAGACCAAAGTTGTCTTTCGAACCCAGCCTGGGTTTTGAAGTAACATTTTCCAATCCATACCAAACGATGTGTGACAGCTTGGAGGGAATGAATTAGATCCTGTGTTACTGTGGACCTGGTATTTGGAGCAAGATGCCCCCGTCAGTACCAGTGCAGGAGTTTTGAGGGGCTGAATTGAACATAGGAACATAGGACTGAGGAGCAGTGGGTCATTAGACACGTTGTCACTGTTCCACAAGACACTAAGATCATAGCTGCTCTGATTGTGGTTTCAGCAGCACTTTTCTGCCTGTAAACAATTTTCCTGCATGAACCTGTCTGTCAAATGTTTGAATACAGCACAACTTTGACCAAATGCAATCATCCAGGCACCACAAATGTTTGATAAAGGGAATTCCCACATAAACAGTCCAATAATAATTTCTAATTCGTGTTCCGACAAATGTTAGAGGTTCACTGTATCCTTTTCCAGTCCCACTCCTCCACTGGTTACAAAAACTTTTAAAAGTAGCCAGTTTAGTGTTATGACCAATTGTATAGGACTCAGACTGGGTCATTCTTGAGAAAAATGTGAAATTCAGGAAGTTGAACTCACAACAAATAGTAAACCATAGTGTCCAAAATGTCCTTCTGCCTTTGAAATTATTCTGCTCACACAAGCTGCTGGTATTGGGATTTATTTGTGGAACAGTTGGATTTGGCTGAACTACCTTTGCTTCCAGCAGTGAATAGATTCCAATGAATCCTCACCAGGAATCCTTCACAAGTGGTGAAGATAACTCAGGGGTTTTCAGGTCTCACATTTTGCTATTTGGTGGACAAAGTAAGAGAGAGGGATCAATCAGCTCTGCTTCTCAGGCAGGGAATATTTTTTTCTCCCTCTCTGTGTTGAACCATACAATAATGTCAACTGAACATCAATCTGGGCCATGTGTGCTCTCCTGGAGCATTCTTTGGAACGGATGATAATGGTCAATATGAAGGTGCATCATCGCTGTTGTTGTACACAGTGCCTTTCATTAGAAAAAAAAAGTCCCTGCTTTAGCAGCTGATGACATGTTTATATGCGTCTGTGTAATTTGTAACTGTCGGTCGATGTCTATATAATACGTGTGTTGATATCAATACATCTTATTCTTAAATTTGTTCTCTAGTTTTAAACTCCATAACAAGAGGAAATATGCATCCAGCTAAAACACATTTCAGAAAGTCATGTATGGTTCAAGAAGATTTCTCATCTCAGATCAAAATTATAATCCCCCATAACAAAAGACCTTCCTCCCAGGAATGAGTGAAGGGAAACATCTATGAAAATCTTTTGAAAGGATTATATCGCTTTTCTTAAGTTTAGGCGATCAAAACTGCACACAGTGTGTCCGATGTGGTCTCAGCAGTGCCCTGTACAGATGTAGTAAAACATTCCTCATTAAACGTGATAACCTTTGCCAGAAACAGCATCATTCCACTTACCTTCCAAATCACTTGCTGCATCTGCAGAATGATTTCATATGATTCATGTCCCAGGAACATGAAAACGGCCAGTATCACAGTGTTCTGCAATCTCTCCCCATTTAAATTGTTCACCATTGTTTTATCCTTCCTGCCACAGTAGACAACTCACCTTATGTTCTTTCTGGTGAAGGTTTGCTCACTAACCTTCCCTGTCTGTATCACATTGCAGACTCAGTGCCTCCATTTGACGACATCTTGAATGATCATCTCAGTGATGCGCTAATTGAGCTTTGCGCCATTCAGTTCCCTTCCACCAGATCTTTGATACAGATTATTTGTCATTGATGATCCTACAGTGATCTCTAGAGAACTGCATTAGTTACAGTTTTGCAACCTGAAAATAAATATTTACCTCTACTCTCTATTTCCTGTTAGTGACAGCTTCCCCGTTCCTGTGTAGCACCTAAGGTGGGTTGAATAGTCTCCTCCTGGGCTGTGTAATGTACTCAACGAACTGAATTACTTCATTCTCTATTCCTGTGTAACTTCTTCGAGGGGCAGAATGGTCTCCTCCCGTCTCATTGTAATGATCCTGCCTGACTGAAAGGGGTGGTCCACTACTTTGTAACAGCATCGAGGGGTGGATTGAGCGAACACACATTGGGTAGGGGCAGCAGTATATCTCTATAACAGCTGCGAGGGGTGGATTGAGGGAACAACACAAGGGGAAGGAGCAGCAGTATGTCTTTGTGATAACCTTGAAGGGTGGATAGAGGGAACAGCACATGGGGTCGGGGCAGCAGTACATCTCTGTAACAGACTCAAGTGTGGATTGAGGGCACAGCGCATGGGGTGGGGCAGCAGTTGTCCTTTTGGCTGCACCATTCAGAATGCTCAAAACTAATCCGATTGTGTCTGACTATCCTTATCTGGTCTGTTCCCAATAATCATTGACTCTGCAGTCCAGCAAAGATCAGTCAAGCTCAGCTTTGAACATCTTTATAACCGAGTATTCACTGCTCCCTGAGGATGAGTACACCACAGATAGCACAACAGTAAGGTGAAAGGGACGTCCTTATTTCATTGTGGGACTCTTTGTTTTAAACCGTGTTAACCTAACATCAAATCACCACTTCTTTTCAGACATAAGGACACAATAATTAAGAATAAACATAAAGCATTCTGGACTTCAAACCTGTCCCACATTCCCGCTGACCATTTCCAATCAAATATGTATCAAACCCAGCCTGTGCTGCTGTCTCAGATAGAGAATACCTGATAGCATTACACCACAAGAACATTAAAGCAAGGAGCATAATGAGGCCATTCGACCCATCGAGTCTAAAATTGCGTTAAATTATTTTTATATGCACCTCAATCTTATTCTTCTGCCTTCTCCCTAGAATCCTTGATATCCTCACAAATCCAAAGCATATCGATTTGCGTCTTAATGACACTAGTTTCTGTTCCTCTGGGACTGCGTGTGTTTGTGTGTTTGCGTCTGCATGTGTGTATGTGTGTGTACGTGTGCGTATGTGTGTGCATGTCTATGCGTGTGTGTGTGTATATATGTGCGTGTCCATGTGCTTGTTATCTGTGTGTTTGTGTGTCTATGTCTGTCTGTCTGTCTGTGTATCAGCCTGTGTGTTTCTTAACTGTCTTTGTGTCCATTTGTATGTGACTGTATATATCTCTGTGCATTTCTACCTGTATGTATGCCTATCTCCTTGTAAGTATTGTGCGTGTTCGCATATTGGGTTGTTTCCTAATAGTTCTGTGTATTTGTGTGTCTGCATCTTCTGTGCAGTGAGGTATCTGTGTCCTTTTTTTTGGAAGTGAAAGGACTGTCATTGGAACTGTCAGTGGGTTTAAAGTGAGAATTGTCTTTCACTGAGCACTAACCCTTAATCGGTCGGTGGGTTATGGATGTTTCAGAATCTCCACATGAGGCGTCCCTGCCCTCTCTGGCTCGTACCAGTGTCCTACCCACTTGGCAAGGGGAGGGGGTGAGGGAGTGGATATCGGGCACTCCAACACACGGCTTTGCCTTTCTGCCCTATTCCAGGCTCTTCCTCCTGGAATGGGAGAAAGGGAGGTTTGGAGGGAGAGTGGGAATGGGTGACTCTGCTGTTCGTGCTGGTGTAGTTGGGGGGAATTGTGAGGTGTCTGGAATTAGTCAGTCAACAGTTTTTAATTCATATAGTATTATTAGTGTGGGGGATATTGCGTAGGTGAGAGAGAAAGTGAAGAAGAAAGTTACTGAATTCAATAGTGAGAGTGGTCGTGCCTGAGCCTTATTTGGAGATAGGGCGTGAACCTTCTTCGGGGGTAGGTGCTATAACAGACATACAGTGAGTAGGAGCGAGCAGAGAGTATACAGTACCTCTTATGCTGACAGAGCGGGGAGGATATCAATGCTTATCCTTTATTGCAGGACATTTCTTCAGATCATCTCAGTGTCGAGGTGAGGCTCCCCGAATGTCTTGTCCAAGTCCGTCACTAAAAACAACACAGACCTGTCCCTCAGCTTCCACAGAATCAGTTTAGGTAGAGCTTACAGATAGCGAGGAGAAGCAAATATTGGTGTGTTATATACCAAACCAAAACGCTCGCAGAAAACCTGAGCAACATATGCTCTGGAAATTAGATATGTAAGTAATGTGGATTCTGCAATCTTATTGGATGGTCTTAAATTGCATCTGGACTGCGTTAATTAAGTGACTGCTCATGTTGTGAAAAATAAATTCCGTAAGTTTATATGAGGTGGGTTGAAGAGTATGTTGTGAAGAAAACGAGAGAGCAGGTTACATTGTATTTGGTATTGTCTGGTCCGAATGATGAATTAATAACCTTGTAATGAAGCAGATTTTAAGGAATAACGACATTAATAAAGTGCATTTTACAAGGCATCTGCGCACAATAGAGAATGCTTGAACTTTCGAGTTAAACGTCATGGAAGACTGGAGGCTAGAGGGTCAAGATAGCTCCAGTGAATTTGAAAAGTAAAATATAACATTCAGTGCGAGACAAGCAATGGTTGTTAGAGTCAAAGAGTCCGAAAGCACTGAGACAGGCCCTTCAGCCCAAACTGTCCATTCTGAACAAAATGTCCATCCACGCTAACCCCATTTCGCTGCCATTGCCCCGTATACTTCTAATCCTTTCCTATCAGAATATTTGTCCAAATGCCTTTAAATGTTGTGAATCAATCACTTTCCCTGGTAGCTCATTCCATATGTTTGCAAAAAGGTTGTTCCTTAGATTCCCTTTTATTCTTTCTCCTCTGACTTTAAACTGATCTGTGATTGCCCAACCTCGGGGAAAAAAAGACTGGCTACATTCGCTCTATCCAATACTTCAATATGATCCTCCCTCAGTCTCACACACACACAAAATTAAAATGTCCTAGCTTGTCCAACCTGTCCCTATAACTCAGTCCATTGAGTCCTTGGCAACATCCTTATTTTTTTCTGCATTCTTTCCAGTTTAATAACATCCGTCCTATAGCAAAGTGAACAAAACTGAACATAACGCTACCAATATGGCCTCAGCAGCGTCCTGTATAACTGCAACATACCTCCCTAATTTTGATACTCAATGAAATACACTGATTAAGGCCAATGTGCCAAAAACGTTCTTCACTGCACTGTCGACCTCTGAATCAACTTCCAGAGAACCATCCACCTGAATTCCGAGGTCCCTCTGTTCCACTTCATTCCTAAGGACCCAACCATTCACCATGAAACTCCAACCTTGATTTGAATTTCTAAAATGCAAGAACTTACACTTTATTAAAATCCATTTGCCATTTCTCAGTCCACTTCCCCAGTTGATCAAAGTATTGCTGTAATTTCTGAAATTTATGATAACCTTCCTCACTCGCCATGATGCTACCTATTATAATGTCATCTTCAAAATTACAAATCATGCCTGTACATTCTCATCTAAATCATAGACATATGTAATATGCAGTGGTCCCAGCACCAACCCCTGAGGTATTCCACTAATCACAGCCCTCCAGTCTGACCAGCATTCTTCCAGTATTACCCTCTGCTTCCTACCACCAAGCCAATTTTGTACCTAATTTGCCAGCTCCCGCTCAATTCCATGTGATCTCACCTTTCAGAGCAGCAGAACATGTGGAACCTTATTGAGGCCTTACTGGAATCCATATAAACTATGGATACCACCCTGCCCTCCTCAACATTGCTGGTCACTTCATCAAAGAACTCCAATCAATTTACGAGTCATGATCTCCCATGCACAAAGACGTGCTGAATTTCATGAAGGGCATTTGCCCGAAACATCCATTTTCCTGCTCCTTGGATGCTGCCTCACCTCCTCTGCTTTTCCAGCACCATTCTAATCATACACCGAATCACATCCTGTCTTTTCAAATGCATGTATATCCAATCTCTCCGAATCTTCTCAAGTAACTTACCCACTAGATTTTAGGTTTTCTGGTCTTTAGTTCCCAGGTTTACCTTTGTCGCCTTCCTTGAATAAGGACACAGTATTCTCTACCCTCCGCTCGTCTGGGACCTGACCAGCGATGATGGAAAAGACCCAACCAGGGCTCCCGCAATTTCTTATCTATCCTCCTGCAATGTTCCTGAATATATCTGGTCAGGACCAGGAGGTTTTAGAAATACTGCAAAGTCTGAAAAATACGTCAATTTATTTCCGGTACAAACACCAAAAAGTGAGAAAGTGACCCAATGATGGTTAACATCACAAATTAGAAAATTTATTAATCATAGGAAGTGACTTCAGAAGAATTCCAGATATTGTGGAAACCTGTGAATTCTCAGAAGTTTACGATCCAGAAAAGGAAGGCCATGAAACTGATAAGGAAACCAAAAAGAGAGCATACCTGCTAACACACAGGAACACAAAGACTGCATAAATCAACGATCTATATTTCAAACGAAACAAAATAAAAGCAAGGTCAAGTATGTAAATTTGTAATTGGGAGAGTAGAGTTCATTGTGGACAACAGGGAAATGGCCAAGAAAATAACCAGTTACTTTGCATCTGTTTCCATGGAGTAATATCCAGGAAATCACCCAGTAATTCCAAGTGACCATATTGGCCTTCTGAAGCTAAAGACAAAAACTCAATTCAAATCAGTAACGAGGTAGGACTTGAAGATGTAGCTGGATTGAGCATTGCTAACTCTAACGAAACAGATGTACTTCTCATCAAAACGTCAGAAATAAATCCCCAACAGTAGTATTAATTGCACTGTCGATGACTGTGTTTTGTTTTCCTGTACATTCTGCAGAGGCCAGAAACTATTGTGGATAAACGTGAACCAAGCACTGTAAATGAATGGAAGGGATCCAAACAGCTACAAACGGAAGAAGACATAATGTGGAGAACTGCAGACCAATTAATCAACATCTGTAGGGAAACTGTTGAAATCTATTACACAGGATGACATTTTTGATATTTAGAAATTAACATCAACAGTGGAGAGAATCAGCATGCATTTCTGATATAGAAATCATGCTTGATAAACTTCGGAATTGTTTGAAGTTGTTTCTTACAACATAGATAATGGGGAACCAGTAGAAGTTGCAGATATTGGGTTTTCGCAAGGATTTCTCAGTGAGTCCGTAAATGCAATGAATGTGAAGGGTATTTGGAGGAAGATATGTAAGTGGAAAGTTAAAGTTTGGTTTGCCTTCATTTAAGAGAGTCAGAACATTGATGTAAAGACATGTTGAAGCAGTTTCACAGCGTGTTGATAGGACTATACTTGGAGTATTGTGCACAGTTTTGGTGACCGAATCTCAGAAAGAACATACTGACCACAGAGGAAGTTCAATGGACATTCTCCAGATTAATCCCACAGACGGTGAGATTACCTGATGAGGAAACTCGGCCTGTGTTCTCTAAAGTTTCAAAGAATGAGAGCTGGGTCACAGTGAAATTTTGAAAATTCACAAAACATATGACAAGTTGGAAATGAACAGAACTCTTCCCTCGCTTTCTAATCCACATTAAAGGCAATTAATAGCAGGATCTGGGACAGGCCATTTAAATCTGCAATAAGGATGAAATTCATCATTTGGAGGGGACTAATTGACACAGGGGCACGGAAGCCTACTGGCAGGCAAGATCAGTGAGAATCTCCAGATATTCTATAAGAGTGTCCAGCAGAACAGAATAACCAGGGAACAGGTAGGACTCATTAGTGATTTGCCAAGTTGCAACCAAATCAACTTTAGTGGGAGGAGACAGAAGGTTGTCGTAGAAGGCTGTTTGTGTTTGGAGGCTAGTGCCCAGTGGTGTACCACGGGGATCATTGCTGTGTCTCTTAATATTTGTGATTCGGAGGTGTTGGTGTTGGACTGGGGTGGACAAATTAAAAATTGCATAACACCAGGTTATACTCCAAAAGGTTTATTCAGAGGCACGAGCTTTCGAAGTGCTGCTTCTTCATCAGGTGGTTGTGCGCTTTGGTGAAGCACTTCAAAAGCTCGTGCCACCGAATAAACTGGTGTGATGCAATTTTTAACTTTGTCCATCCCAGTCCAACACCAACACCTCCGAATCACAAATATTATGAGACACAGCACTGATCCCCGTGGTACACCATTGGACACTAGTCTCTAAATAAATAAGCTGATGTTTTGTGATTTTACGCATTATCATACAGGTTGCAGCTGTGAATATGGACGAAAGGTTGGGGGTGACATAAGTAAGCTTGTGTTTGATACAAAGATTGGCCGGGTGGTTGGCTGTGAGGAGGAAGGCCTTATTTTACAGGAAGATACAGATAGAATGGTCAGATGGGTGGATCAATGGCAGATGGAATGTAACCCTGATAAATATGAGGTCCTGCATTTTGGAAGAATGAACAGGCAGGGGAGGACTCAATGAATGGCAGCACACTAGGAAGGTCAGAGGGTGTTTCTCCACACATCCATGAATGTGGCTGCATAGGGTAACACACAATTTGAGAAAGCGTTCGGGAGCATAAACACAGCTTCACATATCGAAGCATAGATTATAAGAGCTATGCGGAACTTTTGTTAGCCAAGATGGACTACTGTGTGTCATTCTGGGAGCTACATTACAGGAAGGATGTGATTGCACTGGAGGGGGTGCAGAGGAGATTCAGCAGGATGTTCCCTGTGATGGAGCATTTCAGCTATGGAGAGAGGCTGGATAAGCTCGGGTTGTATAGTTTGGAGCAGAGAAGGCTGAGGGGGATGTGATTCAGGAGGATAAGATTACGAGGGACATGGACGGGGTGGATAGATAACAGATGGTCCTTTTAATCAAAGGGACACACTTTTCAAGTGAAGGGTTTGAGGCTTAGTGAGGACTTGAGGACTGTTTTTCACCCAAAGTGTGCTGGGGTCTGGGAAGCACTTCGTGAGAGGGGAATTGTCATGGTAACCTCAAAAACATTAGAAAATACATGGTTATGCTTTTGAAATGCCATAAGATTCACAGCGACGGGTTTTCTGTTGGAAAGTGGGGCTACTTTAGACCGTGCTTTATTTCTGATAGTACAGAGTCTGTGCTTCTGTATTGTATGGCTGTGGAGGATCAATCATTCAATAGCTTAAGATAGGAATTGTTGGGTTTCTGAAGAATGTCTTATCAAAGTGTATATGAGTGAACTTGTAATATCTTTTGAAAATACCTCAATGACAAAATTAAGAGAAAAAGGTACAGCTTCCTTACAGTCTGATACCAGATAATTGAGGACAGGGAAATAGCAGATCAATGGAGCAAATACTTCGGTTATGCATTCACGGAATTAAAAAAAATGAATAAAGTTTCCTCGCAATACTAGGGAACTTTAGTCTGGTGAGAATAAGGGAATAAAATGAAATTAGCAACTAACAGGTTGTGGAGAAAATATTGGACTGCAATTAATAGACATAGAAAAAGTCAACAGAGGTTTATGAAATAGGAATTATATTTGAGCAAAATTATGGAGAAGGTATCAACGCAATACGATTGGAATCAAGAAAGATTTTTTGATAAATCCCCAAGCCTATTGTGCAAATTCGAATCCTATGGGACTGGGGCTAATATATGGTAATGGTTTTACAATGGAAGAGCTGGCAGGAAACAGTGAGTAGGAACAAAACCTGTTTTTTGAATGGAAGACTTGGAGGATATAACAAGGATCGAGATTTGGCACCCAGCTACTCCTATTACACATCATATTTTTTGGTGGAGGGGCTCAACTGCAATATTCCCAAGACTGCTGACACCACTAAACGATGTCAGCTTGTGAGTGAATGAGGAGGATGTAAAAAATGATTCCAAAGTGATTGGGACAAGTGGAGTGACTGGGCAAATACCTGGCAGATGGAGAGCAATGGCAGAGATGAGAGGTTGTGTACTTTGATGGGATCAATTGAATGGCAGACTATCATTTGAAAAGTGATTGGTTGAAAAAATGTGATCAATAAATGAACTTAAGCTGCATTTTTGTTTATTTCTGCGCAGCCTTCCGAGTCCATGTAGAGAAGTGAGTTCTTAACACGGAAGTCAATACTGGGAATGGAATTGGCAAGCTGTATACAGTGTATACAGACCCAGCAAGTAGGGAGCTGTAACATTGAAAAGAATCTGGATCTCCCTGTATACCAGTCACTGAAAGCAATATTGCAGGAGCAGAAAGCAGGTAGGAAGATAAATAGTTATTCACCTTCATTTCAGGGGGATTTAGAATACAAGAGTAAGGGTCATTTACTGCAACTGTGCAGGGCCTTGGTGTGACTCCATCTCGAACATTGTGCAGTGTTGTGTGCAGTTTTGGTGTCCTTACCTAATAAAGGGCAAATCTGACATTGAGGGAGTGCAGTGAAGGATGACCAGACTGATCTCTGGGATGACAGGTTAGTTGTGGGAGCAGGGTTTGGGGTGACTCGGCCTGTATTCCATGGGCTTTAGGAAAATGGGTGGAGATCTCAGTGAGATATATAACACTCTGACAGGGTGTGACAGATTGGAAGCCAGAGATGATATTTCACTTTATAGAAAATGGTTCACGAATCGCATTGCAGTCAAATCGCGCTCCATAAACAAGAATTATCAGAGAACTCCCGATATATTGATGGGCCGAAGGCACTATATTTCATAATGTTTAAACATATTTTGGGATATGAACATTGTGTGGGGAAAACTGCATTGAGGAGATGTTCGGCCATGAAATACTATGGGGAAAGCTCAATGTGCTGAATGACCTCCTCCTCTCCCGATGTTTCTGTGCAGTCTGTGGGAAAGCTCTGTAAATGTTGTCACAAGCTCTCAGATGTTAGGAAAGATGTCAATGCAAGGACAACAGGATAGTACTTCCCATTCCCTTTTCTGATAACGAGGTTGATGCCGGGTGTTCTGTCAGGTTTTATCATTTAAGACCTCACAGTAGTTTGATACAATTGAGTGTTTCACGTGGCCAATTCAGAGACTATGTCTGTGCGTCTGGAGTCACTTTTAGGCCAGATCAGGAATGCACGGGAGATTCACTTCCTGAAAGTATATTGGTGAAGGAGATCGATGTTTACAATCAACATTGGACACTGGATCACTGTTACTGACACCAGATTTTAGGTCTCGATACTTTATTAATTATATTTACCTTCCACCAGCTGCCAGAGCATTGGCCTGGTCTGGATTTGTAATCCAATGATATGTCCACTACAGCACCATCTCCACATAGGGACCTATCAGAAACCACACTGACCTGATTATTTCGGTGCTACTTGAGAGCTCTATCAAAAAGTATTCGCACCAATTTGACTGTCGTGATGGGACTGAGGTTATGGTAATTGGTCAGATTGTAATTATTCTCCTATTCAGGGACTGGACATAGCTGAGTAATTTTCCACATTGCCAGGGAGATGTCAGAGTTGGAGATGTCAGAGTTGGAGCTGGAATAAAAGAGCTTCCCAGGGACACGGCTTGTTGTGCAGCACAAGTCTTCAGTCCTATTGCAGGAATGGTGTCAGGACCCATTGCCTTTGTTGTATCTATAGTGTTCAGCTGTTTCCTCATGACTGTACAGCGAATCGAATTGCTTGAAGACTGGTATCTGTGATTCTATTGGAATCATGATGAGTGTGAGGTGGATCATCCATTTAACCCGTCCGGCTGAGGATAGTGCAGACACCACATCCCTGACTTTTTTCACTGACGTACAGAGCTGTTCCGATATTTAGGATGAGGATCTTTGTGGAGTCCTCTCCTCCAGTAAATTGTTTAATAGTCCATCGACATTTACGTTTGGATTTGGCAGGACGACAGAGCTTAGATCTGATCTGTTAGTCTTGGGATCATTTCCCCTCTCCATCAAACATTAGTTCTGCTGGTCGGAATTTAACCAGTTAAGTGTGGTAGCTTTAATGGGTTGTCAACAGGTTTAGGTCCACGTGATTTAGACCCTGGCATGTTCACCCACAGTCATCACTGAACCATGGATCGGCTTGTTGGTAATGGTAAACTGATGAATTATCGTCGGGAAAATGTTACAGATTGTTGTTGAATACAGTTCTGCTTCTGCTGTTGCTGCAGCATCAAATGATAACCCAGTTTGAGTTGCAATATCTCCAATTCAATTCTACTGTCTGTCCCCCAGTTCACACCGAGACCCTTTCACCCATCAGCCCTGTATTCTGTACCTAACCTGGTTTCTGATGCGGTAACACTTGCATGTTCATATTCTCATTTTGCTGAAGGCCTCTCCCTGGTGTCACACCTCTAATTTGTTCCTTTAACTCAATCCATTTAAAATAATGATCTAAATCGCTTCTCTTCCACAATGTCAACTTCTGGATTTGAAGTGAATGTGTCTCCCTCTGTTTTTCTCCCTGACCATGATTAAGAACTCTGTAGTGTCAGTGATATCAGTCTTATGTAGTTTCAGAGTCAAGGAACTTGTCACCATGCGTTATTGTTCAGGTCCCAATGTACGACACTCCATGTTGGACAGGATGTTTGAGCATCTTTGACATACTTCTTTGGAAATTGCCCAAAAACAGAAATTGCTGAAGAAATTGCAACATCTTCTGGAATGAATGCAATAGTTATCTTTCAGGTACAGTGACCCTCGACAAAGCTCCCAGTTTCTCAACCAATTTTAGTATTTTTATTGCCAGTATCCATAGTTATTTGTTTTGTGAAAATTTGTTCCATGCCTATTCATTTCTGGAGAAATTCAGCAGGTCTGTCAGCATCTGCAGAGACAGAGAAACCGCGTTCGCATTTCAAGCCCAGTGTGACACTTCTTCACAACTGAAAAGGATTGAAAACTTGGATTTTTAATAGCTTTCCAGAGGTGGGAGATAGGTGACAGGGAAAAGAAAGGGTGGCAAAGATAAACCGGCTTTTAGCAGTGGTGAATGAGAAGATGATATAAAATGGGTTTAAATTAAGGTGTGAATGGAGAAAGGGTTTCTCTCTATTGAGTGCAAGATAAAGAGGACACAATCACACAAGTTCATAGGGAGGCCAGGAGAGAGAATGTTGACTATGTGGCATTTTAAAGGTCTGGCCATAAATACGTTTTCACTGTCGAGAGCATCGCCCTCTTTAGACAAAGGATATCAGGTGCTTGACTTCTTATTGGCACGAGTAAGCGTTTCATGCTCCCTTCGCATTGTAATAGGGAGAAAAAACAAATCACGGTATGAAGTTTGGGCTGAGTATTGTTTACCTGTCATGTTTACTATCGTTTCAAATTTGCAGTATTTATCTTCAAATGCTTGTTCTTGAAGTTAGTATTGGATGGAGTGCAAAAGGTTGAGGGATGACATTATGGAAGTTTCTAAAATCATGAAAGGTATGGATAGGGTAAAGGCCAAGGTCTTTTCCACAGGATGGGGGAGTCCAGCCGTAGAAGGCATAGGTTAAAGGTGAAAGAGGGAAAATTTACAAGGGACACAGGGGCAGTGTTTTTACACAGAGGGTGGTGTGGGTATGGAATGAGCTGCCAGAGGAAGAGTGGTAGATGCATGTACAGCTAAAACATTTAAAACACATTTGGACAAACATATGGATGGGAAACATTTAGAGGCATATGGGCCAAATGAAAGCAGATGGGACTAGCTTAATTTGGAAAACCTGGCTCACATGGACACGCAGGTTCAGAGTGGTTTTGTGAAAGGGAAGTTATATTTTGCTCTGTAAAATCATGCAAAGTATTTCTGGAGATGCCTGAGAATGTAACAAGTGAACTTGATAAAGGGGATCTGTTAGACACCAGGCTTTTCAGAGTTTTTCCACAAGGTATTACAAAATAAAAGTTCTTACTCAAGACAGAAGCTCCTAGGATGATGCAGAATGTATTAACATGGGATGATGATTGCTTAACATATAGAAATCGGAGAGTCAGGATTAATGGATCTTCATGATAAAGGTATATCTGCTGGAGAACCACAGCTATCAGTCCGATGGCATCAGTTATTTACACTCTATACTGATAGTCTGAAGGAGGGAGCTGAGTATACATCCGAGTTCGAGGATGACACTGAGAAGCAAAAGGCAGCCTGTTATTTAATGGAGAGGACTTCCAGAAAAGGAACAGTACAAAGGGATTGGAGTCTTCCTGTGTATGAAACATAAAGTCAGCATGCTGATGAAGCAAGGAACTAGGTTGGTTCATTAGCCGGTTTCCAGGGATGAAAGGGTTGTGTTATTGAGAATCTGTAAAATGGAGAGGCGATTATTCATTGGGGTTTAAATGAATGAGGAGTGATACTGCTGAAAAATACAAGACACAGAAGGGACTTGAGAAGGAAGATGCTGAGCAGTTGTTACCATTCCTGAGTGGAGTCTCGAACTCGATGATATAGATTCCGAATATGGAATATCGATTTCTATCTGAGATGAAAGTGATGTCTTCCCTGAGAAGGTAGCGAATGTCTGGGATTCCCTAACCCAGAGAGTTGTGGAGGGATGCAAGGAGTTGGCAAGAAAGTGGAGTTAGACCTGGGGTAGATCAGCCATGTTCGTAATAAATGACAGGGCAATCTTGAGGGGCCGAATAGCCTACTCTTGTTCCAATTTATTAATTTCACTTGTTATGCGTTCATTGGCGACCTTTAAGCGGCATTTGGATAGGTACATGGATGGGTGCTTAATCTAGGATAGAAGTTCAGCACAACATCGTGGGCCGAAGGGCCTGTTCTGTGCTGTATTGTTCTATGTTCTATGTTCTATGTTCTAAGTAACTGGTTATTTTCCCGGAAGTTGTGTTGTGTAATGCTATATTTGGGTGAGCAGAGGATTTGTTTAAGTTAGCGCTGGGTGGGGTATGTGGGCTGTATTCACAGCAAACCTGGGTCTGTAACACGACCCACATCTGGAGCAGACGTTGCGGAGAGGGGAAGCCTGGAAACAGAGATTGGGGGTGAGTGTCACTTCCTGACCCAGCCTGGATTTTCCAAGTACATTTCCAAAACTACACCTAACCATCGGAGTGGCCCTGATCTGCCCCTGTGTAGCAGGTCCGAACGGCTGATTGGAACATGAGAACATAGGGCTGAGGGACACGTGTGGGCCATTCGGCCCTTTGAAACTACTCAACCAGTAAATAAAGTCGTGGCTCATCTCATTGTGGTCCAAGCAGCAATTTTCTCTCCTTGCACCATTTTCCCTGATTCACCTGTCTATGGAAAATCAGACGAAGCCAGCCTCGATACAATATAAAGATTCAGCCATCACAAACTTCTGGGAAACAGAATTCCCACTTGAATGAATTCCCACTTTGTGATTTTTTTCTCACTCCAGTTGTGACTGAGGATGGAGGGTGTCACTCTTTCCTTTTCTCGTCCCACTCTTCCACTGCTCACAACAAATTAAAAATGTAAGCTGGTTGGTGATATGGCCGATGATAAAGGTCTCAGACTGGGTCAGGTTCAGTGATTAGAACAAGTCAGGCAGATTTCATTAGTCAGCCACAAGTTACTAACAGAACTAACGGAGGAGTATGGTGGATCTGTTGGTAGCACTGCTGCCTCACATCACCAAGGAACTGGGTTCAATTCCAACCTCGGGCGACTCCCTATGTGGAGTTTGAACATTCTCCCCATGGCTGTGTGGGTTTCCTCCCAGTGCTCCAGTTTCCTGTCACAGTCCAAAGATGTGCAGTTTAAAGTGGATTGCCCATAGTGCCCAGGGATGTGCAGGTTAGGAGGGTTAGTTATGAGCAATGCCGGGTAACATCGATACGATTGGGGGACACGTCCAGGTGGGATGCCGTTTGTTGGGTCATTGTGGACTTAATGGACGGATGTCCTGCCTCCACACTGTAGAGGTTCTACGACAATGACAATAAATTTGGCCTTTTCAAACACCCAGTGGGTACATACCTAATCCACTCTTATCAAGGTCTTGTATGTTTCATTCTCATTCCAACAGTAACCTGTTAAGGCCTTCATAATATAAGCCCTTCACCCCAGGATGGCGTGAAATGAAATATCTCTGAACTGTTTTCAATGTAATTATATCCTTTCTCACATAAGGAGACACAAAAAAAAACTATTGTCACACTCAGATCATAATTTTTATAATTGTTTTCTCAAAATGCTGTGAGTCATTGGAACACTCTTCCCCACAGACCATTGGAGGCAGAAATATTGAATATTTTTGAGGCACAGATGGAAGGTTCATAAATAACAACAGAGTCAAGGATTATCGAGGAATGGGCAGCAATGTGCAGTGAGGGGGAAAATGTAGACAGTGGTATCAAATAACACGGCTTCAGAATCTCCAGGAATATAATGTAAAATGAAATGATAATATCGATAAAATGTTAAGAGGGAATACAAGATGGCGGCGATCCAGAAGGTCTGGTTTGCTGGGCTCTGCATCAACACACGGGCAAAGTCGTTCTCTAACCCACCCCATCCCTGGCATTTAATTAAAATTGAACACTAAAAGAGTGATGGAATCTTTATTAATCCCGTTTTATCAAGTGGAAATGACAAAACATGGGAAAGGATTGATTAAGTCCCAACACATGGTGCACCCATCAGAAGCATCGAACATGCCTGAGGCTGTAACTGCAACCCACTCTGCTCGTTCCATGGACCCAGTTACTCACCAGGCTTTAGTCACTGAGTTCACCAAGTTATGCAAACTGATTGAAGCCATGATTGAAGAAGGGATGAAGCCACTGCAGTGGCTACAGCCGCTCTCAGCCGTGCTCCAAAAACATGAGCAGCAACTTGACAGCCTTGGAAACAAAACAGACGATGTCAAGCGCCGAACTGCAAGGGCAGAGACCGTCATCGATTCCTCTTGGGAGAGGATCGTCGCCATTGAAAAGCAGGTCTGCACCTTAACTGAACAAGATGACGACCTCGAGAACAGGGGTAGGATGAAGGATATTCACATCGTCGGTTTGCTGGAGTGGACAGAAGGTGGTCAGCCGCTGAGTTTTTTCAAGAACTGGCTGCAGCGATTCCTTCACTTAAAAACTGAGGAGAGACAGGTGAAAAGTGAGACAGTTCATTGGGTTACGGCGCGGAAGTCAGACTCAGACCAACGTTTTCATCCTGTCCTTGTTCGATTACACAGTTGTGGGGACAAACAAAGACTAATGGAATCTTCCAGAACCCAGGGGAAAGATCTGATGGCTTTAATTCACGAGGTCTCCAGTATTATGTTCTTTTAGTACTTTTCAACGGCGGTGATTCTTGAAAGAAAATCTTTTGATGATATCAAGAGAAGAGTAAGGGAACTCGGGATTCAATATTCGTTACGGTACTCAGTGGTGCTCCGTATTGCTTTCAATGGATCCACGAAAACTCGTCTGACTCTCCAGAGAAAGCGAAAACTGTGTGGACATTTTAAAGTAAGCTGGATATTTAGATAATCATGTTTCTCCCTTAAAGAAATTTTGTTGGATTTTTCTGCTATTAACCAGCGTTAAATTATAGCCAGGAATGGGTAGAGTACTCATTTTTAACTTCTTCATTAGTATTACGACTCTTTTTTTCTTTCTTTGCTTGTGTCTGGGGTGCAGCTCAAGCTGGAGGGAGTTACAAAGGTAGTTGTGATGACTAAGAGCCGACCGAAGGGCAGTTCAAGCCTGATTTTTGTTGTTAACTGCCCTGGATTCCATATTGGTAGCGGGCAGAAGATAAAGTTTTGAGGTTATGTAAGCATCCCCAGTGGGTGGTGGGGGTTAAATTCCCCAACCGAGTGTCATTGGTATTTTGGATTTTATTTCGTTCTTTGGATTTTTATGTGTTTAGCTTTGGAAAGTTTTGAGAGCTTGTCAGTTGTAGTAGTATTAGTTTGTACAGTCTTTAGGCCCAATGAGTCTTTTTTTCATTAATGATCAGCGTTGTGTAATTCAACTCTAGAGTTGAAATGTTGCTACAGTGTGTTTAGATTAGATTACTTACAGTGTGGAAACAGGCCCTTCGGCCCAACAAGTCCACACCGCCCCGCAAGCACAACCCACCCATACCCCTACATTTACCCCTTACCTAACACTATGGGAATTTAGCATGGCCAATTCACCTGAACTGCACATCTTTGGACTGTGGGAGGGAACCGGAGCACCCGGAGGAAACCCACGCAGATACGGGGAGAACGTGCAAACTCCGCACAGTTAGTCGCTTGAGGCGGGAATTGAACCCAGATCTCTGGCGCTGTGAGGCAGCAGTGCTAACCACTGTGCCACTGTGCCGCCCATGGATAATGATGTGCTTAAATGTTGTACCTTGAACATTAAGGGGAGCCATCTGCCAGTCAAGTGGAAAAATGTATTTTCTCGTCTTAAAACAGAGAGGGTGGATGTTGTCCTATTGTCGGATATGCACCTTGATGACAAGGAACATTTGACGTTATAGCAGGGTGGGTTTGATCGAGTTTATTTCACATCTTTTAACACTAGGAGTAGGGGAGAAGCCATACTAGTGAAGAAGAATCTTCCATTTAAATGACTAGATTGTATTAGACACTCACGGAAGAATCATCATTCCCAAAGTCTTGAAATATGGGGAATAATACAATATTTTGAATGTTTATTGCTCCCTGGCGCACTGTCTTAAAATCCTGAAAGATGCATTATGCAAAGTAAGTTATCTTGCATCATGGCACATTATTGTAGAAGGAGATTTCGACTGTCTTATGGCCCCACGGTGGACAGAATGTCCAAAGGTCCCCAGTTACCCTCGTTATAATGTAAGCAATTAGTGGGTTAGAGCTGGTGGATACCTGGAGGCAGATCTACCTCACAAGTAGGGATTTTATTTTCTTCTTTAACCCGCACAAATGCCACACGAGGGTTGATTTCTTCCTCATCCCTGCAACAATCTTAGACACGGTGACATCCTGCACAATTGGGAATATTACCCCAACATTCCTGCCCCAGAATTAAGATAGAAATCACATAAGATTATGTTGTATGCAGATGAGGGTCTCATGTTTTTGTCAAATCCCACAGTTTCGGCAGCTCACATGATGCAATGCATTAATTCGCTTATCGCCTTTTCGGGCTATAAGATTAATTTTACAAAGTTTGTGGCCATGCCTATGGGAGGTCTCAGGAAAATACCTGATATTGAAAGCAAATCCTGGTTTCCTTTTAAATGGTCACTGGCGTGGTTTCCCTATTTTAGTATATTCATTGCATCTGTCTTTGATCATTTATTTAACGTGAACTATGTCCATGTGTTTGACAAAATTAAAAAAGACCTTCAAAGATGTGAGGCACTTCCAATATCCTGGCTAGGTCGGATAGCTGTTCTTAAAATGAATGTCCTTCCTCATTTACTATACCCTGTGTCAATGCTTCCTTTGATGTTTCCGAGACAGACACTTAGGAGACTTTATGGCTGGTTTAGCTCTTTTATTTGGCACCATAACCGACTCTTTATCAAGCTAACCAATTTGCAACTACCCCACAGATTGTGGGGAGTAGATCTCCCAGATTAAAAGCTATCAATTAAGCTCTTTATTATCCTATGTTAGTGTCTGGGCCACTGAGGACTCGGCGTCAATACGGTTAGATATTGAACTCTGTCAGACAATGTGAACCCTTATTAGTCTGTTGTTCTTAGACAAAATGACAACATTTATGGAGTATTGTCCTAACCCAATAATTATCAATAAAGTTAAAGTATGAACGACAATGGGTCAGATCGAGAGCAATACAGCCAAAATCTTGTTTCTTACCCCTATAATTGGTATACCTAGTTGGCAACCGGGGATAATGGATTCCATGTTTAAACAGTGGGAAGCCAGGGGTGTACCTTGCTTCAGTGATTTAGAATTAATAGAATCCTTACAGTGTGGAAACAGGTCGTTGGGCCCAACAACTTACTTCAACCCACCCAGACCCAGTCCCCTACCATCCTATATTTACCCTGACTAATGCCCCAACCTACACATCCCTGAAGACTGTGGGTAATTTATCAATAGCCAATTCATCTAACCTGCACATCTTTGGATCCTGGTGCTGTGAGGCTGCAGTGCTATCTACTGAGCCACGACATTTTTTTTCAGGGAGAAAGAATGACATCATTTGATCAAATAACTCGTTCGTGTGGACTGCCTAGTAGAGACCTCTTCAGTTTGTTTTTGTTTTCAGATCAGAGATTTGATTTTAAAGAAAACACACTTTTAACAGACTCTTACAGATCCGATAGAGATAAGCGGGTGCTTAGTGCTCAGAATACACTCTATGTCAGTCCCCTTTATCATTAGTTGGAGAGTGTGCCCTCAGACGAGACTGGGCAGCTTTGTGATGTCTGCGAGAGAGAGTTGGGGATTCAGAACACCTCGGAGACATGGGAGGATATTTGTGAAAATGTTCGAAGTATTTTGATCTCTCATAGGACCCATTCTATGCAGTTGAAAATTCTTCATAGGGTCTATCTGACCCCAGATTGTCTCTCAAAATGCAAAGTGGGATTATCTTCAGCATGTACTAAATGCAGAATGACTACAGGCACTCTTACTCATTGCTTCTTGTCCTGCTTCAGGCTTCATCTATATTGGAGCACTGTGTTAGTTGTGATAGTGTGGGTCGAGGCGACTGAATTGGAGATGGACCCGGTTTTTCTTTTCCTGGGTAAAGCCCAATGTACTTTACAGAGATGCACATGAGGAAAAAATATATCCTTACTTTCTGTGCTAGGAAAAATGTTCTGTTGTGTTGGATGTCTGACATCTCCGGGTCTGTTGGGTCGTCCGAGGTTCTTCATGGAGAATATCCCTTTGGACTTTCTCACCAGTGTGGTGCATCAAAAAACAGAGATTTATATAAGACATGGCAGCCCTTTTTGAATTACCACGATACAGGTTTATCTGTCACATTAAGAAGGGCTTGTATATAGCCATGACGTTATGGTCTAATGAATCTAAGATCCAGCGAGGAAGAATTATGAACTTAAAAAATTGTATCAGTTAATGCTCTTGAAGAACGAGAGCTATTGTTTTGTTATGCTGACCTGTATTATTTATTCATTATTTATTGTTTATTTTTGTTTTTTTCTCTGCCTATTTAGTGTTTTTAACTTGTTTTGTATGTACATGCACATGAGTGTAATTTTGATCAGCTATTTAAGTTGGGTTATTATAATATTAAAAATCTCTTTTTCAATAAAATTACTATTTTTAAAAATTAAAATGCTAACATTGATAGACTAGAATCCCAAAGAACTTTTATTAGAGAGACCACTCATACTGGTTTACCGTAAGGGTCACCACATTTCGGGTGATGGGGTGACGTTGAGAGAGCATCCCCTTCATGGTAACCTCAGTCAGTGTGAGGAACTGAACCTGCGCAGTTGGCCTCCCTCTACTTCACAAACCTGCCGTCCAGCCAACTGAGGGGCGACAGAGCAACTGTTACAGACAGAAGCAGTCACAGACAAAGGGCAAGAGAAACTTTCATAACAATGAAAAGGGGACAATTCAGATAATGGTCAAGATAACGGCTGAGGGTTAAAACGTTCTCGGTTCGAAATTGTATTTTATAACAAGACGTGCTTAGAAGCTGACTTTGATTTAATATTATTAAGGTGAGTCAAATGAAATAAAAAGAATTACTAAGTGTGATTGGACATTCTATAACAAAAAAAAGTGTAGATTTTTGTTTGGTCTGTGTAAAGCATGCTGACCGTTGCATGAAAGTATATAGCTGATGGAATATATTGTTAGGAGAGTGCATTCCTTGGGAAATGCCCTCGAACAGGCGCTTGAAGAAAACTGGGGTAAAAGTGCCTGAGTGCCGTCTGGTCAGTGACAGGAACCCAGGGAGTTGAAGGACTAAAAATTCCTGTAACATGGAGCTGAGAAAACCATCAGATCAGCCGAACCTTATTAAATGCTAGAGCAGGTTTGCAGGGAAAAATCACCTCAGCGTGGTTTGAATTGTGTGTGATTTGAATTGTGTGTTTGTGGGGGGTGGGTGGGTGGGGGTGGGTATTGCAAACGAGAGATAGAGAGAGAGAGAGAGAAGGCGCTGCAGTGAGCGTGTTGGAGCATGAGCCTTGTTTGGGGGTCGGTGCTGTTACAGATATGCAGTGACTGTGGGGGAACAGAGAGAATACGTTGACCCTTATCCTGACAGAGCGGGGAAGGTTATTGATCCATGTCCTGTATTGCTGGACATTTCTTCAGACCGCAGATGCTTCACTGAGCTGGGTGGTGAGCACAGAAAATGCTCTGTGGGTCTGGTGGTATGGCCCCCTCTGGGAAGGGAATGGTCCCCCTCTATACTAGCCCATCCACTATGCCCGCCGTGTTCTGTCAACAAACCGTGGTGTAATTTCCCCTTATATGCCATGCTCGGGGTAATCTGTGCAGTACAGCACCAACCTGAGAAAGCTCAACCCTGTGCCCCTTGACCTTTTAAAGATGGCACCAGTGCCAGGGATCACGGAATATCCAGGGGCACCCGGGCAACTGTGTGTACCTGCAGTCATGATGGGTGGGAGATTCGGGCTGGTATTGAATGAGAGGGACACCATGGGGTGGGGTAGGTAGCTAATGAGGTGAGTTCGATAAGATAGCACCAGGAAACCAGCTCAGGTTCGTCCAGACAATCCCTCTCTCACACTCAATAAAAATGAAATTGAGACAAATTACTGTTTTATACAGCTCAATGTGTCGAAGACTCTGCAGTTCTCCCTCCCAGTTGCAAAGCTACAGGACAGATGCTCATTCAAAAATCTCCATCGCCTGAACTCACACTAATATACCGTTCACTGATAATTCTTCATAACACTGACCCGTGTTTCATGATACTGTCGAAATGTCTTCATTTCAGCATTCTGAAACTAGTGAACATATCTTTCCATGACATTTTTTTCACGGTCTTCCCCTCCCTGTCTCTATCCCAAAACACACGTATTTACAGTCATACGGTTCTACAGACGGAAACAGGCCCCTTCGGTCCAGATGTTCCATGCCGAACAAAATGTCCATCCACACTCATCCAATTTCTCTGCCCTTGCTTTGTATCCTCTAATCCTTTCCTATCTGTATTTGTCCAAGTGCCTTTTCAATGTTGTTATTGTACCAACCTCAACCACTTCCACTGACAGCTCAGTCCATATGTGTACCATTATCTGTGTGAAATAGCTGCCCCTACGGGTTAATTTTTATTTTATTCCTCTCGAAGTATGAACGGATGTCCTCTAGTCCTCGATTCCCCAACATTGCAAAAAAAAATTGAAGTATTCACCCCTATGCACGTCTCTCATAATTTGATAATATCTACACTTCTATAAGAACCCCTTCGGTTTCCGAGGCTGGAAAGAAATAAGTTCTAACCTGTCCATAATCTCCCTATAACTTAAACCCTTTAGCCCAGGAAACATCTCTGAAATTTCTATTACACTCTTTCTAATTCAATAATATCCTTTCTCCAGCAAGGAGAACAAAACTGAACCCAATACTCCAACTGCAGCCTTACCAACATCCTGTACAATTCCAACATAATGTCCCAACCTCTATACTCAATGCGCTAATGAAGGCCAGTGTGCCAACAACGTTCTTCACTGTCCTGTGTCTCTGTGACTCAAATTTCAGACAACCGTGCACCTGATCTCTAATGTCCTTTTGTTCCACTACACTCCTTAAGGCACTCTCATTCATCATTAAACTCCGACCTGAATTTGACTTTCCAAAATGCAAGACGTCACACTTAAACTATATTAAAATTCACATGCTATTTCTCAGCCCACTTTCCCAGCTGATCAAGGTACTGTTGCAATTTCTTTTAATGTTCCTCACTGTAAATGATGTCTCCTATTTTAGTGTCATCTGCAAACTTACTAACCTTGCGTTGTGCACTCTGGTCCAAATCATTGATATAGATAACGAGCAGCAATGGGCCCAATACCGACCCCTGAGGCACTCCACTCGTCACAGGCCTCCAGTCCGACAAGCATACCTCCACCATAGCCATTTGCTTCCTAACGCCAAGCCAATTGTGTCGCCAATTTGCCAGATTATCTTGGAGTCCATGCGATCTAACCTGCCCGAGCAGCCGACCATGTGGAACCTTATGAAAGGCTTTACTGAAATCCATATAGAGTATGTCCACCACACTGCCCTCGTCAACCTTCCTGGTCACTTCCTCAAAAAACTCGAACAAAATTTGTAAGGCATGATCTGTCATGCACATAGGTATGCTGACTGTTCAAGTCAAACTCTGTCTTTCCAAATGCATGCATATCTTATCTCTCAGAACCTTCTCAAGTGGTTTACCGAAAACAGAAGTGAAGCTTACTGGTCTATATTTCCCAGGTTTTTCTTTGCAGCCCTTCTCGAATAAGAGCATAACATTTGCTACTGCCCAGTCTTCCGGGACTTTCGCCCCTGACCTGTCTTCTCTAGCCTCTTGCAGTGCTCTTGGATATATCTGGTCAGGACCAAGACATTTATTTGTATTTATTTGGCTTTATGCATTCAACTATGTCCAACAACACCTCCACTGTGATATGAACGGTACCAAGATATGACAACTAACCCCCACCCCCACCCCGCCCCCCCCAAAGCTCACAGATCTTCATGTCTTTCTTCATGGTAAACACAGAGGGGGAAATTGAGGACCTCACCCATCTCTTGTGGTTTTACACATGAATGCCCACTTTGGATTTTAAGGAATCCTATTTTCTCTCTCGTCCTTCTTTTTCTTTACTATACTGAAAACACATCTTTGGATCCACCCTCATTTTCTCAGCCATGGCTATCTCATACCCCCTTTTCGCCCTCCTGATTTCCTTCTTCAGTAAACTCCTGTATCCCTTGTGTCTCTCCAGAGATTGTATTGATTCAGCTGCCTGAACCTGAGCCACGCCTCCTTTTTTGCTGGTCAGAGCCTGATTATCTCTTGTCATCCAGGGTTCTCTCTTCCTGCCTCACTTTCCCTTCACCCTCACAGGCACATATAGACCTTGACTTTTAAAGGCCTCCCACTTACCAGAGATCCTTTTGCCTGGAAACAAGCTACTCCAATCAACCGTTGCAAGTCCCTGTCTAATTCCAACAAAATATGCCTCGCCCCAATTGAGAACTTTAATTTGTGGACCAATTCTGTCCCTCCCATAACTATTTTAAAATTCATATAATTCTAGTCACCGGTCCCAAAATGCTCCCCCACTTTACCTCCGTCACCTATCCTGCGCTATGCCCCAACAGTATGTGAGTTTGTCTCTTTCCGAGTAAGACCCTCTATATGCTGCTTATGGAAACTTTCCTGAACACACTTAAGATATTACGTTCCAGCGAAGTTCTTAACAATCTGGATGTCCCAGTCTACGTTAGTATAATTAAAATCACCTATTCTGACAATCCTATTGTTCCTGCAAGTCTCCCCAGTCTCCCTGCATATATGTTCCTCCAATTCGCATTGATTATTTGGAGGCTTATAGTGCAACAACTGTAACATCACCATCCACCTCTATCTTCTTTGCACCATCCACAAAACCTCACTGGACATTATCTCAGTTATTTTATCTTTAAATACTGGAGTGGTATGCACCTGAATCAGAACTATTGGTCTTTAAACTGTTTCCATTTACATCTCTCCTTTGCAATGATTTTGACACCCACAGCGCCCTTTGTTAAGGCACAGTGGAGATAGGGAGCTGTAAATGGATGGGAGATGCACATCCTGTCACTGCCAGCATCGGCTGCCAGTTTCCCCACACTGAGCTGTGATCTAACACAGTGTTACCAAACAATGCAAAACCCTGGGTTTATATGATTAGATTAGATTAGATTAGATTTTTTTTTAGATTAGATTACTTACAGTGTGGAAACAGGCCCTTCGGCCCAACAAGTCCACACCGCCCCGCCGAAGCGCAACCCACCCATACCCCTAACCGAACACTACGGGCAATTTAGCATGGCCAATTCACCTGACCTGCACATCTTTGGACTGTGGGAGGAAACCGGAGCACCCGGAGGAAACCCACGCAGACACGGGGAGAATGTGCAAACTCCACACAGTCAGTCGCCTGAGGCAGGAATTGAACCCAGGTCTCTGGCGGTGTGAGGCAGCAGTGCTAACCACTGTGCCAGGTGGGGCAGGATTGTGTGGACCACGAGTGCAATTTATTCACCTATTTCTGTTTGTAACAGGCAACCAGTGCGGACTGCACAGTTCCTCACGCTGGACATTTAGCCCAGGATTATAGATCAAGTATTGGTGTGGGCTGCACGGAGTTCCACTCTAGACATTGCTGGGTTGTATTCAGCAGTACGTTAGCCGGATCTACACAGTGCTCCATCCTGAACGTACAATGGATTGGCTGGTTAGGTGAGTTGGATTGCGAATGTGAGAGAACAAAACATCTGGCAATGCCTTTATTTTGTGTTTTCATTCTTGTTATTGGACCCTTCAAATCCTGACTCATCCGGTTTGACCCGACCCTCTGGATGAGTGATGGTGACTGTTGTTACAGAATCTGGGTCTGTAACATGACCAACAAATGGAGCAGTGGCTGCAGAGAGGGCAGTCTCCGTGAAATGGAATGAGGGAATCAAATCAGATCAGCCATGGTCTTAGTGAATGGTGGGGCAGGATTGTGTGGACCACGAATGCAATTTATTCACCTATTTCTGTTTGTAACAGGCAAACTCCACTTCTCTCCCAGTGTCCCCTACTGGTGGGGAGTTTGTCACCTCCTCCTGTTCCTGCGTAACAGGATCCCCGGGCCTCACGAGCCTCCAGATATCCCTGTGCCCTAGTTTTGATCAATTGAATGACTCCCTCCTGTTCCTGTGTCCCAGTCTCGAGCAGTTGAGTGACTCCCTCCTGTTCCTTTGTTCCACTCTCGAGAAGTTGAGTGACTCCCTCCTGTTCCTGTGTCCCAGTCTAGAGCAGCTGAATGACTCCCTCCTGTTCCTGTGTCCCAGTCTCGAGCAGTTGAGTGACTGCCTCCTGTTCCTGCGTCTCAGTCTTGAGAAACTGAGTGATGCCTCCTGATCCCAAGTTTGTGAAAGTAGATGTCCTCCTCTTGCTACTGAGTAAGGCTCCAAAGGTTCTGTGCTCACCTGCTGCTCCTGTGGAATGAAGTTGAGGGACTGAATAGCCTCTTCACATTCCTTACAGCTTCTCTTGACTAAAAGCATTTCTCCTGTTTCTGTAAAACACCACCAAAATCTGAATGATGTATTTTTGTATTTGACTCTCAGTAATTGACCAAACAAGCTGACTGACAGAATTCAGAACCTGAATATCCTCTTCCTGTTCCTGTGTTATACACTCAAGAGTCAACAGGATCTCAATGATGTACAGCTCGGTTAAAGACCCTTCGATCCAGTTGTCCATTCTGACTAAATATCCTAAATTTATCTCGTCCCCCTTGCCAGCACTTAACCCATATCCCTCTAAACCCTTCCCATGCATGTAATTATTCAAATGCCTTTTAAATGGTGTAACTGTGTCTGCCTCCACCACCTCTTTTGGGTGCTCAATCCATACACACAGCAGTCTCTCTTTGAAAGTGTTGCATCTCATTTCCCTTTATGAATCTTTCTCCTCTCACCTTAAACCTTTGTCCTGTAATTTTTGACTTGCCTATGCTGGGGAAAAGACGTTGACTGTTTACCTTATCTATGCCCCTCATGATTTTATAAACTTCTTTCAGATCACCCCTCAGCTTCAAGACTTGAAAATACTCCCAGCCAAATCAAACTCTCCCTGTAGCTCAAACCCTCCAACACCTGCATTATACTTTTAAATCTCTTCTGCATCCTTTCAAGTTTGACAACATCTTTCTGACAGCAGGGTGACCAGAATTAAAGGCAGTATTACAAAAGTGGCCAAACCAATGTCCTGTACAGATGCAACATGTCATGCAAACGCACAGACTCAAAGCACGCACCAAAAAAGGGAAGGTCACGAAGTGTCTTCTTCACTGGGCTGTCTACCTGTGACGGCACTTTCAAGGAACGGAGAACCTGCACCACCAGGTGACTAGCTTTGCTACCTCAGAGCACAACGATCTGGGTTTAATTCTATTCTTGAATGACTGCCTGTGTGGAGTTTGCAAATTCTCCCCGTGCCTGAGTTTCTTCTGTGTGATACATTTTTCTCCCACGGTACAAAGATAGACAGGCAAGTGGAGATTGGCCATGCTAAATTACTCCAAGTACCCTGGGATGTGTAGGCGAGGTGGATTAGCCATGGGAAATGCAGGCTCAGAGGGATAGGGTAGGAGTTTGTCCAGTCGGATACTGTTTAGAGGGTTGGTGTGGCCTCGATGGGCCGAAAATCCTGTTTCCTCACTGTAGGGATTCTATAATTTCAACGGCATTCTCTTTGATTGGCAACTTTCGACAGGACCCTACCTACCTGTCTTGCCCTGATTTGTCTTGCCAAAATGCAACACCTCACATTTAACTAAATTTAACTCCATGTGCCGCCCCTCGGCTCATCTAATCAAGTTTCCACTTTGTTCTGAGATATCATTTTTCACTGTCGACTACACCACCAAATTTGGAATTATCTACAACCTTACTGATCATACTTCATATACTCAAATGCAAATTATTTGTATAAGTGACAAGAGGCAGTGGAGTCATTATTGACTTTTGTGGCACACCATTGGTCACAGGTCTCCAAGTTTAATGAACAAATGTCCACTGTCGCGCCCTGTCTCCAATATTCAAGAAAATTTTGGATCTAACAGGTGAGCTCTCCCTGGATCCCAGGCAGTCTAACCTTGCTAACCAGTCTATCATGTAGAACATTTTGGTTTTCTTACTGAATTCCATAAAGACAACATCCACTCTCCTGCCTTCATCAATCATCTTCATCACTTCGTCAAAAAATTCCACCGAGTCAGTTAGACGCGATCTCCAATGTATAAAGCCCTCAGCAGTCCTTGTCCTTCCAAATGCATATACATCCTTTCCCTCAAAGTCCCCTCCAACAATTTAGTCACCATTGATGTCAGGCTCACCAGTCTATAGTTACCTGGTTTTTCGTTCCTTTCTTAAATAATGACACTATGTCAGCAGCCCTCCAGTCTATTGGCACCTCACCTGTGGAAATCAATGATACAGATATATCAGCAAAAGGCTGAGCAATCCCTTTCCTAGCTCCCCACAATATTCTGGGATACAACTGATCAGGTCCCAGGGATTTATTCACCTTTATGTGTTTTACAATGTCCAACACCTGCTTGAAATATAGATACTTTTCAAGATCTCACTTTGCATTTCTTCACTTTCTCACTCTTGTAACTTCCTCCAAATTAAATACTGAGGAGAAATGCTTGTGTTATATCTTTCCCATCTCTTGTGGTTCCACATATAGGTAGCCTTACTGATCTTTAAGGTGCCCTATTTTCTCCCTAGTTAATCTTTTGCCACTAAAAGATTTGTAGAGTTTCGTCAATACCTCATTAAAGAAATGCCTATTTCTAAAGCCAACCCGCGTTCACATTTTTCCGGCCCGATTTCACTGTTGACTATACACTTATTGCCCTTATATACCTCTCGAGATTCACTTGATTTCAGCTCTGTTTACCTGACATATGCCTCCTTCATTACCTTGACCAGAGCATCAATATATCTAACCATTCAGCACTCCCTGCACCCACCAGCCTTGCCCATCTCACTAATAGGAACAAGTTGGCTCTGGACTCTCTGGATCCAAGTTTGATGGCCTTGCATTTTCTGACCATCCTTTACATGTGAATAGGGTATTCCAATCAGCCTTTCAGCCTAACACTTTCAAAATTGGCCTTGTTCAAAGTTAGAACTTTAATATTTACATCAGGTCTTTCCTATTCCACAACTAATTTCAAACTAATATTTATGTGTAACAGACTTGAATGTTAAATAAACATTTCCTGTCCCTCTGTAACAGGCTCGAGAGGCTGAATAGGCTCGTCCTGTCCCTGTATAACAGCCACCAGACATTGAATGACACAGCAACCCCTGGATTATGAGCAGCCATTAAACTGTATCTGATGGAGGTCCATCCCTTCTCAGTTACCGAAACACAAATAACACAATGTACTCCAGGTGTCCTCTCAGTGACACTTCATACAGCTGCAGCGACAAATCCTTTATATTTTTATTGATTTTGTTTGCAAAATGTGCTAATGTTCCAGCGTTCCACCTTTTCAAGTAGCAACAGGCTAATATGGACTAAATGTCCTTCTCCTTTCCTTCAGTAAGAGGCCCATAGGGACTGAATTGCTTTGGCCTCTTCCTGAGCAGCAGTCTCAGTGCTCTGTCTCATGGTTATGAAAGGATTTGAAAACAGGGTATTAAAACTAGGAGTGGCCTCACACCAGCTAATAAGTATCATACTTTGTGTTAAGGTATCTAGAAACATGCCCACCTGACTTATTTTATGTACCCGATCTGTTATTTTATAACTGCTTCCTTTCATAAACAGAGTGGAACATATATAGAGCCCTTCAGTGTCCTGTTAATACTCTCGTATGCAAGGAAAAAATGATTAAAACATTGAAAGATTTATTGTTCATCCCTCAGTAACCCTTATCCATTCCATCCAAAACCAGTAAATCTTCTCTTATATTCTGATATGAAAAGTGATGTACGGAACTGGTTAACTGAGCCTATTTGTTCAGTAAGTGCGATTAATGCCAATCTCCATGGATTCTAATTATCCCAGTGGAGGGTTTCCATCTTTTAATGATAAGTGGACTCCGTTCAATGTGTTATCCCATAACATGAGCGGGAGCATCACCAACAGCACTGACAGGGATCAGCAGATCCAAAGAGAGGGGGAGGAGAGATCAGAATCTGAGAACATTAGACTGGAAAGTTCCAACAATGGATCAGAATCTGAGAACAGTCGACTGGAATATTCCAACAATAGAGAGGAGTTTATCCGATTAGATTTGGTATATTCTTGCATTTTATTAGTTGTCCTTATCATTGCAGATCTATTATGCCCTTCGCATTATTCAATATTTTTATTATCCCTTCCTGGCTATCGTTGGTGTTCCTGGTGAGTGTCACTGTCCAGTTTTTGTTTCTATAAACCAGTTATGAGTGTATAATACTGTTCTTTCATATAGTCTACACTTCTGGCCACTATTATTGTTCCTGTTGAAACTCTAAATCCAGATATTTACTCTAAAGACCACTACTAACTACATCAATGACGGTGTTCAATTACTGTCTCCCTCTGCTCTGACAGTGTTACTCATGGGTTGCTATGTTGGCCTACTCAGTTTCAGCGGAGAACCACGATGTATTGCATCTTTGCCTTTGTTATTTAAATATTAAGAGCATGCAGGTCACTGTCTACTGTTCTAGTTACAAACTCCACCTTTTCCCAGTGTTTTCATCCCATCCCTGGCCAATATCTGCGGCTGAAGCAGACGAGTCATAACTGTGGGTGATCCCTTTGACCATGAGCTGATTCCTGACACCTTACCTTGACCATTTCTAACTTGAAATACTCACCACTCCACAATGTATCTCACTGGCTTAATCCATCTGCTGTTTGAACCTTGAGTTATTTAAATACAGTCTTAATGAAGTTCATAATCTGCTGCTAACGCTCCCGGCTTCAAACCTGCCAAAACAAATCTGATTCGAATTCACACCAAACTCCCATCCATCTGTCATTCATGTCCACGCCGAGTATATTGCTGTTGTGTATGGCAATACCTTTATTTTGACATTCTCAAACACTTTACCGCATCTGTCCATGAAACTTCCCTCGTTCTCTCTCTGTCGATTATCCAAAAGCCTGCCAGTTGTTCATATTTAATATTGTTTCCTTCACGTGTGTTCCTTCTCAAACAATGAGTTTCGCATTCAACCATGCCAATCGCGCACGCACACGCACTCTCTCATTCTCTGATGAACACACACATACACACACGCAGAGAGAGCAAACCTTGCAATTGGAGATAGTAATCTGATGCGAGTATAGTTAGCATATGATCGTAAAGTTTGCAATGCTCTCCATGCTGGGCAGATAGTGCAGTTTACTGAGCAACACACTAGCATGGTCTGCACAGCTCTCCATGCTGGGCTGTCATCTTGTCCCAGTTTATGTTGTTTGTGGTGGTCGGTGAAGCAGATTCAGAATTTGATGTAACAAACCATTTCAGCTGATCTGACAATGCCTTTATTCAATGTTCTCATTCTTGTAATTTTACTCTCGAAGATCTCACTTGTCCAGTCAATCCCACTGCTCTGTCTTTTTTCCCCATATTTCCACAACCTCCTCCCAGTTAATTAACTGCCTGTTTATGTCTTTAATGTGAATCTCTCAGTCTCTCTGTATCGTTCCCTGGCCTTGGGTTTTGTCTCCCTAGTGTATCGAATGCTGGCATTGTGTAGCTCAAGAATACTGAAATGGTGTATGTCAGGCTGTTTTTCACTCCCCGGTATGTCCCATGTGATGGCCATGGACAGGCATGTTTCAGAAGTTATGAGACACATCTTTGTAACTTGGACTGTACCTGTGTTTGCCCCACTCAGGTGACCTTGTGATCAGTAACACGAAGAAGCCCATTGAGTAAAGGACCAGGCATCTAAATTGTGTGACAATGCTGTCATTGTTTTTTTTAAAAATGTTATTTTCTCTTTTTTTTAACAAGAGGTCATAAAGGCCAAACTGCCGACTGAAAATGGCTCAAATAAATAACTTCCAAGACTTTTAGGGTTTTTAATAAATAGTAGCAACAATGGCCAGCTCGCACAGACCAGGCTTTCTAGATTGGTTTTTCTTGTAGCTGTAACAATCACCGGGTGCTTGGGGTCCCAAAGGGGTTGGAAGTTTTAGAAAATTATCCCTAGCTGCTACTCTCTCTAAAGCCTCACTTGATGGTGTTTCCTCCTGGATTGGAGAACTGTATGCAAGAATGCATGTCTGAATGTTCCTTTTTGCCAAGGGGTGTGTTTAGGTGATGTTAATAGATTGAACAGTTCATTTGTAGAACGTACTGTATCCATTATTCGGTTAAGGTTTCCAATAGTTAAGTTATTCTAAATTCCTCTTCATTTTGTATGGCTTTTCATTAGAGTGTTTAAATATATTGTATTTTAATTAATGGTGAGTGGTTTGACGAGTAGCATCACATCTGAAACACCCACTTCACATCTACCTTTAAAATACGAAAAGGTTCGCATCGAAGCTACCTCCTTAAAATTGTTTGAGGCAGTCTGGTTCATCTATAGCAAACTGAGAACTCTTGTCTGGTATCACCAAATTGGGTTTAGAATTACAATCCCTACAGTGTGCAAACAGGCCATTCGACCCAACAAGTCCACACCGACCCTCCGAGGAGTAACCGACCCAGACCAATTCCTCGACCCTGTTATTACACATTTACCCCGACAAAGACTCATAACCCACACATCCCTGAAAACTATAAGAAATTTAGCATGACCAATTCACATGACATGCACACCTTTGGATTGTGGGAGGAAACCAGCGAATCCAGAATAAGCTCATGCAGACACAAGAGAGCATGCACCAGGAGGCTATTGGGTTCAAAGGTCGCGTATGGTAGCTGTTAGTGTCTTTCGTTCCGGATGTTGAATTCGGTTGGTTTAAACAGTGTTTTGTGTATAAAGATTCTTTCAGTCACTGAGAGTTCTCTGGGTGTGGAAGAAGTGAAGTTGGGGGTTTTACAAAAGGTAATGAAGTCAAAGCTTTAGGAATTGGCAGACGAGCTGGAGTTGGGGTTGTTTTTGTCTGTGAGAAAATTAGAGATAATTACAGCTATAGCTCGGCAATTACATTTGGTGGAAACGCCATCAGAGTCTTTGGAAATGGCGAGAATTCAATTTCAAATGATGCGCCTTGAACATGAGAAGGAATTGAAACAGTTTGAATTATGATGAAAAGTAGAAATAAAATGAAGAAGAGGAGAGAAAAAGAAAGAAGAAAAGCAGAGGGATTTAACTTCAAAATATAGTAATTAGAGAGGAAAGTTGACATAGAAGGTGGTGATGAAGGTAGACGGTAGGCTGCATGAGGAGGATAGTGAGGATGAGCAACCCTATAGTGGCCAAAGGCTTGATGGAGATCTGTTTAAATACATCCAGACATTATCTAAATTTGATGAGAATGATGGGGGAGCCTTCTTAATTTAATTTGAGAAAGTGGCTCAACAAATGCAGTGCCCAGTGACCATGTGGATTTAGTTGATTCAAACAAAGCTGATAGGTATTTGCATCCCTATCAGAGACGGTGTCTGGGGAGGCGGATGAGGTGGTGAAAGCTATTTGAAGTGCACATGAGCTTGTGCCAGAAACTGACAGACAGAGTTTCAGGGATCTAAAATAGCGTCCGTGGGTAAACGCACTTTGAGTTTGAAAGGATCAATCAAAATGATTTTGAAAGCTGGGTAAGGATATTAAATCAGAGCAAACCTATGGCACTCTTAGAGAGATTCTTATTTTGGAGAAGTTCAACAATTCACTTCCTGCAGTCGTGAGAACTCAGGTGTGGAAGAGCAGAGCGTTACAATGGCAAGATTAGAAGCTGAAATGGCTGATGATGAGAATGATTGAGTTCAGAAATCAAGGTTTGGTTTCTGTGAAGAACTGAGAAGAATGTGTGAGATCTTCTTAAAACATATCCCTGTGAGAGTAAGGTAAAGAGGTTGCAGCATTAAGAGGTACAGAAGGATGTAACTCTTTTATGCTGAGACATGAGGAGTTATGTCATTCAGAGGGACTATTGGAGAGATGAGAAGTGCTCCATTATGTAACGTGTGGTTGGAGTGTCCAGTGGAAACATCAACAGATTTATTCCACAATGGGGAAGGAGGCCTTGAGCTTGTTGTTGGCGTTACAATATTTCAGCATTTCAATTGCGAATAACATACCTGAGACAAATCTTTATCACTGATTGTGACCCCTTAAAGTTTTTGGAGAAGTTTAGGGAGAAGAATATCAGTCTGTTTCCATTGAGCTTATTACTACTGCCATTAAATTTGAAATTATACAGGTGACAGGGCGAGAAAATCTAAGTTTTGATACGTTGTGGAGACTTGGAAGAAGAAAGACAAAGGCATTCTGTGGCAGGAGCAAAATGACTGAAATCGAATCGAGTTGTGAACATTTGTATGCTCAGAGTCAATGTAATATATATATATATATATATGCACCTCTTCCTCCGCTACATTGATGACTGCATTGGCGCCACCTTGTGCTCCCGCGAGGAGGTTGAGCAATTCATCAACTTCACCAACACATTCCACCCTGACCTTAACTTTACCTGGACCATCTCTGACGCCTCCCTCCCCTTTGTGGACCTCTCCATCTCCATTAATGACGACCAACTTGACACCGACATTTTTTACAAACCTATCGATCCCCAAAGCTACCTGAATTAAACATCTTCCCACCCTAACGCTTGCAAAAATGCCAAACCGTATTCCCAATTACTCTGCCTCCACCGGATCTGCTCCCGGGAGGACCAGTTCCACCACAGAACAAACCAGATGGCCTCCTTCTTTAGAGACTGCAATTTTCCTTCCCACGTGGTTAAAGATGCCATCCAACGTATACCATCCACATCCCGCACCTCTGCCCTCAGACCCCAACCCTCCAACCGTAACAAGGACAGAACGCCCCTTGGTGCTCACCTTCCACCCTACCAACCTTCGCATAAAGAAAATCATCCGCCGACATTTCCACCACCTCCAAACAGACCCCACCACCAGGGATATATTTCCCTCCCCACCCCTCTCCGCCTTCCGCATTGACCGTTCCCTCCGTGACTACCTGGTCAGGTCCACGCCCCACTACAACCCACCCTCCCATCCTGGCACCTTGCCCTGCCACTGCAGGAATTGCAAAACCTGCGCCCACACCTCCTCCGTCATTCCATCCAAGGCCCTAAAGGAGCCTTCCACATCCATCAAAATTTTACCTGCACATCCACTAATATCATTTATTGTATCCATTGCTCCCGATGCGATCTCTTCTACATTGCGGAGTCTGGATGTCTCCTAGCAGAACACTTTAGGGAACATCTCCGGGACACCCGCACCAAACAACCATATCGCCCTGTGGCCCAACATTTCAACTCCCCCTCCCACTCTGCCGAGGTCATGGAGGTCCTGGGCCTCCTTCACCGCCGCTCCCTCACCACCAGACGCCTGGAGGAAGAACGCCTCATCTATCGCCTCGGAACACTTCAACCCCAGGGCATCAATGTGGACTTCAACAGTTTCCTCATTTCCCCTTCCCCCACCTCACTCCACTTCAAAACTTCCAGCTCAGCACTGTCCCCATGACTTGTCCCACCTACCTATCTTCTTTTCGACCGATCCAATCCACCTTCCCCCCAACCTATCACCTTCATCCCCTTCCCCATTCACCTATTGTACTCTATGCTACTTTCTCCCCACCCTCACCCTCCTCTCATTTATCTTTCCACCCTTCAGGCTCTCTGCCGGAATTCCTGATCAAGGGCTTTTGCCCAAAACGTCGATTTTGCTGCTCCTCGTATGCTGCCTAAACTGCTTTGCTCTTCCAGCACCACTAATCCAGACTCTGTTTTCCAGCATCTGCAGTCATTGTTTTTGCCTATATATGCATTTCAGTGTACTAATAGATGACGATTAGGAAGTCTAAAATTAATTCATATTTGTATATTGATGGATCATTTTATTAAAGGTGCAGTTGTGAGAATACTATCACCGCAAAAAGGTTATTTTCCCTCAGGTTGTTTTTGAAGACAGGTTCTAAAGGCAGAGGTGAAGAACTGCTGTCTGAACACAGTTTAAGTAAATAACTGAGGAGGCCTTTAGGTTTCATTAAATGGTGATAACAATGGAAGGGCGGTGGCCTGCTTTCACAGATCAGGTTTTCTCGTTTTGTTTTTAGCTGCAGCATTCAGAAGAAGGGTTAGGAGATTCAATAGCTGCTTTTCTCTCTGAGATCTTTGTTGATGTTGATATCTCCTGGATCGGAAAATTGCTGTAAAAATCTGTATTTGAATATATCTTTGTGCCAAGCAGTGTATACCAAGAAGGAACGGTATCTATTGTTGTGTAAGTGTTCCAACATATAAGCTATCCCAAAATGTTCTTCTCTTTGATTGGATTTTAACTAAAGCATTTGAATAAATTATATTTTGCTAAATGACGAGTGGTTTGACCAGTCACAACATATCTGGAACGCATACTTCCAATCTATCTTTAAAATAAGGAAAGGTTTGGGTCTAAACGGCCTTCTTAAATCATTTTGCGGGGATCTGTCGCCGAGGGGATTCTGACTGTCTCCTGTTACTGAAAAGTTAGTGGAGGGGCTGGGGATGGTTTGCTGGAGGATGTGCTTTGAGCTGCCTCAGACATTCAGGGAGACCTGAGGATTTGGTGACCCAACTTTGGATGGAGCCTGGGGACTGTAGTTACAGCATCAGTGTCTGTAACATGAACAAGAAATGGAGCAGAGGCTGCAGAGGGGCAAGCTCTGAAACCACGGAGTGAGTGTGTGTGAGGAAAGGGATCTGCTGTATCCACCCCGGGTTTTCCAGGAACAGCTTTCCAAGCTCCACTTAACCCAGGATCAGAGTGTGAAGGGACACTGACTGAACAAGGAGCTGGTCCCAGAGCGGTGTCACCTCCTTCAACACGACTCACAGTTTCACCCCAGGGGGAGGATGGTGCTGCCAGGGGCTGTTCAGGTCACAGTTTCATTCAGCTTCTATGAACTTTCCAGGCGGGACTAGGTGACATATCCATCATCTCCCAGTTTCTCAACATCAATGTCACATTCGGTGATGGAGGATATATATGGTGGATGAGGTAAATAGGTCGCTTCTCCCTCAGCAGGGAGCTGCCGAGTGTATCCAGTACAGTGGGATTCCCGATGGTGTACATGGCATCTGCAGAGTATCCATGTCAATGGGGAGAGGTAGAGGAACTGAAGGAGTTCTGTCTCTATTAATGTTACAGTGTGCCCATCACAGTATATCATGTTGGTGAATACCCACTCTCCTAGCAGCAGTCACGGCCTCTTCATTCAGAAGCAGTAAGCCATTCCCATCGTCATCGGGTCTCCACTAAGAAAGAAATGAATATATCTTGGATAAAGGTACCCCCCTTGATGCACGTTTCAAAATACCATCCCCACCACCAATCAACCACATCAAAGTAGTCCATGTGTACGGAGAGCATTGGGGTCACTGGAGTGTTTTGGGAGCTGACGATCAGGGATGGAGCAAAATCTCCCAAGTCTGAACACGTCTGAGTGAACCCCCCAGTACACAGTACCATTAAGTCCTGCATTCCCTCTCAATTTCAGTAACCTATTGCCTTCCATTATTCTGTAAATGAAATGAAAGGTTATATCATGTTAAATTCCACTTGCTAAACTATTATCAATTGCATTTACCTCTCTGAATCTATCTGCAGACTCTTCACCCTCTCTTGATAATTTATTCTCTTGCTTACCACAGCGACATCACCAAACTCAGCATCTGTATATCTGTTCCATCCTCCTGATCATTAATTTAGACTGTAAATAGTTGAGAGCGAAGTACTGGTTACTCTGTGACCCTACTGTTTACGTTCTGTCTAACTGATTGAGACTGGTTTATCCTGAGTGCCTGCTTCCTGTATGATACCCAGTCCTTCCCCATTCCTGTGCAACACAGTTGAAGAGTTGGATAAGAACAAGGAGCATCTGTGAAGAATCCAACCGCTCGATGAGGCTGATGTCAACACGGCCTCTGTACCACTTTCCTGCCATCTCTCCATCTCTCTAGTCTCTTTTGTAGATTGCGCCACATTAAAAAAATCCACTCCACATCGACACTTTCATTTACTTTTAGCATTTTACAGACCTCAATGGGATCTCCTTTCATTTTTATAAACTCGAGATTATAGGCCTAAACTGCTCAATTTCTCTTCATAAGACAAACACTTCAAATATGGAATCAATCTAATGAAGCTCTTCTGAATTGCCTCTAATGGAAATACCTCAGTCTGCAGGACACTGTACTCCATTTGTAGCTTCACTAACGCCTTGCATAGCTACACCAACACTCCCTACCTTTCTACTCTATCCTTTTATAAATAAACACTGAAACTATGCTTGCATTTCTCATTAGTTGCAGTACCCACAGGCAGGATTTCTGTGATATGCAAGCAGACACCCAGATCCCTCTGCACTTAAGCACTTTGAACTTTCTCTCCATTTAGATAATAATTTGTCTTTCTATTGTGCTGGCCAATTTGAATAGCCCCACATTTACTCGCTTTAATTTTCCTTGCCAAATGTTGGCCCGTTCACCCAACCTATCCATATAGTTTTTAAATCTCTTGCATTATCATTCCGACGTAATTTCCCACCAATGTTAGTGTCATCTGAAAATGTGATGTCGTATTTTCTATCCAGTCAACCAAGTATAGTAATACTAATGATCGCAAATGAGAACTGAAATCAATAGCACACCACAAATTGCATTTCCCAAAATAAATGACGATTTAGTCCATCTGACTGCATTTTGTTGGTTAACCAATCCTCCATCCAAACTAATAAAATACTCCTAAACCCATGTTGTCTGATCTTACCACTTACTCTGTGGAGAAGCGATATATCTGATGCCTTCAGGAAGACCAGATACATTCCATCTCCAGGAATCCTACTAGGAAGACCAGATACATTCCATCTCCAGGAATCCTACTATCCACCTTGCTTGTCACATCTTTAAGTAACTCAAGCAAACACTTCAAACTAGATTTATTCTTTCTACAACCATGTTGACTCCGATGGATTGTGGTTTAACTTTGCAAGTATCCTCAACAATGGATTCTAATAATTGTCTTAAATTGCAATAGCTTATCATTATGTTTTAGTCTCAAATGTATACAGTTATTATAATTTCTTCCCTTTCGAAAACCTTTACGTTTTCTTTGAATTCCTGTTTAATGGGCAAAAGGTTTTAAGAGGTCTACTCCAATTGCTGTTTGAGGCATGTGTGGCTGGCTGGACTCATCATCCTGCTGGTGTACAACCTCGCTGGGCTGGCGTCTTTCTGGTGTTCCCATGCTGACTTCTCCAAGGCCAGAATGACTTTCTCCCGTTGATGCATTAGGGGGTTGGGGGATTATGGAATCCTCCTGTTGCTGGGTAACATTTTGAGGGGCTGATGGGTCTTTTCATACTTCCCCAAAACAGGTGGAAATGCTGAACAGTCTCCGCATGTATCCCGGAGATGGGACCGAGGGAGTTGTTCCCATACAACAGACATGCGTCTGAATTACCTTTTCCTTTCTCATGAAAGAAGTGTCAGTTTTTATCCTTATCCAGAATGGATTCCTCCACTATCTGTGTAATTTGCTCCACTTGTTGAAATTGGCTCGGTTGGTCTAAATGGCCGCCTGTTATCCCAGTGTAACAATCTCCAGTCACTGTGTGACCTCATCCAGTTGTTACAGTTTATACAGACTTGAGGTGGCTGAATGAACTGATTCTGTTGCTGTTTAACAGGATACTGGTGCAGCATGGCCTACTGTTATAGGCTTGAGTGGCTGATTGGCCTCCTGTAAATGTATATCAGGCTCTAGGGGCTGAATAGCCTCATCCTGTTTTGGCGAAACAGGCTCGAACGCCTGAATATCCTCCTGTTGTTCCTGTGTAACAGGCTGGAGAACGGAATGATTCCTTCACTATCTGTGTAATTTGCTTCACTTGTTGATTCCTTCTGTCATCTTTGTTGAAATAGGACACTCTTTAACTTATGTAAACTCCAATGGCTACTGGGTCAACCTGACCATCCTTTCGTTATAAGCTAGCACCTTCATTGCAGGAATCAGTTGAGGGAACCAACTCTGAGCTACTTCAAATATAACATCATCCTTTCTTCATTAAAGAGATTAAATCTGTACACACTACTACAGATGTGATCTCACTAAGACCCTGTACAGCAGCAGCAACATTTTACCAGCCTGCTCTAAGGTTCCCACCCAGGTTAGAGCTGTCTCAGCTCGCTGGGGGAATACAGAGCATTGTTGGAAAATCATTGTCCTTCTCTACTCCATCAGCATAACGGGAGACCTGGAGAAATTAAAGTTTGAGAAGATCATAAATGATGTGGCGAGATGATCTCTACCATTAATCTCCCCAGAGCCCACGTCGCTCAGATTCCACAGAATCTCTTAAGGTGGAGCGCAAAAACAGCAAGGAGGAGCAAACATTGATGGGAGTTATATATCAAAGTGAAAGCTGCAATACAAATGCTGGACATGTTATAAAACAGGAAATGGATATTCACATTTGTGTGTACTGCAGTAATAGTGTACTGTTTAAGTTATATCTAAACCGTGTTAATCCAATTGAATGCTAATGCTGGGGAAAATAGATTTCATGATCACGTGCGAGATGGTTTACATGAACACTATGTCGAGCACTGAGCTCGAGGTCAGGTTATTTAGGAATTGGTGTTGGGTGATCAGAAGAGCTAATTAAAAATTTTGCTGTAAAGGATCTTTTGGGAACAGTGACCACAATGTATTGGTTTTCTTTTATGCTGTTGGAGTACACGATAGTTTCATTTTTATTTGAAGTAGCCGTTATAAATCAGAATCATGCAAGCCATGAAGGTGTGAGGAGATAATGGGGACGACAGATACTGGAGATCAGAGTCGAAGAATGTGAAACTGCAAAAGTACAGTCAGGCAGCATACTGAGACCTGATAAATCGATGTTTCGGGCATAAACCCATCATCAGGAATGAAGCTTATGGGCCTAGGGGGCTGAGAGATAAATGAGAAGGGGGTGCGGCAGGGGGGAGACAGCTGGGAATGCGATAGGTAGATGAAGGTGGGGTTGAAAGTAATAGGTGACGAAGGGAGACAGAACGCCTCATCTACTGCATCCATTAAACCCAATGTGGTCTTCTCTACATTGGCGAGGCAGGAAGTCAACTTGTGGATCATTTCAGAGAACATCTCTGGGACAGCCACATTGAACAACTCCATCGCCTTGTAGCTGAGCACTTTAACTCCCCTTCCCACTCTGCCCAGGACATGAGGGTCCTGGGCCTGCTCCACCGCCAAACCCGAGCCACCAGAAGCTGTAGTGGAATTCATTGCCACAGAGTGCAGTGGAAGCCGGGACGCTAAATGTCTTCAAGGCCGAGATTGATAGATTCTTGTTGTCTAGAGGAATTAAGGGCTACGGGGAGACGCTGGTAAGTGGAGCTGAAATGCGTATCAGCCATGATTGAATGGCGGAGTGGACTCGATGGGCCGAATGGCCTCACTTCCACTCCTATGTCTTATGGTCTTACGAAGCCTGGAGGAATAAAGCCTCATCTTCTGCATTGGGACCCTCCAACCACAAGGGATCATAGTGGGGTTCCCCATTTCCCCATTTCCCCTAATCCCACTTTATCCCACTCCAAAATTTAAAGTCAGCACTGCCCTTTTGAACGTTCCTATGTGTCCACCTTCCTCCCTATCAATCTGGTCCACCCTCCTCTCCGACTATCACTTTCAACCCCACCTTCATCTCCCTAATAGATGAACGGAGGCAGCTTAGAAAAATGCCAAGTGTTGCAGTAAGCCAGTGGATTCAGAGAAATGTAGGACCCAGCAAAGGATGACCAAGAAACTGAGAAGAAAATCAGAAAGAGAAAAAGCGTGCAAATGAAAGAAAAACATGAAGACTGCTAAAAAGCGTCTATCAATGAATGGAAAAAATAATAAAAACAAGGTCAAATGTGGAACAGTTGGTGTGCGTTCAGGATAATTTATTGCAGAGAACAGAGAATTCGCAGGGAAAAGAAACAGTGTCTTTGTGTCTATCTTCATGGAAGAATGTCCAGAAATTCTCCCAGAAATACCAAGTGACCATGGGACTTGTGTAAGTAAAGTCTAAGGTCATTCTTATCAGTGTTGGGATTATCTTTGAAAAGAAAGCTGGATTGAATATTTATAAATCTGACAGACGAGATGTACTTCATATAAGAATTTCAGAGGAAACAGCAATAGACATGTTGATTGCATTGCGGATTTTCACTTTATTTTCTGACACATTCCCGAAAGGCATTTAGCCAATCTGGATAAGGCAAAGGTTATAAATATTGTCCAACAGTTAAGAAAGGATGAAGATAGAGAGTGGTGAACTACAGACCAGTAACTTGTCATCCGCAGTCGGGTGTCTATTGGACTCGATTACAAAGAACATGCTAGTAGATATATAGACGGTAACAACATAACTGGGGAGTGTGGTAAGGTAACAATAAAAGAAAAACCAGAAGTGGAAAACATCGTTTTAAAATGGTTTCAAGATTATTCTTGGAGACATACGCAATGAAGAACCAATGGATAACGTGTAGTTTGATATTCATGAGCTTTTTTTAAAGAACATGGAAAAGTGGAAGTCGGCGAGATCAAGGAGAATCCTACGATATTCTACACGGAAAAGTAGAATAGAATAATCAGCAAACAGTTAGTGTCCATTAGAAACCAAAGGGGCAGTCTGTGTGTCAAGCTGGAGAACATTGATGGATTGTAACATGAGACCTTCACATCTATTTTACTAGGAAGAAGGAGGAGGCAAGTACAGAATTCAAGAAGATGGATGGGGAAGATCTTGAACACATTCATGTAATTTTGCGAAAGAATTTGAGGCTTTGTTCTGTATAAATTTGGACCAATCTCCATGTCTGAATGAGTTGTATCACAGGAGGGTGTTGGGGTCAAGGGAGGAAAGACCCTGACTGAATATTTTAATTAGAATCTGACCATAGGGGACGTGCCAGAGAACTGGAGAACTGTTAATATGATTCCACTTCACAGTAAGGATGGGAGAGATAGTCCAGGGAAATATAGACGAGCGAGTATTAGATCACTGTTAAGGAAACTATAGGAGAAAATAGGGAAGGAGAATATCGAACTCCAATCAGAGTCACAAGGTTTGATCAGGGATAATTATCATGACTTTATCAGAAGGAAGTCACATCCAATGGATTTGATTGAATTAGTTTGAGGAGATCGATTGTTTAGTTTTTTAAGAAGGCCTTTGACAAATCTCCACCTGGGAAACTGAAAAATAAAGTAAAATCTCACAATATGAATGATAACTTGACAAGTTATGATGAAAATTGTCTTAGTGTCAGGAGGCAGAGAGTGGTGGGAGAAGGCTGTTTGTGTGACTGGAGACCAGTGTCCCCTGGTGTACCCCAGGGATCAGTGCTGTGTCCCTTATTGTTTGTGCCATTCATAAAAAAATCTATAGATTTGAACGTGGAGGGGGTTTGGTGGAGAGTGGGAGAGATGTGATAAGTAAGTGTATGTTTGACATAAAGATTGGCTGGGTGGTTAGCAGTGAGGAGGAAGGCCTTAAGTTACAGGAAGATTCAGATAGAATGGTCAGATGGGCAAATCAATGGCAGATAGAATGTAACCCTGATAAGTATGAGGTGATGCACTTTGGAAGAAGGAACCAGACAGGGGAGGACTCAATGAATGGCAGCACACTGGGAAGTTCAGGTTGTGCTTCTCCACACATCCCTGAATGTGACTGGACAGGTTAATGGGCTAGTTAAGAATTCGTCCTTGTGTATTGTGTTTCCCTAATCAGGGCGTAGATTATAAGAACAATACAGGGCTTTGGTTCGGCCAAAATGGAGTACTGTATGTCGCTCTGGGAGCCACATTCCAGGAAGGATGTGATTGTACTGGAGAGGGTGCAGAGGTGATTCACCAGGATGTTCCCTGGGATGGAGCATATCAGCTATGGAGAGGAGCTGGATAGGCTCAGGTTGTTTACTTTGGAGCAGAGATAGCTGAGGGGGATGTGATTCAGAAGGATAAGATTATGAGCGACACGGGCAGGGTGGATAGAGAGCCGCTGTTCCTTTTAGTCAGTAGCTCAAGCCAGTACACTTTTAAAGTGAAGAGTTTGAGGTTCAGAGAGGATTTAAACTTATTTTCACCTCGAGGGTATTGTGTTTTGGGATTACTTCCTGAGAGGGGAATTATCACGAGTAACCTCACAATCATTAAAAAGTACTTAGATGAGCATTTGGAAGTGTAATAACATTTTAGGCTATGGGCCTGCAGTAGGGAAATGGAACTAATATAAATCGTGCTGTACTGCTGTTGGCACAGAGTCTATGCTCCTGTGAATGTATGGTGTGGAAGGTCAATTATTGAGCAGTTTAAGGCAGGAATTGATGAGTTTCTGAAGAGTATATTCACAAGGGTGATCAGAGTGAACGGTGACAACTTGTTAAATTATGTCAATGTGAGAAAGATGAGAAAACAAGTGCAGTTTCCTTACTGTTTGAAACCAGAGAATGGAGAATGGGGAACAAGGAAATGGCAAAACTGTGAAGCCACTACTTCCGTTCTGTCTTCATAGAACTTTCTAACAATACAAGGAAAACCATGTCTGGTGTGGGAAAATGATAGAGTACATGGAACATAGAACATAGTAAGGAAATGGTTTAGGATAAATTATTGGGACTGAAAGTAATGGTCATAGACAACACTAACATAGATTTATGAAATGGGAATTATGTTTGAGAAACAGACTGGCAGACAAATGATATAGAACCAATGGATGTAAAACACGTGGATTTTCAGAAAAATTTTTGTTAAGCTCCAAGCCCAGTTTACAAAATCAAATCTTCATGGATTGGGGCTAATGTATGGCCATGTTTCTAGACTGGGACAGCTGGCATGAAACAATGAATAGAAATAAACAGACTCGTCAAGCAACAGCCTGACATTGTCTGTAAGGTATGATTCTGTAAGGTATAAGTCCTTCCGCATTTAGTCAAGAAACGTTGGAGACAATTAAACAATTCACTGGAGGAGGAGATTCCACAAATAACCCCTTCCTCCATGATGGGAAAGCCCAGCACTTCAGTGTATAAGATAAGGCTGATGCATTCGCAACAATCTTCAGTCAGAAATGCTGAGTGGATGATCCATCTCAGCCTCCTCCAGTGGTCCACAACGATCCAGTTACCAGTCATCAACCAATTTGATTCAGTCCACGCGATATCCAGAAATGGTCTGAGGTACTGGATACTCCAAAGGGTCCATACTCTGACAACATTCTGGCAACAGTACTGAAAACTTGTGCTCCATAACTTGCCACTCCCCTCGCCAAACTGTTTCAATACAGTTACAACAATGACATTTCCCTGGTTATGTGGAAAATTACCCCAAGTATCTCCTGTATATAAAAAGCAGAACAAATCCTATCCGGCCAATTTCCACCCCATCAGTCTCCTCACGATCATCAGTAAAGTGGATCAAGGTGTCAGTGCTTTTAATCAGCACCTGCTCAGCAATACCCTGGTCAATGACGTCCGGTTTGGGCTCCACCAGGGCCACTCAGTTCCTGACCTCATTACCATGGTTCAAACATGGACAAAAGAGCTGAATTCCAGAGGTGGGGTGAGAGTGATAGCCCTTGAAATCAAGGCTGTCTTCGACCAAGTGTGGTATCAAGGGGCGTTAGCAACACTGGAATCAATGGGTATCAGGGGCTGCTTAGAATAATACCTGACACGTAGGAAGGTGGTCATGGTTGATGAAGGTCTGTCAACTCAGCTCCAGGAAAGTCTATAGGAGTCCCTCGGGCAGTGACCGGAAACTTCTTCAAGGCTGCTTCCTTTTAAGGTCAGCAGTGGGGATGTTCGCCAATGATTGTACAATGTTCTGCAACATTTGTGGTTCCTCAGATACTGAAGCAGTCCATGTTCAAATGTGACAAGATCTGGAGAGTATCCAGGCTAACAAGTGGCAAGTAATATTCAGGCCACGCAAATGCCAGACCATGACCATCACCAGCAAATTACAATCTAACCTGCCCCTTGGTCTTCAATGGTGTTACTATCACTTAATCCCTCAGTATCAAAGTCCTGGTGGGTAATCATTGCTCCGAAACTCACTGGTCTCGCCACATAAACACAGTAACTATAACAGCAGATTAGAATCTAAGAATACTGCGGCGAATAACTCACATCCTGACTTCCAAACGTCTGTCCATCATCTACAATGCATAAATCAGACGTGTGATAGAAGACTCCCAATTTGTCTTGATGAGTGAAGCCCCAACAACACTCAAGAAGCTTTACACCATCCAGGACAAAGCAGCCAGTTTGACTGTCCCTTCATCCACAATGCTCCACCATCAATGCTCAGCAGCAGCAGCAGTGTTTTACTATCTACATGCTGCAATGAAATGATTCACCAAAGATCCTCAGAGATCATTATCCCAACTCATGACCACGTCTATCTAGAAGGACAAGGGCTACAGATGTATGGAAATGCTGTCATCCTCAGGTCCACGTCAAGCCATTCACCATCCTGAGTTGGAAATATATCACTGCTCCTTCACAGTCACTGGGTCAGAGGCCTGGAATTCTAATTCTAATGGCATTGGAGGTCAACAGCAGCAGGTGGACTGCAGCGGTTCAACAAGGCAGATCACCACCACCTTCGCAATTAGGGACAGGACAATGCTGGCCCAGCCAGTGACTCCGAGAAATAAATAAATAGAAATTAACAGAGGACGGTTGCTGAGGTGTCGCAGGGATCAGTGCTTGGGGCCCAGCTGTTCACAATGCCCTTTAAACATTTGATTGCTGGAATCAGATACAATATATCCCAGCCTGCTGACAGCACTAACGGATGTGGGATTGTGAGTGGGTGAGGAGGATGTCAAAAAGCACCGAGATGACTAAGACAAGTGGAGTGAATGGGTAAATACGTGACAGATGGAGAACAATGTGAATAGAGGTGACGGTGTGCCCTTTGGTGGAAACGATAAATTGGCAGCCTACCATTTGAAAGGGTTTGGTTGAAACATGTTGATCTACAAAGGGACGTATGCACATTTTTGTTGTTTCCTTCTGCATAAACCTCTGAGGCCCCTGCAGTGCGGTGAGTTCTGTAATCAGAAGTCAATACTGGGCATGGCATTGGCACGCTGCCCAGTGTACACAGACCCACCAAGTGGGGAGCTGCAACATTAAAAAGGATCTGCATCTCCCTGTACACCAGACGCTGAAAGCAATATTGCAGAAACAGAAAGCAGTGAGGAAGATAAATGGTGTGTTAACCTTCATTTCAGGGGGATGTGAGTCCAGGAGAAAGGTGTCTTACTGCAGCTGTACAGGGCCTGGTGAGATATCATCCCGAACATTGTGCAGTATTGTGTGTAGTTTTGGTCTCCTTACCTAATAAAGGGCAAACCTGACATTGATGGAGAGCAGTGAAGAATGACCAGACTGATCTCTGGGATTACGGGCTTGTTGTTGGAGCAGAGATTGGGGAGACTGGGCCAGTATTCCACGGGGTTTAGGAAAATGAGTGGAGATCTCAGTGAAATATACAAAACTCTGACAGGGTGAGTCAGAATGGAAGCAGGTCACTCTGCACTGAGATGAGAATAAATGTCTGCACTCACAGACTGGTGAACCTGGGGAATTCGCTCGCACCTGGAAACCGAGACATTGATTTTAGATAAGGATTTAGAGACAGTAAAGGGATGGTGGGAGAGCAGGAGTACGGTGTTGAAATGAAGGGCCAACCATCATTACATTGAATTGGGTAGCAAACTCGATGGACCAAACGGACTACTGCACTTCCTATTTTATAGCTTCCCAAAGTTACTCACATGAACGGTAATGTATATCGTGTGGGATAAGTGCATTGAGGAGATTTTATCCATGAACTAGAATGCGGGAGGCTCAATGTGTTGTATGACCTTCTCCTTTCCCGCTGTTTCTGTGCAGTCTGTGGGAAAGCTCTGTAAATATTGTCACAAGCTCTCAGATGTTAGGAAGGAGTTTTCTGCAGAGTCGACAGGACTGTGTTCCCATTTCCTTTTCCGACACTGATGCTGAGGCCGGGTGTTCTGTCCGGTTTCATCCTTTCAGAACTCGGAGTATTTAGATACAAATGAGTACTTTGCTTGGCAATTTCAGAGACCATTGAAATGTTTATCACATGTCAGGGTCTTTGGAGTCAGTTTTAGGCCAGCCCAGGAAATCATGGGAGATTCACTTCCTAAAAGTACTTTGGAGAAGGAAATTCTGTTCACAATCGATATTGGCTTCAAGGTCACTGTTACTGACCCCAGATTTTAGATCTTGATATTTTATGAATTGTCTTTAACTTCCACCCGCTGCTAGAGCATTAGCCTGGTCTGGATTAGTAATCCAGTGACATTTCCACAACAGCACCATCTCCACGTGGGGACCTATTGGAAACCACACTGAGCTGTTTATTTCTCTGCTGTTTGCCAGCTCTGTCAAAAAGAACTCCAACCAATTTGACTGTTGTGATGGGACTGAGGAGGTGGTAATTGGTCAGATTGTAATTATTCCCGTTTTAGGGAGCGGGATATAGCTGAGTAATTTTCCACATTGCCAGGGAGATGTCGGAGTTGGAGCTGGAATGAAACAGTTTCCCCAGGGACACAGTTTGTTGTCCAGCACAAGTCTTCAGTCCTATTGCAGAAATGCTGTCAGGGCTCATTGCCTGTGTCATATCTACTCTGTTCAGCTGTTTCTTCATGTCACGTGCAGCAATTGAAATTGGTTGAAGACTGACATCTGTGGTTCTGTGGGCATCTTGATGAGGGTGAGTTGTATCATCGACTCAATACTTCTGGCAGAGGATGGTGCAGATGAAACATCCTTCTCTTTTACACTGATGTGCAGGTCTGTTCCATTATTTAGGATGGGGATGTTTGTTGAACCTTCGCCTCCAGTCATTTGTTTAATCGTCCATCATCATTTATAACTGAACGTGACAGGACTGCAGGGCTTCGTTCAGATCTGTTGGTCAAATCCGGTCACTTTAATGAGTTAGCATCAGGTTCATGTAATTCTGACCCTGACATCTTCACCCACACTTGTCACTGAGCCATAGATGGTGTTGATGGTAATGACAGACTGATGTGTTACCCTGGCAAAAAGTTACAGGTTGTGTTTGAATGCAGGTCTGCCTCTCCTGCTGCTGTGGTCTACAGCTACATGAATACGCAGTTTCGAGCTGCAATATCTGCAATACAATTCTGCTGTCTGTTCCCCAATTCTCACTGAGACCCATTCACCCATCAGCCCTGCACTCAGTGACCTAACCTGGTTTCTGATGTGGAAATACTTCCATTTTCAAACTCTCATTCTGCTGAGGGTCTGTCTCCCCGGGTCTTGCTTCCAATCTGATACATTCCGCAAAAGCATTTAACTGATCTTAATTCAAATATTTAATTCAACTGAAATTCTTTCCTTGAGTAATACCATCTTCTGTGTTTAAAGTGAATGAGTTTCCTCTGTTTCTCTCCCTGACCATGATTTCGAGCTCTGCAGTGTCAGTAATGCCAGCTTTATGTAGTTGCAGAGCCAATTAATTCTCTGGATTCCCAATCATCTTCACCACATTGTATGTATTCTCTTTTGGTTTGATGCCTTGTCACTCATGGCTGCCTTGTTCTCCCATGAGTATGTTTCATCTTCTTGGGGTTGCATTTCTGGTATTATCTTCCGAATTATCCCCAGAACCTCCTCCCATTGCTGCTCTGTTTTCTTTCCTGTTCAGCTCCCCTTCCAATTAATTCTGGACAGCTTCGCCCGCATGTCTTTGCGGTTGCATTGCTTAATTATAACCACATTACATCTTGAAGAGAGCATTCGATATAAACTGAAAAAAGGAGTTTTGGGAGATGGGACACGAAGAATAATTGTTGGATTTCTTAACTAGATACAAAGGGAGAACGAGAGAGAGGATATAGATCTGGAGATGTGGAAAATGAGAAAACGACATTATCGAAAGAAGTAGATGAACATTCCCCAATGGTTTGGCAATGCCTGTGTGCTGTGGTCCTTGGTACAGTGCATGTACAACAGAGTAGTATGTTCGAATGCTGAGTCTGATGCCAGAATATTTATCTCCGATTATGACAGACACTAGCTTTGGAAAGAACCCAACAGGCTAATATATTGAAGGAGATTAACTGGAATAATTTGGGACACTAGAATCAAGAATTTGGAGCACACATCCTGGTAAGAATGAGAGAGTAGAGTAGGGAATTTCCAGAAAAGGAGGGAACGTTGAGAGGATCAAATCATGTTTTCATGTTTTATCAATGTTATACATCATATGCATCATTTTACTTTAACTGTGTCTCTGTTGTTCATTTACAATGTTTTGTGCACATGTGAAAAATGTGACTTAACTGCACACAAACATTGATTAAACAGTGTATATATAATCATTGTTCCACCATTGAAACTATCCTGTTGTTGTGTTCGGAGGATACACCAACTAGCCACCAAAAGACATGACGCACTATCACTATGCTCCATACATAAAGACAAAGAAAGGCACCACTTTGACTGGGACAAAGCACACACACATACGAAGACTCGCAAGGACCTTCTTAGAGGAATGGCGTTCTAACCAGAAGTCCATCAATAAACGGATCAATTTAGATCCTGTCTACATTGTCTTGTTAAAATAATGGGAAATGACATCACCCATCTTAAGAAACCAAGATCTATAAATAGAGAGGTGGGACATACCACCAGAGCTTCAGCGGAGACTCTCACTGATGATGTCACCTAGTCATGGTGTCGAAACCTCTGAAAACAAACCTTCAAGCTAACTTGCACACATATAAATTATTTTTTTTTTGCTTATTAGTGGAATTTAGGAGTTCTCTGTAACTCACGTTTTAACAGATTATGATGTGAGGTGAGTTTTTCTGGGTGTGTGGTTTTAATTAACAGAGAGATTCGACATTGATGTCATAACAGCTTGGGGCCTTGCCGTATGGGATTTGGACAGATTTGAACAGATTTAGGGTACAAAAGGTCCCAGCAAATTTCAAAACTTTGCAATTAGTGATTTTGATCTTCAAATAAAACTAGTGGGAAAATTCATTTAATTTTGTTACTTGTGGTTGATTAAATCAAAAGTGAGGGAAATGGCTTTTAACATTACTAAAGAGGTTCCCAAATTTCCAAGGAAGTTTAGAAGGACAAAAGGAGGATATTTTTTAGAATTAGCAAATAGGTTGGAATTGGGTTTAACCAGAGAGAAAAGGGAAGCTGAAATTGCAATGGAGTTGGTCAAGCACTTTGATGTATCTGCAGTAGAGTTAGAAAAACCTTAAATTGCAAATGTGGAAACTGGAGATAGAAGATAAATAAAAGGAAGGAAACAGAGAGAGAAGGAAGAGAAAGAGAGGAAAAAGAAAGAAAAAGAGGATTTGAAATTCCGAAGTTGGAAATTAGACAAGAAAGTTAAATTAACAGGATGGAGATGAAGGGAGAACGTCTGGATGTATAAAACTATGCTAATAACTTGCCATATTTCGGTGAGAAAAATGTCAAAACCTTTTTTATTTCATTTGGAAAAATGGCAAGGCAGATGACGTGTCCAATGAACTTGTGGGTAATGCTAGTTCAGACTAAGCTGGTGGGCACAGCTGGTGTGGCATGTGCAGCGCTGTCAGATGTGGGGTCAAGAGATTATCGAGATGTTAAATTGGCTATTTTGATTGGTTATGAATTGGTACTAGAAGCATATAGACAGAGGTTCAGAAAAATAGAGATGTAACCACGTCAGACTTATGCTGAGTTTGAACGAATTGACCACAGTCATTTTGACAGGTGGGTGCTGGCCTTAAAAATAGATAAGACCTGTGAGGCTTGAAGGGAGATGAATCTGCTGGAGAAGTTAAAAGTCTCACTTCCAGAGATAGTAATAATTCATGTTAATGTACAGAAATTTCAAGAAGTGAGAAGCTCAGCAGAAATGGCAGGTAAATATGCACTGGGGCATGAGATGATATTTAGCTTCTGGCAGGAATTTCATCCTGTGAGGGATAGAAATTGGGAGAAGGGAAGATCCCACATTACAAAGCGAACAGTAGCGCACAATACTTTACCACAGGTGAAGAAAGAAGCCCAAGGGGGTTGAAAGGTGGTGAAAGGCATCAGGTGTTCTCACTATAAGGGAGTGGAACAGATAAAATTACAGTGCTGGTGGTTTAAGAAGGGCATTGTGAAAAGGTGGTTTCACTGCAGTAAGTTGGGACACACAGTGATGGGCGTTGAATGAAGGCGCTTTGGGGAAAGATGTGGTAGAAGAGGCTAAGCCCAGTGGAATTAGTGAAACTGGTAAAGGAGACTCCAAGTAGAGCTGAGGAGCTGCAGGAGAGTGCACAGCCGAGGCAGGGGCTGGGTATGGAGTTAGTTCCTGATCTCTGAAAGAATTCGCCTCTGTAGATAAGATTTACTCAGAAAGAACAGGGGGAGAAGGACAAGAAGTTATCATTTTGTGAGATATGGGATCTGCTCAGTCTGTAATAGTTGAGAAGTGAGGCGCTGGAAAAGAACAACAGATCAGGCAGCATCCGAACAGCAGGACAATCGAATATCAGGCAGAAACCCATTGTCAGGAACATGGTGGGGGGACAAGGGGGCTGAAAGATAAATACGAGGGCAGTAGTTGGGCTGGTGGGAGGGTCACTGGGAAGGCAATAAGAAGATGTAGGTGGGAGTGACAGTGCTTTGTCGGAAGGGAGGGTGGAGTCGATAGGTGGGAAGGAAGATGGCCAGTTAGGGCGGTTCAAGAGGGCAGTGCTAGGTTGAATCTGGGAGAGGTTGGTGGAGAGGAGATTTGGAATTTGGTGAAGTCGTCGTTGATGCTATTCAGTTTGAGGGTTCCAGCTGTCCTACCACCAATAGGTGTCCTATCACCCTCCTGTCCGACCTATCACCATCACACCTCACCTGCATCTACCTGTCGCCTTCCATGCTCCCTTCCACCCAGCTCCATCCCCACCCTCCCATTTATTTCTCAACCTCCTTCCCCCTCCCTCACCTCCCACTTTCCTGATGAAGCATTTATGCCTGAAACGTCAACGCTCCTGCCCCTCGGATGCTGCCGACGTGCTGTGCTTTTCCGGCACCACACTTTTCAAATCTCATCTCCAGCATCTGCAGCCCTCAATTTCTCTCACCCTCTAATAGGAAGAGATGAAAGTATTTTCACTCTTTCTGGCATGTTAATCAAGAGCGTGTTAATTTGTAGAATGGGGACAGAAATTAAGCATTCCCTTGTGTAACATCAGGATGCAGTGCCAAATCAAGGTTGGGGAAGTAACAGTGACAGTGAATAACAGAGTGTCAGTTCCAGGAATACAGTTTGTTCTTGGGAACAATTTCGCAGGAGGCGAGGTGGGAGACGTACCCCTTGTGGTGAAGAAGCCAACAGAAGTCTAGGAAATTGAGGTGTGAAAAGAAAAATACCGAGGAATTTTTCCAGAGTGTGTAGTAACAAGATACCACTGTCATAAGTTACAGCAGGAATGATAAACGAAAGAAAAAGCCAAATGAATTGATGCTCAGTGAACTGACCCCCTGTTTGATGTAACAGTGCAGGAAAAACCTGAACAGGCAGAGGATCAGGCAGAGGGGTTTAGGCCCGGAAGGCTCAAGGACTTACAACAGATATATACACACACATTCACACACACATACACATGCACACACACAAAAAAGGAATCAGAATATATTGTTGAACGTTATTAACTTAAAGATAGAATCCTAAAATTAAAATGGAGAGCCCGATAGGTTACTGCAGAAGGGAAATGGGCTGAAGTACACCACATTGTGTTACCTGTAGCGTACAATGTTATGTCTAGCACATAAACTAATTGCAGGCGATCACCTCGGTGTACAGAAGACTCAGGTTAAGGTACAGAAGCATTTCCACTGGCCTGGAATGCACAAGGACGTGTTTTGTTTTGTACATGACATACATACCAAATGGTAGGTAAGTAACAGGCAGGAATAAAACCAGCACCTTTCTTACCAATTACTGCATTCGAAGAACATTTCACGTGGGTTATGATTAATTGTGTAGCTCCCCTTCCTAAAATAGAATTGGAAAATTATATTTGCTGACCATAATGAATGTGTCCACCAGATCTCCAGAGGCAATTCCATTACGGAATGTTAAGATAAAACGGGAGGTGGAGGGGTTGGTAGCTTTCTTTACTCGCTGTGGGGTAGGCAGTAAGATTCAGTCAGGCCAAGGCTCTCATTTTACCGCTCAGCTGTTTAAGGAAGTCATGGATAGGTTCAGCATGCAGCAGTTTAAATCAAGTGCATCGGACCCTGAATCCCAGGGAGCCTTGGAAAGTTAGTATCAGACGCTGAAGACTATGTTATCAGCGTACTGTTATGATTACCCGAATGATTGCAATAAAGGTGTCCCATTATATTGTTTGCCATTAGAGATGCCCCAAATAAATCTACTCGCTTTACATCCTCTGAGTTAATATTCGTACATGAAGTGAGAGGTCCTTTGAAATTAATTAAATATAAATTGACAGGACCGAAGTCGGAAATCTCACACTTGGATTCTGTGTGTGAGGTGAAGGAGAGAGTAGATGGAGAAGGTGAGTTTGCTAAATACTATATCTGAATAGTATCTGAAGAGCACAACATAGAGTGAAGCAGGTGGCAGATAAAAACACTGAAACTTTGAGGATATCCCGTGGGGATGACGTATTAGTATCACCACCAGTGGTAGGTAATCCCTTCAAAGCCAGGTTTAGTGGCCCCTTTCAAAGTAAAAAAAAATGTGGAGTCAGTTAAACTATCTAGTAAAGACACTGGAGATGACAAAAAAAATCGAGTATTTTATAATGATGAATACTGCTCCAGCCACATTTAAGACTCAGGAACAAGGCTGTGGCCAGATGAACAAATTGTGTAGTTTATCTGTATGATGTGGTGATCTTTAGGAAGTGATTAAAAGCTCACATGTAACAGTTGCCTGAGCATGTTGAACGATTACAAGAAGCAAACTTGGTAATAAACTTAAAGAAAACAGAATTCACGAAGGCAGAGGTGACTTGTTGGGACATTACATTGGACATGGAAGGTTGATCCCATGGAACATAAAAACGAAGGACTTTGAGGAATTTCCACAACCATCCTCGAAGAAAGAGATGATTCGATTTTTGGAACTGAGTGGATTCTATCAGAAGTTTGTCCCAAACTTCAGCAACGTATTGGCACCACTGATGGACTTAGTAAAGAAGGAAACAGAATTGTGGTGGACAGAATAATGCCAGGAGGCATTTGAGAATTTTAAATCAGGATTAATCACCGTACCAGTTTTAGATACACCAAATATTTTTAAACATTTTGAAAATTGTGTTTGATGCTCGGGATATAGGGTCGGAGATGTATTGATACAGAAAGAGGATGATGGAATTGAATGGCTAATTGGCTACTTGTCGAAAACACTCAATATCCACCAGAAAAAAAATACAAAATCTCCATTATTGAACAAGAATGATTATGTTTCGCACTGGCCTGACAATATTTTAATGTGTATATGGCAAACAAATTGTCGGAGATGGTTGTGGACAACGACAAATCTCTTGTATTTTTTGGAATATTTAAAGACCAGAATATGAGACTATTTCATTGGAGTCTTACCTTACTGACTTTAAACTCACAAAATGTACATGCTGTGGCTCCAATAATGTGATAGCAGATGGGTTTTCGCGGATTTAAAGGAAAGCAGTGGAGATAAGATTTGACTTATTCCAGTGTTGTATTGGTGTGCAGAATTAATATGAATGATATAACTGAGATTAATACTTCTGTATTTCATAAAATTGGGATTAAGAATTAGAGGAGAAGAAATGTAGTCATCTTTTCATTCTGCTGGTTCACTTTCTTTTCTGAAGCGGGGAGATGTTGTGAAGCCAAAAACATGTAGAGTACTTTAAAACAGAACGGGTTTTGCCGAATAGAAATTAAAGCCACAGATGCCAGCTAAAGGTCAAACTGTTCCACATATCACCGTTGGCTGAGAAATGGATACCTGAGTTTTGGTTGCTGTTTTGACAGCCATTCAAATGCAACCAAATAGTTTAAAAACGCTCAGGAAACCAGAAGCCAATGGAACTTGAATATTATTGTTTGGACACCTGGTAAGCAACCAAATTATGAGAATTATTATATCATTGGGAGTATACAAACCCAGCATCTTGAACACTGGTGGGAGAGCTACTGCCATCCAACAGCAGAGCAACTGCTGTAGAGCAGGAGTGCTAACTGGCCATCTCAAACACTCTCTATCAAAGATACATGTTCATCTAAACCTACATGCAATAAAAAAAATTACTCGGGGAGATCAGCAGCTGGAAGAGTGAGCACAGCGGGGAAGATGGAGACTGTGTGCTCTCGAGATTGTAATGTTTAATATGTGCGCTGTTGAAACAGCATATCTTTACAGAGTTGGAGTCAGATAGTAAGTAGCTAAGAAAAGACGGGCTTGCATTTGTCAATAGTTGTTGTTTAGTGTACACTATTAAAGTTAAGAGCAAACTTGTTAATTTTTGTTTCAATAGTGGAATATAGGAGATCTGTGTCACTCATATTTCAACAGATTACGAGGTGAGGCGAGCTTTTCTGGGTGTTTGGGTTTAATTAACAGAGGGGTTCATCTTCACCTTGTAAATGTCCATCCACGTTCGCCCCATTTCCCTGCAGTTGGCCCATATCCTTCCAGTCCTTTCCTATCGAAATATTTATCCAAATGCTTTTGAAATGTTGTTAATGGACCACCCTCAACTACATCTGCTGGCAACTCATCCACGTACCAGCCCTCTGTATAAAGAAGTGGCCCCTCAGGTTCCCTTTTATTCCTTCCCCTTTAACCTTAAACTGATCCCCGCTAATCCTCGATTCTTTACACCTTGGAAAAGGACTGAGAGCATGAACCCTATCCATACCCCTCGTGATTTTATACAGCTCTATAAGGACTCCCTCAGTCTCTTACACGCTAAAGAAAAGGTCCTAGCTTGTCCAACCTCTCCCTATAACTCAGACCATTGGGTCCTGGCAACGTCTTTGCAAATTTCTTCTGCACTCTTTCTAATTTAATAACATCCTCCAGTTAACAAGGTTACAAAAACTGAATACAATACTCCAAGTGCGGCCTTACAAAGTCTGGTGTAACTGCAACATAAATTCCCAACTTCTGTACTCAATGCCCTGCCTGATGAAGGCCAATGTGCCAAAAGCCTTCTTCACTGCCCTGTCTAACTGTGACTCTACTCTTAGAGAACCGTGCTTGTGAAAACCAAGGTCTCTCTGCCCACTGCACCCCTTAAGACCCTCCCATTCACAGTGTAACTCCTACCTTGATTTGAGTTTCCAATATGCACGACCTCACACATCTATATTAAATTCCATTTGCCATTTTTCGGCCCACTTCCCCACCTGATTAAGTTCCTGCTGCAATTTCTGATAAAACTTCTCATTGATCACGCTACCACTTATTTTAGTGTCATCTGCAAACTTATTAATCATACCTTGTACATTCTCAACCAAATCATAGATAACAAACAGCAATGGACCCAGCCTCCGGTCTGACAAGTATCCTTCCACTAAACCCTCTGCTTCCGACCATCAACCCAACTGCGCATCCGATTGGCCAGTTCCCGCAGGATTCCATGTGATGGAACCTTCCAGAGCAGCCTGCCATGTGGAACCTTATCAAAGGCCTTACTGAAATCCATAGAGACGAAATTTACAGCTCTGTCCTCGTAAACCTTCTTGGTCACTTCATCAAAGAACTCTAACAAATTTGGGAAGCATGATTTCCCACTCACAAAACTATGCTGACTGCTCTGAATCAAACCCTGTGTAAGTAATTGGTGCAGTCAATGGTATGCTGTCCTTCATTGTAAGATGATTCGAGTACATAAGTAAAGCCATCTTCCTGCTTTTGTAAAGACTTGCTGAGAGAGCTTTTGGGACACTCTCTACAGATTTGATCTCCTTTGTAAGGAATGATATCCTTCACACAGATACAGATGGCTGTATCATGAGGGTAGAGTGAAGAACCTGAGAGTTTCATCTGCAGAGCTGTGAAATACGAAGAAATGGTGGTGCTGAAACATGAGGTGTAGCAAGTGTATTTCCAAAAGACACATTGATAGGGTGAGAAATTCCATACTTTACCCAGGATTGATTGGTTTGATGTATTGTCACGTGTACCTCAGTACAGGGAAACACTTTAGTTATGAGCAGTGGAGTCAGATCATAGTAAGCATGGCCAGACAGATCATAGGTTGGAAATAGACTTGGACAGAGTAAGGCATACAGGATACACTGCACAAGACAAGCACTCGACAAGATCAACATGAGCAAGATCAGCATTATTTGAACGTAGAGAGTCTAACATGGCTTTCCGAATTGTTTCTATGCCGAAATTAACTCTCCCCATGTTATTGTGCAGTTGGCATGTGAACCCGTACTGAACGCCATGTTGTTCACAATCCCCAACAGCAGCCACAATACCTTCGATCTGAGACAAGTAGCCATTCCCACCAGCTTCCACCCTACATAGAGAACACCAGGCTGGATTCTCGGAGATGGAAGGTGCCTTCTTGAGACTTCACACAAGACATATGGCTTCCCTCCTCACCATGTTAAAGTCCTACATGTGTATCATGAGCAACGGAGCCAGGAGGAACAACGTGGAGCAGTCTGTCTGTGCAGCCTCTGCTCCACTTGTTCATCATGTTAGCGCATCAATCTGGAGACAATGAGGACTGCCGATGCTGGAGATTGTCGTCGAGAGTAGATTGCTGGAAAAGCACAGATGGTCAGGCAGCTCGGAGCAGCAGAATAATCCACATTTTGGGCAGAAGCCCTTCCAGGAATCAGCATCAATTACCTCATCTGTCCCTTTGCAAGTGCGTTGAGGGAGGAATGGCCTCGTACTGTTCCTGTGTAAATGACTCAAGGGGCTGAATGGCCTCCTCCTGTTCCTGTATAAGTGACTTTAGGGGCTGAATAGCCTCCTTCTCTTCCTGTGTAAGAGACTGAAGGAGCTGAATGGCCTCATCGTGTTGCTGTGGAAGTGGCTTTAGGGGCCGAATGGCCTCCTCCTGTTCCTGTGTAAGAGACTCCAGGGGCTGAATGGCCTCCTCCTGTTCCTGTGTAAGAGACTCAAGGGTCTGAATGGCTTCTTCCTCTTCCGATTGGACAGGACCAAGGGCCTGATTGGGTTACCCCGGTTCCTGTTTGACAGCTCAATGTACTGACAAGTGTGATGATGCTGCAGGCTTTGAGAGGTTATTTTGTCCTGGTTCCTTTTCAGAGAGAGATTGAATGATCGTTACCAAACTGGTTAGTTAAGGCCACTGAGTAAACAGCTAGGGAGGCCTTGGGTTAATTTTAATGCAGCCTAAATGGGTGTGGCCAGCTCTCACAGGTTACGATCTCTGGGTTTTGGTTTCCAAGTAGCATCAGAAACTGTTGGGATCTCCACAGAGTTGGAAGCTTCAGTGACTATCTCCTGTCTGCTACTCTCTGAATTTTCTCTTGGTGCTGTTTTTAATTCCTGGATTAGAGAAATGTTTGTGACAATCTGTGTCTGAATTTTCCTTTCTGCCAGGGGCTGTGTTTATGGGATTTTCCTATATTGGAACAGTTCATTAGTAATAGTTCCTAGATTTGTTATACTGTTAACTTGTCTAATAGAATTACGTTATTCTAAATTCCTCTTTCTTTGCTTTCATTTTATCTTTCGTGTTTCAATAAATCGTGTTTATCTTCACACCAAGTAGTTTGACCAGTCCATTGCATCTGGAACAGTCACTTCCAAATAATAAAAAAAAATTAGAGTCTAGGTTACCGCCTTCAAATATTTTACAGGCGCTCTGGTGTGGCCCATCACACGAGACTCCTTCTCTTCCTGAGTAAGAGGCTGGAGGCACTGAATGGGCTGTCCCTGTTCTTCTCCAATAGAGTCAATGTGCTGAATGGCTTCCTCATATTCCTGTGAAACCAGCGTGAGGTGCCGAATGAACTCTTGTTTTTCTGTGGCTGTGTGCAGTGTCAGGCAGTGCTGTTACATAAATGTTACGGACTATTTAACAGCACAAGTCTCAATGGAGTCTGGGTCTTGCTGCACGTGGACACAGATTAGTTCAGGAGATGACAGGGGTACAAAATATTCTGAACATTGTGGAATCTTCAGTGAACATCCCCACTTCTGATCTTATGGAGCACAAGCTGCAGAGAGGAGAAGCTCTGTAAAGAGAGATGAGGGGCCTCTTTCATACCCGTGCCCGGATTTTCCAATTGCATTTCCCAAATCACTTCAAAATGTGTGTGATAGTCTTGAGAGGCTGAATGGTCTCCTCTGTTTCTGTGCAACAGGTTATAGGAGTACGTGGCCTCCAACCTCTCCTATCTAGCAGGTATGCGGGGCTGGATGGAACACAGAAGCATGGGACTGAGGAGCAGGAGTGGAACATTAGATAATTTGAGCCTTCTCCACCAGGCACTATGATAATGGACTCAGCCCCACTTTCCTGCCTGTATACTATTACCCGTGACTCACTTCCCTGTCAAATATTTAACTAAACAGCTTTCAATCCATGTGAGCATCGAGGCACGATAAACTTCCAGTGAAGAGAATTCACACTTGAAAGATCCTTTCAGAATATTTCGCCATCCCTCTTTTCGAATCTGACAGTCATGCAGAATGGAAACAGACCCATTAGTCCAATCTGTTCACTCTGATCAGATATCAAATCTGACCTTGTCCCATTTGCCAGCATTTGGCCAATATCCCTCCTCTTTCAGATACATTTTAAATGTGCGATTGTAGCCACCTTCACCACTTCCTCTGACAGCACTTTCTGTACACACACCACTCTCTGTGTGAAACATTTACCTTCAGGTCCATTCTAAATTATTCGCCCTCTCATTTTCAAACTATGCCCTCTTGTTCTGGACTCCCCTATCTTGGGGAGCAGAACATGGCTGTTCAGAATATCCATGCTTCTGATTATTCTATAAACTTCTATAATGTCACCCTTCAGCCTCTGACACTCCAGGGGGAAACATCTCAACCTAATCAACCTTTCCCTGAAGTTCAAACCTCCAGTTCTGCAAGTGAGTTGTACGCAGTTTTCTTAAAGTGGCCTCACCAACTTCCTGTTCAGAGGCAACATGCCACCACAACTCCTATACTCAATGCTCTGACTGATTCAGGCAAATGTGCCAAATGTGTTCAGCACCACTCTGTCTACCTGCAACTCCACTCTCAAGGAACTATGTACCTGCAGCCCTATGTCCCCTTGATCCACAACACGCCCCAGGACCTTACAATTAAGTGTATGAATTCTGCCCTGATTTGCCTTCCCAAAATGCAAAACTTCGTATTTATCTAAATTTAACTATATCTGTTACTCCTTGTCCCTTTGTACCATCTATTTGTGGTCTCATTGTACTCTGAGATAATCTACTACACCACCTTTCTGATGTAATCTGCAACCTTACTAACTATGGCCCCAATATTCACATCTAAATCCTTTACATAAATGATAAAATGCAGTGAAGTCAGTACCGATTCTTACAGTACACTGCTGCTCACAAGCCTCCAGTCTGAAAAATATCCCTCTTCCTTCAAGCCAATTGTGACTAGCTTCCTCTGTATCTCGTGTGACCGAACCTTACTCATCTGCCTACCAATCGGAATGTTGTGAACACCTTACTGAGGTCCATATATACAATGTCTTCCAAACTGCCTTCATCAATCTTCTTTGTCACCACTTCATAAAACTCAATCAAATTAATGAGACATGATTTCCCATGCAGAAAGCCACGTTGACAACCCCGATCAGCCCTTGCCTTCCCAAATGTATGAGCTGAAAAATGTGTTGCTGGAAAAACACAGCAGGTCAGGCAGCATTCAAGGAGCAGGAGAATCAAAGTTTCGGCATAAACATGTATGTAAATCCTATCCCTCAGAATCCCCTCCAACAACTTACCCACCACTGACATCAGGCTCACCAGTCTATAGTTCCCCGACTTTTGGGGTCACTGCTTCCTTTTCCATTCCCAATGCTCCACTGCTCACAATGCATGTCAACTGTAACCAGGTTGGTGATATGGCCGATGATATCGGTCTCAGACTGGGTCAAGTCAGGAACAAGTCAGGCTAGTTTTTAAAATCTGCTCAAATATCACCTTTATGATCCAGAGCAATGTTACTCAAACTATGATGGAAAGATGCATGGCAAACTGTTTGGATATTGCAAATAAAGAATCGATATTTCCCTTTCTAAAAACACTGACAGGCAGACAGACAGACAGACACACACACATACACGCACACACATACATTCACACACACACACACACACACACTGACACGCAGATAAACAAAATCTCTGCAATTTCAAGTTGAATGCGCTTTGTCCATATATTATTGTAACTCATGACAAAAGGAAAAATTGAGAGATTGTTCAAAACATTATTCTGCTTCTGAAGACATTCTCATCACACAAGCTGCTAGCAATGGGACTTCATCCTGGAACAGTTGGATTTGGCTGAATTCCCTTTGCATTAGGCAGTGAAGAGATTCCAATGAATTCTGGCCTGGGATCGCCCAAGGGTATCACAGTGGCTCAGTGGTTAGCACCGCTGCCTCACAGCACCAGGGCCTTGCATTCAATTCCAGACTCGGGTGACTATTTGTGTCAAGGTTGCACATTCTCCCCTTCTAATGGTTGCTCCAGTTTCCTTCCACAGTCCAAAGCTGTGTGGTTAGGTGGATTGGCCATTATAATTTGTCCGAAGTGTTCAGGGGTTTCTAAGTTAGGTGCATCGGTCGGGGTAAATGTAAGGGAGCGAGCCTGGGAAGGTTGGTATGGACGTTTTGTGCTGAAGGGCCTGTTTGAACACTGTAGGGATTCTATAAAAATAAGAATGATAACGATGACTGTAGATTTTTTGTTTTAGCTCGCACACATTGCTGTCCTGAGGAACAATGAAGGAAAGAGAGTGTAATCAGCCGTTTCTTCTCAGGCAGATTACATTTTCTCTCTCTCTGAGCTGAATCACACAGTAATGTCATCCTCTCCCAAACATGTGATGTCTCCTTGTACATTGTCCAAACTATGTCTCCATCACATTCCCTGTTCCATGTAGGTGCATCATTGCTGCTGTCATACACAGAGCCATATCCTTAGCAGAAAATGGTCTCGGTCGATTTGAAGATATGTTTATATGTCGCTGCATCATTAAAAAATAAAATGTTTAATGTATTCAGAATATTGTGTTATAATGAATGCATTTTGCAACAATTACAGAAATTGCTGGAAAAGCTCGGCAGGTCTGTCAGCCTCCAAATACCTTTTACATGCTGTATTTGTACCAGCCTCCACCAATTCCTCTGGCAGCTCATTCCACATGCACACCACCCTCTGCGTTAAATGGTGCTCGTGGGCTCGTCAAAAGCTTTCCCCTCTCAATTTCAACCAATGCACTCGAGGTTTGGACGCCCAATATGGGGAAAAATGGTTATGGATAGGGTGAGTAGTCAGGTTTTTCCGCAGATTGGGCGTCCAAACCTAGAGGTCATTGGTTGAAATTGAGGAGACATAATGGCTGGTTTAGCTCTTTTATTTGAAATCATAAGCAACTCTTTATCAAGCTAACCAAATTGCAACTACCCCCAGATTGTGGGTAGTAGATCGCCAGATAAAAGCTATCAATTAAGCTCTTTTTTATTCTATGTTAGTGCCTGGGCTGCTGAGGACTCCGTGTCAATACTGTGAGATATTGAACCCTATCAGATAAAGTGAACCTTTATTAGTCTGTTTTTCTTAGCTAAATTGACATCATTTATGAAGTATTGTCATAACCCAATAATTATCAATATTGTTAAAGCATGAATGACAATGCGTCAGATCGATGGCAATACAGCCAAAATCATGTTTCTTACCCCTGTAATTGGTATACCGCGTTGTCATCCGAGGATAATGGTTTCCAGGTTTAAATTGTGGGCAAAAACAATGACTGCAGATGCTGGAAAGCAAATACTGGATTAGTGGTGTCGGAAGAGCACAGCAGTTCAGGCAGCATCCAACGAGCAGCGAAATCGACGTTTCGGGCAAAATCGACGTTTTTGCAGCAAAATCGACGTTTTTGCCCGAAATGTCGATTTCGCTGCTCGTTGGTTGCTGCCTGAACTGTTGTGCTCTTCCGGCACCACTAATCCAGTATTAAACTGTGGGCAGCCAGGAGCGTACCTTGCTTGAGTGATTAAGAATTAGTAGAATCCCTACAGTGTGGATACAAGCCCTTGGGCCCAGCAAGTCCACTTCGACCCTCTGAAGGGTAACCCACCCAGACCCATTCCCCTACCATCCCATATTTACCCGTCTAATGCCCAAACCTACACATCCCTGAACACTATGGGTGATTTATCAATGACCAATTCATTTAACCTTGTACTGTGGGAGGAAACTCACACAGACACAGACACGGCGAGAATATGTTAACTCCACACACCCAGTCACCCAAGGCCAGAACCAAAGCCGAGACCCTGGTGCTGTGAGGCAGCAATGCTCACCACTGAGCCACCACGTGTTATTTGATGGAGAAACAATGATGTCATTTGATCAAATAACTCGTACGTATGGACTATCTAGTAGAGACCTCTTCTGCATTTTTTCCCAATCAGAGATTTGATTAAAAAAAAACCATACTTTTGCCACACAATTCCAGATCTGATAAAGGGAAGAGGGCGCTTCTTGCTTAGAATACACTTTCTGTCAGTACCCTTTATCATTAGTTGGAGAGTGTCCCCTCAGACGAGACTGTGCAGCTTTGTAATGTCTGCTAGAGAGTTGGGGGTTCAGAACACTTCGGAGACATGGGAGGATATTTGTGAAAATGCTCAAAGGATTTTGATCTGTAATAGGACCCATTCCATGCAGTTGAAAATTCTTCGTAGGGTCTATCTGACCCCAAATTGTCCCTCAAAATTCAAAGTGGGATTATCTTCAGCATGTCCTAAATGCAGAATGACTACAGGCACTCTTACTCATTGTTTGTGGTTCTGCTGCAGACTTCATCTATATTGGAGCACTGTGTCAGATGTGATAGAGTGGGTCCAGGGGACTGAATTGGAGATGGACTTGGTTTCTGTTTTCCTGGGCCTGCCCAAGGTACTTTCCACAGATGAATATGGGAAAAAAAATAAATATCCTTACAATCCGTACTTTCTGTGCTAGGAAAAATATTCTGTTGTGTTGGATGTCTGAACTCCCCCACCCCCAGAGAGGAAGAACTATGAACATAAAAATGTGTATCAGTTAATGCTCTTGATGAACGAGAGCTGTCCTTTTGTTATGCTGAGCTGTATTATTTATTCATATTTATTGTTTAGTTTTGTTTTTCCTTCTGTCTGTGTAGCGTTTTAACTTGTTTTGTATGTACATGCAATTGGATGTAATTTTTTTCAGATATTTGAGTTGTGTTGTTATTGGTTTATTATAATATTAAAAATTTCTTTTAAAATATTTTTTAAAATTATAACGGTAACATTGATAGAATACAGTCCCAAAAAACTCTCATTAGAGAGACCATTCATGGTGGTTTATCCTGAGGATCACCACATCTCGGCTGATGGGGTGAGGCTGAGAGAGTGTCCCCTTCATGGTAATCTCTGTCAATGTGAGGAACTGAACCTGCGCTGTTGCCCTGCCTCTACATCACAAACCAGCCATCCAGCCAACTGAGTGGGAGACTGTGTAACTGTTAAAGACAGAAACAGTCACAGACAAAGGGTAAGAGAAACATTTATAATAAGGAAAGTGTTACAGTTCAGATAACAGTCAATTTCACGTCTGAGGGTAAAAATGTTCTCTGCTCGAAATTGTATTTATAACAAGACGTGTTTAGAAGTTGTTTTTGGTTTAATATCATTAACGTGAGTCAAGTGAACTCTTATGTGTTACACACTGGGACACTACCATTTTCCTGAAACTGGGAAATATTTGGAACATTATCTGGAACATTCTATAATCGGCATTCTCCAGAATATTCTATGATTGTGTGGGAGGTATTGCAAAGGAAAGAGAGAGACAGAGAGAGAGAGAGAGAGGTATTGCATGCAGTAGTGAGAGTGGGGGACCATGAGCCTTGTTCGGGAGTAGTTGCAATCACAGATATACAGTGAGTGTGAGGGAGCAGACAGAATACGCTGACCCTTATCCTGACAGAGCGGGGAAGGTTATTGATGTTTGTCCTGTATTGCTGGACATTTCCTCAGACCTCAAATACTGCACTGAACTCGGTAGTGAGCCCAGACCATGCTCGGTGGATCTGGTGGCGTGGCACCCTCTGGGATGGGAATGTTCCCCCTCTGTATTCACCCATACAATACGCCCACCGTGCTCCTTCAACAAACCATGGTGTAATTGCCCCCTATCTACCAATCTGCTATTTCTCTGCCTTGGCTCTGTATGCATCTAATCCTTTCCTATCTGTATTTGTCCAAATGCCTTTTCAATATTGTTAGTGTATCCACTTCAACCACTTCCACTGGCAGCTCAGTCTAATTTGCCAGTTCACCTTGGATTCCATGCGGTCTAACCTTCTAGAGCGGCCTACTATGTGGAACCTTATAAAGGCCTTGCTGAACTCCATATAGAATATGTCTACAACCCTGCTCTCATCAACCTTCCTGGTCACTTGCTCAAAAATCTCTAACCAAATTTGTAAGGCATGATCCGCCACGTACAAAGCCATGCTGACTGCTCCAAGCCAAACTCTGTCTTTCCAAATGCATGCACATCTTATCTCTCAGAACCTTCTCAAGTGGTTTACCGAAAACAGGTGTGAAGCTTACTGGTCTATATTTCCTAGGCTTTTCTTTGCAGCCCTTACTGAATAAGGGCACAACATTTGCTACCGCCCAGTCTTCCGGGATCTTGGTCCCTAAGCTTTTTCTCTCGCCTCTTACAGTGCTCTCAGATTTATCTGGTCAGGACCAAGAGATTTTTCTAACTTTGTGCGTTCTAATATGTCCAACAGCATCTCTACTGTGATATGGACAGTGCCAACATATGACAACTAACCTCCCAAAGGTCACAGGTCTTCATGTCTTTCTTCATGGTAAACACAGAGGGGAAATTGAGGACCTCGCCCATCTCTTGAGGTTTTACATATGCATGCCGGTTTTGGATTTTAAAGCATCCTATTCTCTCTCTAGTTGCTCTTTATCTTTACTATACTGAATTTGGACTCACTCTAATCTTCTCAGCCAAGACTACCTCATACCCCCTTATGGCCTTGCTGATATCCTTCTTCAGTAAACTCCTCTATCCCCTGTATATACCTCCAGGGATTCCCTTGGTATGAGCTGCCTGAACATGAGCCACGCCTCCTTTTTTCTGGTCAAAGCCTCAATATCTCTTGCCATCCAGAGTTCTCTCTTCCAGTCTCACATAACCTTCACCCTCACAGGAAAATGGAAACCTTGAACTCGAGCTATCTCACTTTTAAAGCCCTCCCACTTGCCCGGGATTCTTTTACCAGGAAACAAACAACTCCAATCATCCCCTGCAATCCCCTGTCTAACTCCAACAACATACGCCTTGTCCCAATTTAGAACTTGAAACTGTGGACCAATTTTGTCCCTCCCATAACTATTTTAAAATTGATACAACTCTGATCACTTTTCCCAAAATGCTCCCCCCACTTTATCTCCTTCACCTATCCTGCCCAATTTCCCAATAGTAGGTCGTGTATGTCCCTTCCCGAATACAATACTCTATATATTGATTGTGGAATCTTTCCTGAACACACTTAACAAATTGCGTTCCATCTAAGTTCTTAACCATATGGAAGTCTATGTTAGGAAAATTAAAATCACCTATTATAACAACCCTATTGTTCCTGCAAGTCTCCCCAGTCCCCCTGCATATTTCTTCCTCTAATTCACATTGTTGATTATAGTGCAACCACTATAACATTACCACCCCTCTCTAACTACTTTGCACCATTCACGAAACCTCTTTGGATATTATCTCAGGTATTTCAACTTTAAATACTGGTGTGATACTCGCCTTAATACTCCCTACTGTCCCTGTATCCCAGTCTCATGCAGTTGAATGACTCTCTCCTGTTCCTGTGTCCCAGTCTCGAGTAGTTGGTGTTTGAACTGTTTCCATTTACATCTCTGCATCGCAGGGATTTTCACATCCATGGCAACCCTTGTCAAGGCACAGTGGAGATTTGGAGCTGTAAATGGATGGGAGCAGCACATCCTGTCACTTCCAACATTGGCTGCAAGTTTCCCCACACTGGGCAGTGATCTAACACAGTGTTACCGAACAATGCAACAGCCTGGGTTTATATATGAATGAACCAGTGCGGTCTGCACAGCTCCCCACGCTGGATATTTAGCCCAGGATTATAGATCAAGCATTGGTGTGGGCTGCACAGAGTTCCATTCTGGATATTGCTGTGCTGTATTCAGCAGTACGGTAGCCGGATCTAAACAGTGCTCCAGCCTGAAAATATAATGGATGGGCTGGTTATGTGAGTCGGATTGCGAATGTGAGAGAACTAAACATCTGGCAATACCTTCATTTTGTGTTTTCATTCTTGTTATTGGACCCTTCAAATCCTGACTCATCTGATTAGACCCAACCCTCTGGATGAGTGATGGTGACTGTTGTTGCAGAATCTGGGTCTGTAACATGACCAACAAATGGAGCAGAGGCTGCAGAGAGGGGAATCTCTGTAAAATGGAATGAGGGAATCACCATCAGATCAGCCGTGGTCTTAGTGAATGTTAAGGCAGGATTGAGTGGACCACGAATGCAACTTATTCATATTTTTTTTTGTTCCAAGCAAACTCCCCTTCTCTCCCAGTGTCCCATACTGGTGGGGAGTGAGTCCACGCCTCCTGTTCCTGCATAACAGGATCCTCGGGCCTCACAAGCCTCTAGATTTCCCTGTGTCCCAGTTTCGTGCAGTTGAATGACCGCCTTCTGTTCCTGTGACCCAGTCTCAAGCAGTTGAGTGACTCCCTCCTGTTCCTGTGTCCCAGTCTCAAGCAGTTGAATGACTCTCTCCTGTTCCTGTGTCCCAGTCTCGAGCAGTTGAGTGACTCCTTCCTGTTCCTGTGTCCCAGTCTCGAGCAGTTGAATGACACCCTTCTGTTCCTGTCTTCCAGTCTCGAGCAGTTGAGTGACTGCCTCCTAATCGAAGTTTTGTAAAAGTAGATGTCCTCCTCCTGCTCCTGAGTAACAGGATCCAAAGGTTCTGTGCTCACCTGCTGCTCCTGTGGAATGAAGTTGAGGGACTGAATGGCCTCTTCACATTGTTTACAGCTTTTCTTGACTAAAAGCCTTTCTCCTGTTTCTGTAAAACACCATCAAAATCTGAATGATTTACTTTTGTATTTTCCTGTCAGTAATTGAGCAAACAAGCTGACTGATAGACTTCAGAAGCTGCATAGCCTCCTCCTGCTCCCATGTGAAACACTCAAGAGTCAATAGACTCTCAGAGATGTATAGCATGGAAAAAGATCCTGGGGTCTGGTCATCTATACCAACCAAATATCCTAAATTAATCTCGTCCCCCTAGCCAGCAGTTGTCCCATCTCCCTCTAAACCCTTCCCATGCACATACCCATCCAAATGCCTTTTAAATGGTGTAACTGTACCTGCCTCCACCACCTGTTTCGGCTGTTCAATCCATACACGCAGCAGACTCTATGTGAAAATGTTGTCCCTCACATCTTTCCGACAGCAGGTTGACCAGAATTAAAGGCAATATTACAAAGGTGGCCAAACCAATGTGCTGTACAGATGCAAGGCATCATGCAAATGCTTAGACTCAAAGCACGCATCAATAAAGGGAAGAACACCGAGTGCCTTCTTCACTACACTGTTTACCTGTGACGGGTATTTCAACGAATGGAGAACCTGCACCACAAGGTGCCTCACAGGGCAGCGATCGGGGTTTAATTCTATCCTTGAATGACTGGCCGTGTGGAGTTTGCACATTCTACCCGTGTCTGTGTAAGTTTCCTCCGGATGCTTTGTTTCCCTCCGACAGTATAACGATATACAGATAAGGGTAGGTTGGCCATCCTAAATTGTGCATAGTATCCTTGGATGTGAGGGCAAGGTGCATGAGCCATGGGAAATGCAGGCTGAGAGGGATAGGGTTGGGGTTTGTCCAGTGGGATACTGTTTAGAGGGACGGTGTGGCCTCGATGGGCCAAAAATCCTGTTTCCTAACTGTAGGGATTCTATAATTTCTATGGAGTTCTCCTTGATTGGCAGCTTTCAACAGGATCCTACCTATATGCCTGGCCCTGAGTTTTCTTGCCAAAATGCAACACCTCACATTTATCTAAAATAAACTCCATCTGCCACACCTCAGCTCACCTAATTAAGTTCCCATTATATTCTGAGAGATCATTCTTCACTGTCGACTACGCCACCAAATTTGGAATTATCTACAAACTTACTGACAATACTTCATATACTGAAGTGAAAATGATTTGTATAAGTAACAAAATGCAGTGGACCCACAATTGATCTTTACAAGCAGCGCCACTGGTCACAGGTCTCCAAGTTTAATGAACAAATGCCAACTGTCACACCCTGTCTCCGATATTCAAGAAAAGTTTGGACCTAAATGGCGAGTTCTCCCTGGATCCTAGGCAGCCTAACTTTGCTAACCTTGTAGAACATTTTGGTTTTCTTACTGAACTCCATGAAGACAACATCCACTCTCCTGCCTTCTCAAACACCATCTTCACTTCCTCAAAAATTTCCACCCATTCAGTGATACGTGATCTCCAATGTACAAAGCCCTCTTCAGTCCTTGTCTTTCCAAATGCATATACATCGTTTCCCTCAAAATCCCCTCCAACAATTTAGTCACCATTGACATCAGGCTCACCAATTTATAGTTAACTGCGCTTCCCTTAGTTTCTGAAACAATGACACTCTGTTAGCAACCCTCCAGTCTTCTGCCACCTCACCTGTGGACCTCAATGTTACAGATATATCAGCAAAAGGCTGAGCAATTTCTTTCCTAGCTTCCCACAATATTCTGGGATACAACTGATCAGGTCCCAGGGGTTTGTTCACCTTTATGTGTTTTAAAATGTCAAACATCTCCTTGTAATATAGATACTTTTCAAGATATCACTATGTATTTCTTCATTCTCTCCCTCTTGTAACCTCTTCTATTTTAAATACTAGGAAAAATACTTGTTTAGTATCCCTTCCATCTCCTATGGTTCCACACATACGTAGCCTTACTGATCTTTAATGTGCCCTATTCTCTCCCTAGTTAATATTTTGCAATTAAAGGATGTGTAGAGTTGCTTCAATGCCTCGTTAACCCTATTTCTAAAGCCATCTCCTGTCCACATTTTTCTGGCCTGATTTCCCCATTGACTATACACTTATTGCCCTTATGCTCCTCTCGGGATTCACTTGATCTCAGCTCTGTTTACCTGACATATCCCTCCTTCCTTACCTTGACCAGAGCATCAATATATCTAGCCATCCAGCACTCCCTGCACCCACCAGCCTTATCCATCTCACTAAAAGGAACACGATGACTCTGGACTCTCTGAAACCAGGTTTTGATGGCCTTGCATTTACCAACCATCTCTTTATCTGTGAATAGGGTATTCCAATATGCCTTTCACAGGGCTCGCCTAACACTTTCAAAATTGGCCTTGTTCAAAGTTCGATCTTTAATGTTTACATCAGGTCTTTCCTATTCCACAGCTAGTTTAAAACTAGTATTTATGTGTAACAGACTTGAATGTGATATAAACATTTCTTGCCCCTCTGTAACAGGCTCGAGAGGCTGAATAGGCTCCTCCTGTCCCTCTGTAATAGACTGGAGAGGTTTCATGGCCTCCTCATGTCCCTCTGAAATAGACTCATGAGGCTGCATGGCCTCCTCCTGTCCCTGTGTAACAGATCCGAGACATTAAATGAGACAACAACCCGTGGATTATGAGCAGCTGGTAAACTGTATCTAATGGGGGTCTATCCCTTCTCAGTTTCAGAAACACAAACAACACTATTTACTCCAGGTGCACTCACAGTAACACTTCATACAGCTGCAGCGATGCATCTCGTCGTTTTGAATTATTCTTTCGCCAAAATGTGCCAATATCCCAGCTTTCCACCTTTTCAAGTAGCAACAGGCTAATATGTGCTGTATGGCCTTCTCTTATCCCTCTGTAAGAGGCCCATAGGGACAGAATTGCTTCGGCCTGTTCCTGAGCAGCAGTCTCAATGCTCTGTCTCAACGTTATGGAAGGATTTGATAACAGGGCATCAAAACCAGGAGTGGCCGCACACTGGTCAATAAGCACCGTACTCTGGGTTCAGGCATCTAGGAAATTGCCCACCTGATTTTCTTTTATGCAGCCGATCTGTTATTTTATAACTGCCTCCTTTCATAAACAGAGTGGAACATATATAGACGCCTGCAGTGTCCTGTTAATACTCTCATATATAGGTTAATTAAAAGATTTAAAGATTTATGATCCATCCCTCAGCAACCCTCATCCATTCCATCCAAAACCAGTAAATGAAAAGTGATGTACGGAACTGGTTAACTGAGCCTATTTGTTCAGTGACTGTGATTAATGCCAATCTCCATGGATTCTAATTATCCCAGTGGAGGGTTTCCATCTTTTAATGATAAATGGACTCCGTTCAATGTGTTATCCTATAACATGAGCGGGAGCATCACCAACAGCACTGACAGGGAACAGCGGATCCAGAGAGAGGGGGAGGAGAGATCAGAATCTGAGAACATTAGACTGGAATGTGCCAACAATGGAACAAAATTTGCGAACATTAGACTGGAATATACCAACAATGGATCAGAATGTGAGAACATTAGACTGGAATATACCAACAATGGATCAGAATGTGAGAACATTAGACTGGAATATTCCAACAATATACAGGAGCTTATCCAATTATGTTTGGCGTCTTTCTGCATATTATTGGTTTTCATTATCATCGCAGATCTATTACGTTCTTCTCATTATTAAATATTTTTATTCTCCCTTCCTGGCTATCGTTGGTGTTCCTGGTGAGCGTCACTGTCCAGATTTTGTTTTCTATAAACCAATTATGAATTTATTATTGTTATTTCATATAGTCTACACATCTTGTCACTATTATTGTTCCTGTTGAATCTCTCAATCCAGATATTCACTCTACAGACCACTACTAACTACTTAATGAACGTATTCAATTCCTGCCTCCCTCTCTGCTCTGGCAGTGTTACTCACGGGTCTCTATGTTGATCTATTCAGTTTCAGGGGAGGATCACAATGCATTGTATCATTGCCTTTGCTGTTAAGAGCATGGAGGTCACCGTCTACTGCTCTGGTTACAAACTCCACTTCCTTCCACTCTTTCTATCCCATCCCTGGCCAATATCTGCAGCTGAAGCAGACAAGTCACAACTGTGGGATATCTCTTTGACTATGAGCTGATTCCTGACACCATGCCTTAAACATTTCTAACTTGAAATACACCCCACTCCAGAATGTATCTCACTGGTTTATTCCATCTGCTGTTTGAACCTTGAGCTATGAAGTACAGGCTTAATGAAGCCAATAATCTGCTGCTGATGGTCCCGGCTTCAGACGTGCCGAAACAAATCTGATTCCACCTCACACCAAACTCCCATCCACCTGTCATTCATGTGCACGCTGATGCATATTGCTGTTGTGTCTGGCAATGACTTTATTTTAACATTCTCAAACACTTTATATCATCTGTACATGAAACTTCCCTCGTTCTCTCTGTTGATTAACAAAAAAGCCTGCCAGTTGTTCTTATTTAAAATAGTTTCCTCCATGTGCGTTCCTTCTCAAACAATGAGTTTCGCATTCAACCACACACACACACACACACAGCAAACCTTCCCATTGTAGGCAGTAATCTGATGCGAAGATAGTTTGCATATGATAGTAAAGTTTGCAATACTCTCTATTCTGGGCAGATAGTGCAGTTTACTGAGCAACACACTAGCATGGTCTGCACAGCTCTCCATGCTGGCCTGTCATCTTGTCCCAGTTTATGTTGTTTGTGGTGTTCTGTCAAGCAGAATCAGAATTTGATGTAACTAACCATTCCAGCTGATCTGACAATGCCTTTATTCAATGTTCTCATTCTTGTCATTTTACTCACGAAGATCTCACTGCTCCAGTTAGTCCCACTGTCCTATCTTTTTCCACATATTTCCACAACATCTTTTCAGTTAATTAACTGACTGTTTCTGTCTTTAAAGTGAATCTCTCTGTCCCTTTGTATCTTTCCCTGGCCTTGGGTTTTGGCTCCCTAGTGTATCGTTTGCTGGCATTGTGTAGCTCAGAAATACTGAAATGGTGTGTATCAAGCTGTTGTTCACTTCCTGGTATGTCCCATGTGATGGTCCATGGACAGGGGTGTTTCAGAAGTTATGAGATACATCCTTGTAACTTGGTCTGTACCTGTGGTTGTCCCTCTCAGGTGACCTTGCGATAAGTAACACGAGGAAGCCTAATGAGTGAAGGGCCAGGCATCTATTGCCTGACAATGCTGTCACTTTTTTAAAATAAAACGTTAGTTTCTCATTTTTTTTAGTAAGCGGTCTTAAAGGCCAAACTGCCGACTGAAAACAGCTCAAGTAAATAACTTACGGGCGTTTAGGGTTTTTAATAAATAGTAGTAACAATGGCCAGCTCACACAGACCAGGCTTTCTAGTTTGTTTTTTCTTGTAGCTGTAACAATCACCGGGTGCTTGGGGTCCCAGAGGGGTTGGAAGTTTTAGTAAATTATCCCTAGCTGCTACTCTCTCCAAAGCCTCACTTGATGGTGTTTCCTCCTAGATTGGAGAACTGTATTAAAGAATGCATGAATGAATGTTCCTTTTTGCCAAGGGGTATGTTTAATTGATGTTAATAGATTGAACAGTTGATTTGTAGAGCGTACTGTATCCATTATTCGGTTAAGGTTTCCAATAGTTAAGTTATTCTAAATTCCTCTTCATTTTGTATGGATTTCCATTAGAGGATACTGAGGTAGTAGCAACCCTATGGTAGCCAAAGGCCTGATCAGGATCTGTTTAAATACATCCAGGCATTATCTAAATTTGATGACAATGATGGGGGAGCCTTTTTAATATCATTTCAGAAAGTGGCTAACAAGTGCAGTGGCCAGAAACATGTGGATTTAGTTTATCCAAACAAAGCTGATAGGTATTTGCATCCCTATTGGAGGAGGTGAAGAAAGCCATCTGAAGTGCATTTGAGCTTGTGCCAGAAGCCGACAGTGTTTCAGGAATCTAAAATAGTGTCCCTGGTTAAACGCCCGTTGTGTTTGAAAGAACCAAACAAAGTAATTTTGAAAGGTGGGGAAGGGTAATAAAAACAGAGCAAACCTCTGACACTCTGAGAGAGACTCTAATTTTGGAGAAGTTCAACAATTCACTTCCTGCAGTCATGAGAACTCGTGTGGAAGAGCAGAGAGTTGCAATGGCACGATTAGAAGCTGAAATGGATGATGATGATTTTGTTCTGAAATCAAAGTTTGGTTTCTGTGAAGGATTGAGAAGAATGTGTGAGATCCTCTTAAAACATATGCCTGTGAGAGTAAGGTTTACTGGCATAGGCCAGGAATAGCAGGTGAAGTGGTTACAGCATTAAGTGGTACAGAAGGATGTAATATTTTTATGCTCAGACATGAGGCCCCATCACCAAACCATCATCTCCCAGACCATACAGAAACCTCATCACCAAACCATCATCTCCCAGACCATACAGAAACCCCATCACCAAACCATCATCTCCCAGACCATACAGAAACCCCATCACCAAACCATCATCTCCCAGACCATACAGAAACCCCATCAATAAACCATCATCTCCCAGACCATACAGAAACCCCATCACCAAACCATCATCTCCCAGACCATACAGAAACCCCATCACCAAACCATCATCTCCCAGACCATACAGAAACCCCATCACCAAACCATCATCTCCCAGACCATACAGAAACCCCGTCACCAAACAATCATCTCCCAGACCATACAGAAACCCCATCCCCAAACCATCATCTCCCAGACCATACAGAAACCCCATCCCCAAACCATCATCTCCCAGACCATACAGAAACCCCATCACCAAACCATCATTTCCCAGACCATACAGAAACCCCATCACCAAACCATCATCTCCCAGACCATACAGAAACCCCATCACCAAACCATCATCTCCCAGACCATACGGAAACCCCATCACCAAACCATCATCTCCCAGACCATACGGAAACCCCATCACCAAACCATCATCTCCCAGACCATAAGGAAACCCCATCAATAAACCATCATCTCCCAGACCATACAGAAACCCCATCACCAAACCATCATCTCCCAGACCATACAGAAACCCCATCAATAAACCATCATCTCCCAGACCATACAGAAACCCCATCACCAAACCATCATCTCCCAGACCATACAGAAACCCCATCACCAAACCATCATCTCCCAGACCATACAGAAACCCCATCACCAAACCATCATCTCCCAGACCATACAGAAACCCCATCACCAAACAATCATCTCCCAGACCATACAGAAACCCCATCACCAAACCATCATCTCCCAGACCATACGGATACCCCATCACCAAACCATCATCTCCCAGACCATACAGAAACCTCGACCATGACCCCACCCCCCATCACCAAAACATCATCTCCCAGACCATACAGAACCTCATCACCTCAGGAGATCTCCCACCCACAGCTTCCAACCTCATAGTCCGGGAACCCCGCACTGCCCGTTTCTACCTCCTTTCCAAGATCCACAAGCCTGACCACCCTGGCCGACCGATTGTATCAGCATGCTCCTGCCCCACTGAACTCATCTCTACCTACCTCGACACTGTCCTATCCCCCCGAGTCCAGGAACTCCTCACATCTGTTCGAGACACCACCCGCGCCCTCCACCTCCTCCAAGACTTCCATTTCCCCGGCCCCCAACGCCTCATCTTCAACATGGATATCCAATCCCTCTACACCTCCATCCGCCATGATCAGGGTCTCCAAGCCCTCTGTTTTCTCCTGACCAATCATCCCCAATAGTACCCTTCCACCGACACTCTCATTCGTTTGGCTGAACTGGTCCTCACCCTTAACAATTTCTCCATTGAATCCTCCCACTTCCTCCAGACCAAAGGGGTAGCCATGGGCACACGTATGGGCCCCAGCTATGCCTGTCTCTTTGCTGACTACGTAGAGCAGTTGATCTTCCGTAATTACACCGGCACCACTCCCCACCTCTTCCTCCGCTACATTGATGACTGCATGGGCGCCACCTTATGCTCCCGCGAGGAGGTTGAGCAATTCATCACCTTCACCAACACATTCCACCCTGAATTTAAATTTATCTGGACCATCTCTGACACCTCCCTCCGCTTCCAGGGACCTCTCCATCTCCATTAATGACGACCGACTTGACACTGACATTTTTTACAAACCCACCGACTCCCACAGCTACCTGGATTACACCTCTTCCCACCTTACCTCTCGCCAAAATGTCATCCCATATTCCCAATTCCTCCGCCTCCTCCGGATCTGCTCCCAGGAGGACCAGTTCCACCACAGAACACACCAGATTGCCTCCTTCTTTAGAGACCGCAATTTCCCTTCCCACGTGGTTAAGGATGCCCTCCAACGCATCTCGTCCACATCCCGCACCTCCGCCCTCAGACCCCACCCCTCCAACCGTAACAAGGATAGAACGCCCCTGGTGCTCACCTTCCACCCTACCAACCTTCGCATAAACCAAATCATCCGCCGACATTTCCGCCACCTCCAAACAGACCCCACCACCAGGGATATATTTCCCTCCCCACCCCTTTCCGCCTTCCGCAAAGACCGTTCCCTCCGCGACTACCTGGTCAGGTCCACGCCCCCAAACAACCCACCCTCCAATCCTGGCACTTGCCCCTGCCACCGCAGGAACTGTAAAACCTGCGCCCACACCTCCTCCCTTACCTCTATCCAAGGCCCTAAAGGAGCCTTCCACATCCATTAAAGTTTTACTTGCACATCCACTAATATTATTTATCGTATCCGTTGCTCCCGATATGGTCTCCTCTACATTGGGGAGACTGGGCGCCTCCTAGCAGAGCGCTTTAGGGAACATCTCCGGGACACCCGCACCAATCAACCACACCGCCCCGTGGCCCAACATTTCAACTCCCCCTCCCAATCTGCCGAGGACATGGAGGTCGTGGGCCTCCTTCACCGCCACTCCCTCACCACCAGACGCCTGGAGGAAGAACGCCTCATCTTCCGCCTCGGAACACTTCAACCCCAGGGCATCAATGTGGACTTCAACAGTTTCCTCATTTCCCCTTCCCCCACCTCACCCTAGTTCTAAACTTCCAGCTCAGCACTGTCCCCATGACTTGTCCGGACTTGTCCTACCTGCCTATCTCCTTTTCCACCTATCCACTCCACCCTCTCCTCCTTGACCTATCACCTTCATCCCCTCCCCAACTCACCCATTTTACTCTATGCTACTTTCTCCCCACCCCCATCCTCTTCTAGCTTATCTCTCCACTCTTCAGGCTCACTGCCTTTATTCCTGATGAAGGGCTCTTGCCCGAAACGTCGATTTCGAAGCTACTTGGATGCTGCCGGAACTGCTGTGCTCTTCCAGCACCACTAATCCAGAATGAGGAGCTCTGTCATTCAGAGGGACTATTGGAGAGATGAGAAGTTCTCCATTATGTAACATGTGGTCAGAGTGTCCAGTGGAAACATCAACAGATTTATTCCACAATGAGGAAGGAGGCCTTGATTTTGGTGTTGGTGTTACAATATTTCAGCATTTACATTGCGAATAACAGACCTGAGACAAATCTTTATCACTGATCGTGACCTCTTAAAGTTTTTGGAGAAATTTAGGGAGAAAAATACCAGTCTGTTTCGACTGAGCTTATTCTTGCTGCCATTCAATTTGAAATTATAAAGTTGACAGGGCGAGAAAAAGTAAGTTTTGACACAGTGTTGAGACTTGGATGAAGAAAAACAAAAGGCATTCTGTGGCTGGAGTAAAATGACTGACATCGAATCTAGTTGTGAACATTTGTATGCTCAGAGTCAATGTAATATATATTCATTCCAGTCTACTAACAGAGGAAGTTTAGGAGGTCTGAAATGAATCCACCGTTGTATATTGATGGATTATTTTATTACCGATGGAGTCGGGAGGATACTATCACTGTAAAAAGGTTATTTTCTCTTGGATTTTTTTTTTTGAAGAGACGTTTTAAAGGCAGAGGTGCAGAACTGTGTCTGAAAACAGTTTAAGTAAATCACTGAGAAAGCCTTTAGGTTTTATTAAAACGGTGGTAACAATGGAAGGGCAGCGGCCAGCTCTCCCAGACCAGGTTTCCTCGTTTTGTTTTTAGCTGCAGCATCCAGAAGCTCTTCAGGGTCCCAGAATGGTTGGAAGTCTCAATACATGATTCCTCGCTGCCTTTCTCTCTGAGATCTCTGTTGATGTTGATTTCTCCTGAATCAGAAAATTGCATGTAAGAATCTGTATTTGAATATATCTTTGTGCCAAGCAGTGTATACCAAGAAGGTACTGTATCTATTGTTTGTGTTAGTGTTCCACATATAAGCCATCCTGAAGTGTTCTTTTCTTTGATTGTATTTTAACTAAAGCATTTAAATAGATTATATTTTGATTAATGTCGAGTGGTTTGACCAGTCACAACATATCTAGAAAGCACACTTCACATCTATATTCAAAATAAGGAAAGGTTTTGGTCTAAGCGGCCTTCTTGAAATATTTAGCGAGAATCTTGTCTGGTTCATAACACTTATAGACGAAGGGTTTCTGACTGACTCCTGTTATTGAAAAGTTAGTGCAGCAGCTGCGGATGGTTTGCTGGAGGTTGTGCTGTAAGCTGCCTCAGACATTCAGGGAGACCTTAGGATTTGGTGACCCAACATTTGATGGAGCCTGGGGACTGTAGTTACAACATCTGGGTCTGCAACATGAACAACAAATGGAGCAGAGGCTGCAGAGAGGGGAAGCTCTGAGTCCACGCAGTGAGTGTGTGTGGGGAAAGGGATCTGCTGTGTCCACCCCGGATTTTCCAGGAACAGCTTCCCAAGCTCCACTTAACCCAGGACCAGAGTGTGAGAGGACCCTGACTGAACAAGGACCTGGTCACAGAGCGGTGTCACCTTCTTTAACATGTCCTGCAGCTTCACACCAGGGGGCGGATGGTGCTGCCAGTGGCTGTTAGGATCACAGTTTCATTCAGTTTCTATGTTCTGGAACTTTTCAAACAGGACTGGGTGACATATCCATCATCCCCCAGTATGTTGCCATCAATGTAACCATTCAGTGACGGAGGATATATATGGTGGATGAGGTAAATACATTGTTTCACCCTCAGCAGGGAACTGCCGGGTGTATCCAGTATAATGGGATTCCTGATGGTGTACATGGAGTAGCCGTGTCAATGGGGAGAGGTAGAGGAACTGAAGGAGCACTCTCTGTATTAATCTTGCAGCGTGCCCATCACAGTACATCATGTTAGTGAATACCCCTGTCCTCACTGCAGCCACAGCCTCTTCATTCACAAGCAGGCAGCCATTCCCATCGTTTTCAGATCTCCATGTAGAAAGGAATGAATGTATCTTGGATAAAGGCCATCCCCTTGATGCACGTTTGATAACAGCATCCCCCATCACCAACCAAACACTTCAACACATTCCATGTGTACGGAGAGCAATGGGGTCACTTGGAGCATCAAGGATCAGACGATCAGGGATGGAGCAAAACCTCCCATGTCTGAACGGGTCTGAGTGACCCCCCCCCCCCCAGTACACAGTATCATTAATCCCTGTAATCGCTCTCCATTTCAGTAACATACTGCCTTCCATTATTCCTGTAAATGAAATGACAGATTATATCATGTTATATTGCAGCTGCCAAATTATTATCCATTGCCTTTACCTCGCTGTATCTATCTGTAGACCCTCCACCCTCTTTTGATATTTAATCTCTTGCTTATCACAGCAACATGACCAAACTCAGTATCTCTATATCTGTTCCATCCTCCTGATCATTGATATAGATTGTAAATAGTGGAGGACCCAGCACTGGTCACTGTGTGACTCCACTGGTGACGTTCTGTCAAACTGATTTGAACTGATTTTTCCGGAGTGCCTGCTTCCTGTTTGATACACAGTACTCCCCCATTACTGTGTAACACAGTCGTAAAGCTGAATATGAACAAGAAGCATCAGTCAGGAATCCAACCCTTCGAATCTGCTCCGCCATGGAATACAATCATGGCTGATGTCATCGCGGCCCCTGTTCCACTTTCCTACCATCTCTCGATCCTCAAACTCTAGTCTCTTATTGTAGATTGCGCCACATGAAAACATAGCCACTCCACAGCTACACTTTCAATTACGTTTAGCATTTTACACACCTCAATGAGCTCTCCTTTCATTCATATAAACTCGAGAGTATAGGCCTAAACTGCTCAATTTCTCTTCATAAGACGAACACTTCAAATATGGAAATAATCTATTGAAGCTCTTCGGAATTGCCTTCAATGGAAATACCTCATTCTGCAGGACACCCAAACTGTACTCCAGTTGCAGCCTCACTAATGCCTTGCATAGCTACAGCAACCTTTCTACTCTATCCTTTTACAAATAAACGCTGAAGTTATACTTGCATTCCTCATTACTTCAAGTACCCGCAACCAAGTTTTCTGTGATATGCAAGCAGGCCCCCAGATCCCTCTGCACTTAAGCACTTTGAAGTTTCTCTCCATTTAGATAATAATTTGCCTTTTTATTAGGCTGGCCAACTTGAATAACCCCATATTTATCCACTTTAATTTTCGTTGCCAAATGTTTGCCCATTCACCCAAACTATTCATATAGTTTTTAAATCTCTTGCATCATCATTCCGAAGTAATTTCCCACCAATGTTAGTGTCATCTGAAAATGTAGCTATAGTATTTTCTATCCCATCAACCGAGTAATAATATCGATCACAAATGGTTGAAGCATGAGAACTGAAATCTATGGCACCCAACAAATTGCATTTTCCAATAGAAAATGACACAGTTAATTCATCTGCCTGCATTTTGTTAGTTAACCATGCCTCCATCCAAGCTCATAAATTACTCCTAAACCCATGCTGTCTGATCTTACCACTCACTCTTTGGAGAAGGGACGTATCTGAATCCTTCACGAAGACCAGATATATTCCATCTCCAGGATTCCCACTATCCACCTTGTTTGTCACATCTGTAAATAAATCAAGAAAACACTTCAATCATGGTTTATCCTTTGTAAAACCATGTTGAATCCGATGGATTGTGGTTTACGTTTGCAAATGTCCACAACAATGGATTAGAATAATTTGCCTTAAATTCCAACACTTTCTTGTTCCATTTTACTCCCTAATGTATTCAGTTATTATAAGTTCTTCCCTTTCTAAAACCTTTATGTTTTCTTTGAATTCCTGTTTGATGGGCAAAAGGGTTTTAAGAGATGTGCTCTAATTGCTGCATAAGGGGTATGTGTGGGTGACTGGACTCAACATCCTGCTGGTGTACAAAATCGATGGGATGAAGTCTTTCTGGTGTTCCCATGTTGTCATCTCCAAGGCCAGAATGACCACCTCCTGTTGATGCGTTAGAGGGGTGGGGGATTATGGAATCTTCCCGTTACTGTGTAACATTTTGAGGGGCTGATGGGTCTTCTCATATTCCTCCATAATCGGTGGAGATACTAAACGGTCTCCTCATGTATCCCAGAGATGGGACCAAGGGAGTGATTGGTCTTCTCTTGTTCCCATACAACAGACACGTATCTGAATTATCTCCTCCTTTCTCATGAAATAAGTCTCAGATAGTTTTTATCCTTATCCAATTCTCTTGCAACAGACTCGGTGGGTCTGAATGGCCTCCTGTTATCCCAGTGTAACAAACCTCCAATCACTGTGTGACCGCTTTCAGTTCCGATGTTACGGACTTGAGGTGACTGAATGGGCTGATCCTGTTGCTGTGTAATAGGATACAGGTGCTGCATGGCCTACTCGGGGGCCAGTGTTATAGATTCGATGGGCTGATTGGCCTTCTCCTTTAAATATACATTCGGCTCCAGGGGCTGAACAGCCTCGTCCTATTCTGGTGTAACAGGGTCAAAGGCCTGAATATCCTTCTGTTGTTCGTGTGCAACAGGCTGAAGAACGGAATGGATTCCCCCACTATCTGTGTAATTCTCTTCAGTTGTTGACTCCTTCCTGTCATCTATGTTTAAATAAGATCTTCCTTCATTTTTGTAAACTCCAATGGTTCTTGGATCAACCTGATCATCCTTATGTCATAAGCTAGCACCTTCATTGCAGAAATCAGTTGAGGAAACCATCTCTGAGCTGTTTCCAATATAACAACATCCTTTCTTCATTGAAGAGACCAAATCTGCACACACTACTCCAGATGTGATCTCACTAAGACCCTGTACAGCAGCAGCAATGCTTTACCAGCTTGCTGTAATGTTCCCACCCAGGTTAGAGCAGTCTTAGCTCTCTGGGGGAAATACAGAGCATTTATGAACGATCATTCTCCTTCTCTACTCCATCAGCATAACGGGCGATCTGGAGAAAATGTCACAATGATGCTTAAGAAGATCATAAATGATGTGGCGAGATGATCTCCCACATTAATCTCCCCAAATCCCACATCGCTCAGATTCTCCAGAATCTTCTAAGGTGGAGCGTAAAAACAGCAAGCAGTAGGAAACATTGATGGGAGTTATATATCAAAGTGAATGCTGCAATACAAATGTTGGGCAGGTTATAAAACAGGAAAATGAGATATACACATTTGTAGGTACTGCAGTAGTAATGTCCTGTTTACATTATATCTAAACTGTGTTAACCCAACTGAATGCTAATGCTGGGAAAAATGGATTTCATGAGCATGTGTTAGATAGCTGGCATTAACATTTTGTCGAGCACTGAGCTAGAGATCAGGTTATTTCGAAATTGCTGTTGGATGATCAGAAAAGCGAATTGAAAACTTTGCTGTAAAGGGCCTTTTGGGAACAGTGTACACAATGCATTGTTTTTCTTTTATGCTGTTTGGGTACACGGTAGTTTTTGTTTTATTTGAAGTAACTGTTATAAATCTGAATCATGCAAGCCCTGAAGGTGTGAGGAGAAAGTGGGCACTGCAGATGCTGGAGATCAGTGGCGCTGGAAAAGCACAGTCAGGCATCGTACTAGGAGCAGGTGCATTGACGTTTCGGGCACAACCCTTTATCAGGAATGAGGCTTCTGGGTCAAGGGAGCTGAGGGATAAATGAGAAGGGGGTGTGGCAGGAGGCAGGTAGCTAGGAATGCGATAGGTAGATGAAGGTGGTGTTGAAAGTGATCGGTGATGAAGGGAGACAGAACGCCTCATCTACTGCATCCTTTAAACTCAGTGTGGTCTTCTCTACATTGGCGAGACATACGTGGATCATTTCAGAGAACATCGCTGGAACAGCCACATTGACCAACTCCACCACCTTGTGGCTAAACACTTTAACTCTCCTTTCCACTCTGGCAAGGACATGAGAGTCCTGGGCCTCCTCCATCGCCAAACTCTAACCACCCGAAGCATGGATAAAGAAAGGTTCCTCTTCTGCCTTGGGACCCTCCAACCACAGAGGATTAATGTAGATTTCACCAGTTTCCCCATTTCCCCTAACTCCACCCTTATCTCTGTCCAATATTCCAACTCAGCACACTCCCCCTTTTGAATGTTCCAATGTGTTCATCTTCCTTCCCATCAATCTGGTCCACCCTCCTCTCCGACCTCACCCTTTCAGCCTCACCTTTAACTACCTATTAGGTCAATGGAAGCAGCTTAGAAAAATGCCATGTGTTGTAGTAAGCCAGTGGATTCGGAGAAATGTAGGACCCAGCAACGGATGACCAAGAAACTTTGAAGGAAATCAAAAAGCGAAACAGCATGCAAACAAAAGAAAAACATAAAGACTGCTGAAGAAAACCATAAAGACTGCAAAAGAGAAACATAAAGACTGCTTAAAAAAAACATAAAGACTGCTTTAAAAAAACGTACATCAGTGTATGAAACAAAACTAAAAACAAGGTCAAATGTGGAACAGTAGGTGTGCGGACAGGGTAATTTAGTGTAGAGAACAGAGAAATCACAGGGGAAAGAAACAGTTTCTTTGGGTCTATCTTCAAGGCAGAATATCCAGAAATTCTCCCAGAAATACCAAGTGACCATGGGATTTGTGTAAGTAAAATCTAAGATCATTCTTATCAGTGTTGAGGTCATCTTTGAAAAGAAAGCTGGATTGAGTATTTATAAATCTGACAGATCAGATGTACTTCATACACGAATTTCAGAGGAAGCATATTGATTGCATCGCAGATTATCACGTTATTTTCCAATACATTCCGGAAAGATGTTTAGCCAAACTGGATATGGCAAAAGTTATAGATATTATCCAACAGTTTAAGAAAGGATGAAGATGGAGAGTGGTGAACTACCTATCAGTTAACTTTTAATCCGCGGTCGGGTGTCTCTTGGGCTGAATTACAAAGAACGTGTTACTGGATATATAGAAGGTGATGGGAAAACTGGGGAGGATGATAATGCATCGATGCAACGAAAACCATAAGTGACAAACATTTTTTGGAATGGTTTGAAGATGATTCTTGTGGACGTTGGCAACAAGGAGCTAATGGATAACGTATCGTTAGATATACAGGAGGATTTTTCTTTAAGAACTCTCCCACTAACATCATAAGAAAAGTTAAAGTGAAAGGAATTGGGAAGAACGCATGCAAATAGGAAACGAAAAATTAGGTTTACATTCATGTGAATGTAATTGGAATATAGAAGATGTCGTGCACCAGCTGCATATAGTGTTGCTGAGACTAAACTTAGAGTATTGCATACCGTTTGGAGTCCCAATCTAAGATAGAATATACTGACTACAGAGGAACTGCGAAAGGTATTCTCCAGATTAATCCATAAAATGGCAAGATTGTCTGATGGGGAAACGCAGCCTGTGATCTCTAATTTCAAAAGCTGAGAGGTGATTGTAGTGAAACTTAGAAACTTAGGAACATAGAGGGGACTGAATAACAGAGGGACATGGAGAAGTGCAAGCAGGCGACATTAGGGAGAATCCCACGGTATTCTACACGAACAAGTAGAACAGAATAATCAGCAAACAGTTAGTGTCCATTAGAAACCAAAGGGGCAATCAGTGCGTCAACCAGGAGAACATTGATAGATTGTTACATGTCAACATCACAGCTGTTTTACTTGGGACAAGGAGGATGCAGGTACAGAATTCGAGAAGATGGACTGGAAAGCTCTTGAAGAGATTGATGTAAAATACGAGCAGGGGTTTGAGGCTGTGTCTGGTATAAAATTCGACAAATCCGCAGGTCTGGATACTGTTGGAGTCAAGGGAGGAAATTCTAATTGGAATCTGACCACACGGGAGGTGCCAGAGGACTTGAGAACAGCTAATATGATTCCACTTCACAGTAAGGGTGGTAGAGATTTGCCAAGGAAACTATGGACGAGCGAGTATTAGATTACTGTTCAGGAAACTACTGGAGAAAATAGAGAAGGAGAAAATCGAACTCCAATCAGAGTCGCAAGGTTTGATCAGGGATCATCATCATGACTTTTTCAGAGTGAAGTCACATCTCATGAATTTGATTGAATTAGTTTGAGGAGGTCGCTTATTTAGTTTTGCAACAAGGCCTTTGACAAAGTTCCAAAGGTGAAACTGAAAAAATAAAGTAAAATCTCAGAGTATCGAGGATAACTTGAAACGTTACAACGAAAATTGTCTCAGTGTCAGGAGTCAGAGGATGGTGGGAGAAGGCTGTTTGTGTGACTGGAGACCAGTGTCCCCTGGTGTACCACAGGGATCAGTGCTGTGTCCCTTATTGTTTGTAGCATTCATAAATGGTATAGATGTGAATCTGGAGGGGGAGTGGGTGGAGGGGTGGGAGATGTGATAAGTAAGTTTATGTTTGACACAAAGATTGGCCGGATGGTTGGCAGTGAGGAGGAAGTTCTGATTTTACAGGAAAATACAAGTGGAATGATCAGATGGGCAGATCAATGGCAGATGGAATGTGATCCTGATAAATATGAGGTGATGTACTTTGGAAGGAGGAACCAGACATGGGGTGTACACAATGATTGGCAGCACACTAGGAAGCTCAGAGGGTATTTCTCCACAGATCCCTGAATGTGACTGAACAGGGTAATGGACTAGTTAAGAATTGAACCTTGGGTGGAGCGTTTTTTAATCAGGGAGTATATTATAAGTGCTATACAGGGCTTGGTTTAGTCCATTATGGAGTACTGTATGTCGTTCTGGGAGCCACATTACAAGAAGGATGTGATTGTACTGGAGGGGGTTGCAGAGGAGATTCACCAGGATAATCCCTGGGATGGAGCATATCAGCTATGGAGAGAGGCTGGATAAGCTCGGGTTGTTTACTTTGGACAGAGAGGCTGAGGGGGATGTGATTCAGAAGGATAAGTTAACAAGGGGCATCGACAGGGTGGATAGACAGCAACTGTTCCTTTTAGACAGAGGGTCAAGAACAAGGGACATCACTTTTAAAGTAAAGGGTTTGAGGTTCAGAGAGGATTTAAAGATGACTTTTGTTCACCCAGAGGGTGTTGAGTTCTGGAATGTACTTCCTGAGAGGGGAATTATCACGGCTAACCTCTCAACCATTAAGAGTACTTGGATGAGCACTTGGAAGTTTCATAACATTCCAGGCTATGGGCCTGGTGTTGGAAAGTGGGACTAATATAGATCGTGCTGTATTTCTGTTTGTACTGAGACTATGCTCCTGTGTGTGTCTGATGTGGAGCTGAGCAGCTTAAGACAGGAATTGATGGGTTTGTGAAGATAATGTTCACAAGGTTATAAGAGTGAACTGTTATAGCTTGTCAAATTATGTCGATGTGAGAAGTATGAAAAAACAGTGCAGGTTTTTTCCAGTTTGAAACCAGAGAATGGAGAATGGGAAACAGGGAAATGGCAAAACTATGAATCCACTACTTCAGTTCTGTCTTTACAGAACTTTCTGACAATACCAGGAAAACCAAGTCTGGTGTGGAAAACGAAATAATACATGGAACACAGAACATAGTAAATAAATGGTTTGGGAGAAATCATTGGGACTGAAAGTAATGGTCATAGACAAAAATGTTAATAAAGCTCCCAGCCTAATTTGCAAAATCAAATCTTAGTGGATTGGGGCAAATATATGGCCATGTTCCTAGAAGGAGACGACTGGCAGGAAACAGTGAATTGAAATAAACAGACACGTGAAGCAACAGCCTGACATTGTATTTAAGGTCTGATTCTGTGAGTATGACTATATCCCTGACACCCCATCACTTTCCCCGGATAACTCCTGTCTCACCAGCAGGACAGACAAAGCAGAAGTGGTGGCACCGTGGGATACAGTTGGAAGGGAATTGCTGTGGGAGTCCTCAACAGTGACTCTTTATCCCATGAAGTCTCATGGCGTTAGTTTACACATGGGAAAGGAAACCTCCTGCTGATTACCATGTACCAGCCTCTCCCAACTCATGAGTCAGTAGTCCTCCAAGCTGAACAACACTTGGAGGAAGCTCTGAGGGTGACAAAGGCACAAAATGTACTCTGGTGGGGAATGTCAATGTCCACAAAAAGAGTGGTTCAGCAGCAGCATTACTGATTGAGCTGGCCGTATCCTAAAGGATATAACTGATAGACTGGGTCTACGGCAGGTAGTGAAGGAATCCACAAGAGGGAAAAGCCATATTTGACCACAGCCTTACTAATCTGCCAGTTGCAGAAGTATCTGTCCATGACATGATCGGTAAGAATGACCACTGCAATCTGATTGAGGAGATAAAGTCACACCTGCACATTGAGAATAACCTCCACCATTTTGGGTGGCACTATCACCGTGCTAACTTGGACAGACTTCCAACAGATCTATCTGGGTTTCCATAACATGTTGCGGCTCATCAATAGCAGCAGAATTGTACTCCAGCACAACCTCATGGCCTGGCATATCCTCCTCACAACAATTACCATCAAACCAGAGGATCAACCTTGGTTCAATGGAGTGTGCAGGAGGGCAGGAGCAGCACCAGCCATACCTGACAATGAGGTGTCAGCCTGATGAAGTCTCCAAAAAGGACTATGTGTGCACCAAACAGCATAAGCAGTAAGTGATATACAGAGCTAAGTGATCCCAGAAGCAACGGATCGGATCTCAGCTCTGCAGTCCTTCTACTTCTCGTTGAGAATAGTTATGGACAATTGAACAACTCATCAGAGGAGGAGATTCCATGAGTATCCCCACCCTGATTGATGGAAAAGCCCACCCCTTCAGTGTATAAGGTAAGACTGATGCATTCACAATAATTTTCAGTCAGAAGTGCTGAGTGGATGATCCATCTCGGCCTCCTCCAGTGGTCCTCAGCAATTCAGTTACCAGCTATCAGCCAATTTGATTCACTCCATGCGATATCCAGATTTAGTTGGAGATACTGGATACCCCAGAGGGTACATACTCTGACAACATTCTGTCAATAGTACTGAAAAGTTGTTCTCCAGACCTTGTCACTGCCCTCACCAAGCTGTTCCAATACCGTTACAACAATTACATTTCCCTGATTACTTGGAAAATTACCCCAAGTATCTCCTGCATATAAAAAGCAGACCAAATCCAATCCGGCCAGTTACCGCCCCATCAGTCTACTCTCGATCATCAGTAAAGTGGTGGAAGGTCTCAGTGCTTTCAAGCAGCACCTACCCAGCAATACCCTGGTCAATGACGCCCAGTTTGGGCTCCTCCAGGGCCACTCAGCTCCTGATTTCATTACCTTGGTTCAAACATTGACAAAAGAACTGAATTCCAGAGGTGGGGTGAGAGCGATAGCCCTTTAAATCAAGGCTGCCTTCGACCCTGTGTGTTATCAAGGGGCCTTAGCAAAACTGGAATCAATGGGTATCAGAGGCAAACTCCCCGCTGGTTAGAATCATACCTGACACGTAGGAAGCTGGTCATGGTTGATAATGGCCAGTCAACTCAGCTCCAGGACAAGTCTGTAGGAGTCCCTCGGGCAGTGGCCTCAGCCCAAACATCTTCAGGGCTGCTTGATCAATGAACTTGCCTCTATTCTAAGGTCATAAGTGTGGATGTTCGCCAATGATTGTACAACGTTCAGCAACATTTGTGGCTCCTCAGATACTGAAGCAGTCCATGTCCAAATGCAACAAGATCTGGACAGTATCCAGGCTGACAAGTGGCAAGTAATATTCACATCACACAAATGCCAGACCGTGACCATCACCACTAAAATACAATCTAACCACTGCCCCTTGGCATTTAATGGTGTTACTATCACTGAATCCATAGTGGACTGCAGCGGTTCAACAAGGCAGCTCACCACCACCTTCTCAAGGGGCAACCAGGGACAGGCAATAAATGCTGACCCAGCCAATAACACCCAGATTCACGAAATAAATAAATTGAAAAACCAGATTTTTTTTAACAGAGGACGGTTGCTGAGTTATCACAGGGATCGGTGCTCGGGTCCCAGCTGTTCACAATAACCATTAAACATTTGGTTGCGGGAAGCAAATACAATATATCCCAACCTGCTGATAGAACTAAAGGATGTTGGATTGCAAGTGGGTGAGGAGGTTGTAAAAAAGCGTCAATGTGACTAGGACAAGTGGAGTGAATGGGCAAATACGTGGCAGATGGAGAGCAAGGTGGGTAGAGGTGACAGTGTGCCCTTTGGTGGGAACAAGAGATTGGCAGCTTTTCATTTGAAAAGGGATTGTTTAAAACATGTTGATCTGAAAAGTGACGTATGGGCCTTTTTGTTGTTTCTTTCTGCACAGCCCTCCAAGGTCCCTGCAGCGCAGTGAGGTCTGAACCCACAAGGCCATACTGGGAATGGCATACACACGCTGCCCAGTGTACATAGGCCTACCAACTGGGGAGCTTTAACATTGCAAAGATCTGGATCTCCCTGTAAACCAGTCACTGAAAGCAATATTGCAGGAGCAAGAACCAGATAGGAAGATCAATGATGTGCTGACCTTCATTTCAGGGGGATTTCAGTCCAGGAGTAAGCAAACTGAATTGGTTACTGCAGCTGTACAGAGCGTTGGTGAGACCCCATTTCAAACACTGTGCAGTATTGTGTGCAGGTTTGGTCTCCGTACCTAATTAACGACAAACCTGACATTGAGGGAGTACAGTGAAGGATGACCAGACCGATCTTTGTGATGACAGGCTTGTGGTGGGAGCAGAGTTTGGGGCGACTGGTCCTGCATTCCATGGGGTATAAGAAAATGGGTGGAGATCTCAGTGAGATATATAAAGCTCTGACAGGGTGAGACGGATTGGAAGCCGGGATAATAATTCCCCTGGCTGTGGTGTCTCAAACAAGGGTCCACAATATTAGGTACAGACAGACCATTCTGCAATAAGATGACAATAAATGTCTGCACTCAGCGACTGGTGAACCTCAGGAATGCGCTGGAACCTGGAGGCCAAGACACTGAATATAAATACGGATGTAGAGACAGTAAAGGAATGGTGGGAGAGAAGGAGAACGATATGGAAATAAAGGGTCAGGTATCATTATATTGAATTGGGTAGAAAACTCGACAGACCATAGGGACTAGGGCACTTCCTACATTATAGCTTCCCACAGTAATTCACATGAAGGGATGTGTACAGTGTGTGGTAAAAGTGCATTGAGGAGATTTTGAACATGAACTGCAATGGGGAAGGCTCAATGTGTTGTATGACCTACTCCATTCCCGATGTTTCTATGTAGTCTGTAATGTCACAAGCTCTCAGATGTTAGAAAGGAGGTCTCTGCAGGGTCAACAGGACTGTGTTTCTCATTCCCTTTTTCCGATACTGAGGCTGGGGCCGGGTGTTCTGTCTGGTTTTATCCTTTAGACCTCGGAACAGTTTGATGCAATAGAATGTCTGGTTTGGCGGATTCAGAGACCATTGCAAAGTTTATCACATGTCTGTGTGTCTGCAGTCACGTTTAGGCCAGACCAGGAAAGCACGGGAGATTCACTTCCTGAAAGTACATTGGGGAAGCAAATTGGTGTGTACAATCGACATTGGCTTGAAGGTCACTATTTACGGACACCAGATTTTGCATCCTAATATTTTGTCAATTGTGTTTAACTTACACCAGCTGCCAGAGCATTAGCCTGGTCTGGATTAGTAATCCAGTGACCTTTCCACAGCAGCACCATCTCTTCATGGGGACCTATCTGAAATCATACTGAGCAGGTTATTTCTGTGCTGCTTGATAACTCTGTCAAAAAGAACGCCCACCAATTTGACTGTCGTGGTGGGTCTGAGGGGGAGGTAACTGGCCAGATTGTAATTATAATCCTCTTAGGAACTGGACATAGTTGAGTAATTTTCCACATTACCAGGGCGATGTCAGAGTTGGAGCTGGAATGAAACAGGTTACCCAGGGACACGGCTTGTTGTGCAGCACAAGTAGATTAGATTAGATTACTTACAGTGTGGAAACAGGCCCTTCAGCCCAACAAGTCCACACCGCCCCGCCGAAGCGCAACCCACCCATACCCCTACACTTACACCTTAACAAACACTACGGGCAATTTAGCATGGCCAATTCACCTGACCTGCATATCTTTGGACTGTGGGAGGAAACCGGAGCACCCGGAGGAAACCCACGCAGACACGGGGAGAATGTGCAAACTCCACACAGTCAGTTGCCTGAGGCGGGAATTGAACCCAGGTCTCTGGCGCTGTGAGGCAGCAGTGCTAACCACTGTGCCACTGTGCCGCCCAAGTCTTCAGTCCTAATACAGGAATGGTGTCAGGGACCATTGCCTTTTTCGTACGTACTGTGTTCAGCTGTTTTTTCATGTCATGTACAGCAAAATGAATTGGTTGAAGACTGGCATCTGTGATTCTGTGGGTATCATGGCGAGGGTGAGGTGGATCATCAACTCCACACTTCTGGTTGAGGGTGGTGCAGCTACCACATCCTGGTCTTTTACACTGATGTGCAGAGCTGTTCGATTACTGAGGATGGGGATATTTGTGGAGCCCTTTGCTCCAGTCATTTGTTTCATCATCCATCACCAGTTATGTCAGAATGTGACAGGATTGCGGAGCTTCGATCAGATCTGTTGGTCAAATGTGGTAGCTTTAATGGGTTCACGTCAGGTTTAGGTTCACGTGGTTCTGACCCTGTCATGTTCACTCACAGTCATTACTGAAACATAGATCATATTGATGGCAATGGCAGACTGAGGAAATTATTCGAGGCTAAAAGTTACAGGTTGTGGTTGAATGCTGTTTTGCTTCTGCTGCTGTAGTCTATAGCACTACATAAATACGCAGTTATGAGCTGCAATATCTGCAATGCAATTCTGCTGTCTGTCCCTTAGTTCACATCGAGACCCATTCACCCATCAGTCATGTACTCAGTGACCTACTCTGGTTTCTGATGTGGTAACACTTCCATTTTCATATTCTCATTCTGCTGAGGGTCTCTTCCCGGGTCATGCTTTCAATCTGACACATTCTGCAAAACCAAGTAACTGTTTTTAATTCAATTGTTTAATTCATCTGAATCTTTTTCCTTGATTAATACCATTTTCTGTGTTTAAAGTGAATGTGTTTCCTCTGTTTCTCCCCCTGACCATGATTAAGAGCTCTGTCGTGTCAGTGATGCCAGACTTATGTAGTTTCCGAGCCAATGAATTCTCTGGATTCCCAATCATCTTCACCACATTGTATGTTTCCTCTTTTGGTTTGATGCCTTATGGTTGCCTTGTCCTGCCATGAGTAAGTTTCATCACCTTTGGGAGAATTTCTGATATCCTCCGAAATATCCCCAGAAATTCCTGCGTTTGCTGTTCCATGGTCTGCCCAGCTCGGCTCCCCTTCCAAATAACTCTGGCCAGCTCCTCCCACATGTCATTGTAGTTACATTGTTCAATTATAATCACATTACATCCAGAAGAGACCAATAGATATAAACCAAAAGAAGGAGTTTTGAGAGAGGAGACGCAAAGAATAATTGGTAAATTTCTTAACTAGATACAAAGAGAAAGAGCGAGACAACATAGATGAGGAAATATGAAAAATGAGAAAACTAGATCATCGAAAGAAGTAGATGCACATCCCTCAATGTTTTGGCAATTCCTGTGTGCTGTGGTCCTTTGTCTAGTGCATGGACAACAGAGCAATGTGTTCAAATGCTGGCTCTGATGCCAGAATTTTTATCTCCAATAATATGACAGACACTAGCTTTGGAAAGTATCCAACAGGCCAATATATTGAATTCTGGTAGAAAGGGGATTAACTGGAATAAGTTGGGACACCAGAAGCAAGAATTTATAACACATCCTGATAAGAATGAGAGCTTGGAGTGGAGAATTCCAGAAAAACAGGGAACGTTGAAGGAAGGGGAACATATCATTTTAGATGAGAATCAAATGATGTTTTAATGTTTTATAAATTTTATACATCATATGCATCACTTTTTGTTAACTGTGTCTCCGTTGTTCATTTAGAATGTGATGTGCACATATGAAAAATGTTACTTATCTGCACACACACATTATTTAAACAGTGTAAATAAAATCATTCTTCTGCCATTGAATTGGTCCTGTTGTTGTGTTACCAGGATACATGAACACCAGCTGGCCACCAAAAGACATGACCCATTATCACTATGTTCCAAACATACAGACAAAGAAGGGCACCACTTTAATTGGGACAACGCACACACATACTAAGACACTCAAGGACGTTCTTAGAGGAATGCCATTCTGACCAGAAGTCTGTCAATAAACACATCAATTTAGATCCTATCTACATTTTCTTGTAAAACAAAAGAACTGGAAATGACATCACCCATCTTAAGAACCCAAGACCTATAAATAGAGAGGCGCGACATACCACCAGCACTTCAGCAGAGACTCTCACTGATGATGTTACTAAGTCATCGAGTCGAATCGTCAGAAAACAAACCTTCAAGCACAGCGAGCTAACTTGCATACATACAAATTGCTATTTTACTTGCATTAGTGGAACTTGGGAGTTATTTGTCACTCATGTATTAACAGATTACGAGGTGAGCTGAGCGTTTTAGGTTTGTGGTTGTAATTAACAGAAGTCCTCGACATAGATGTCTTCACAGTTTGGGGCCCTGCCGTATGGGATTGGACAGATTTGAACAGATTTCAGGTACAAAATGTCCCAGCAAATTCCAACACGTTGCAATTAGTGACCGAGATCTTCAAATAAAACCGGTCGGAAAATCTTTTTAATTTCGTTTACTGGTGGTGGTTTAAATTAAAAGTGAGGGAAAAGGCTTTTAACATTACTAAAGAGGTTCCCAAATTTGCCAAGAAAGTTTAGAAAGACAAAAGGAGGACATTTTTTAGAATTAGCAAATAGGTTGGAATTGGGTTTAACTAGGGACAAAAGGAAAGCTGAAATTGTAATGGAGTTGGTCAAGCACTTTGATGTATCAGAGAAACAGACAAGTGCAGTCGAGTTAGATAAAACGTAAATTGCAAATATGGCAACTGAAGTTAGAAGATAAAGAAAGAGACGGAAACAGAGAGAGAAAAAAGTGAAGGAGAGGAAAAAGAAAGAGAGAGAGAATTTGAGATTCAGAAGTTGGGAATTCGACAAGAAAGTTAAATTAACAGGATGGAGATGAAGGGAAAACGTCGGGATGTATACAACTATGTTAGCGCCTTGCCATATTTCGGTAAGAAAAATGTCAAAACCTTTTTTATTTCATTTGAAAAAAATGACTCGGCAGATGACGTGTCCATTGAACTTGTGGGTAATGCTCGTTCAGACTAAGCTGGTGGGCACAGCTGGTGAGGCATGTGCAGCGCTGTCAGATGAGGGATCAAGAGATTATCAAGATGTTAAATTGGCTATTTTGATTGGTTATGAATTGGTACCAGAAGCATATAGACAGAGGTTCATAAAAATAGAGACGGAACCAGGTCAGACTTATGTTAAGTTTGAAAGAATAAAATACAGTCATTTTGATAGATGGGTGCTGGACATAAAAATAGATAAGACCTGTGAGGCTGGAAGGGAGGTTATTCTGCTGGAGAAGTTGAAAAACTCACTTCCAGAGATGGTAAAAATTCATGTGCACGAACAGAAAGTTCAAGAAGCGAGAAGCGCGGCAGAAATGGCAGGTAAATATGAATTGGTGCATGAGATGAAATTTAGCTTCCAGGAGAATTTTCATGCTATGAGGGATAGAAATTGTGAGAAGGGAAGTTCACACATTACAAAGCAAACAGTAGCGCACAATAGCTTACCACAGGTGAAAAAAGAAGCCCAAAGGGGTTGAAAGGAGGTGAAAGGTCTCAGGTGTTCTCAGTATAAGGGAGTGGAACACATAAAATGACAGTGCCGATGGTTTAAGATGGGTACTGGGAAAAGGTGTTTTCATTGAAGTAAGCTGGGACACACTGTGATGGGCGTTGAAGGAAGGCACTTTGGGGAAAGATGCGGTAGAAGAGGCTAAGCCAGTGGCATTAGTGAAACTGGTAAAGGAGACCCCAAGTAGAGCCGAGGAGCTGCAGGAGAGTGCACAGCCGAGGCAGGGTCTGGGTATGGAGTCGGTACCTGATCTCTGAAAGAATTCACCTCAGTAGATAAAGTTTACTCAGAAAGATCAGGAGGAGAAGGACAAGAAGTTATAATTTTGTGAGATATGGGATCTGCTCAGTCTCTAATAGTTGAGAAGTGAGGCTCTGGAAAAGCACAAAAGATCTGGCAGCATCCAAACAGCAGGACAATCGGATATCAGGCAGTAACCCATCGTCAGGAACCATGGTGGGGGGATAATGGGGCTGAAAGTTAAATATGAGGGTAGTAGCTGGGCTGGTGGGAGGGTCACTGGGAAGGCAATAAGAAGGTGTAGGTGGGAGTAATAGTGATATGTCGGTTTGGAGGGTAGAGTCGGTAGGTGGGAAGGAAGCTGGCCAGTTAGGGCAGTTCAAGAGGGCAGTGCTAGATTGAATGGTTCAATCTGGTAGAGGTTGGGGGAGGGGAGATTTGGAATTTGGTGAAGTCAACGTTGATGATGGTTCTAGTTTGAGGGTTCTAGTTGTCCTACCACCTATCCACAACACCCTCCTCTCCGACCTATCACCATCACACCCCACCTGCGTCTACCTATCGCCTTCCAAGCTATCTTACACCCAGCTCCACTCCCACTCTCCTATTTATTTCTCGGCCCCCTTCCCCCTCCCTTACCTCACCTCCCACTTTCCTGATGAAGAATTTATGCCTGAAACGTCAACTCTTCTGCCCCTCGGATGCTGCCTGGTTGGCTATGCTTTTCCAGCCCCACACCTTTCAACTCTCATCTCCAGCATCTGCAGCCCTCACTTTCTCTCGGCCTCTAATAGTGAGAGATGAAAGTATTTTCACTCTTTCTGACATATTAATCAAGATCGTAACAATTTGTGGAATGGGGTTAGAAATTAAGTATTCCCTTGTGTAACATCAGGATGGAATGCCAAATCAAGGTTGGGGAAGTAACAGTGACAGTGAGTAACAGTGTGTCATTTCCAGGAATATAGTTTATTCTTGTGAACGATTTAACAGGATCCAAGGTGGGAGTCGCACCCCTTGTATTGGAGAAGGCAAAAGGAAAACTAGGGAATTGGGGAGTTAAAAGAAAAATACCCAGGATTTTTCCAGACTGTATAGTAACAAGATTCCACTGTCATAAGTTAGAGCAGGAAGGAAAACCGTAATAAAAAGCCAAAGGAGTTGATGTGCAGTGAACTGACTCCCTGTTTGATGTCACGGTGCAGGGAAAACCTGAACAGGCAGAGGATCAGGCAGAGGTGTTTAGTCCAGAAAGGCTAATGGACTTACAACAGATATATACACACACATTCACACACACATGCACATGCGCACACACAGAAAAGGAATCAAAATATATTGTCGAACGTTATTAACTTAAAGATAGAATGCTAAAATTAAAATGGAGACCCCGATAGGTGAGTGCAGAAGGGAAATGGGCCGAAGTGCACCAGATTGTTTTAGAGGTAGCGTACAGTGTTACGGGTAGCACATAAACTAACTGCAGGGGGTCACCTCGGTGTCCAGAAGAATCAGGTTAAGGTACAGAGGCATTTCTAGTGGCCTGTAATGCACACGAACGTGGTTATTTTTTGACGTACATGTCAAACATTCTAAATGGTAGGCACGTCACAGGCAGTAATAAAACCAGAACCTTTGTTACCAATTCCTGCATTCAAAGAACATTTCACGTAAGTTATGATGGCTTGTGTAGCTCCCCTATCTAAAATAAAAGTGGAAACTAATATTTGCTCGCCATAATGGATGTGTCTACCAGATTTCCAGAAGCAATTCGATTATGGAATGTTAAGTTAAAAGGGAGGTGGAGGAGTTGGTAGCTTTCTTTACTCACTGTGGGTTCCGCAGAGAGATTCAGTCAGACCAAGGTCTCATTTTACCAATCAGCTGTTTAAGGAAGTCATTCATAGTTTCGGCATCCAGCAGTTTAAATCAAGGTCGTCCCATCCTGAATCCCAGGGAGCCTTGGAAAGTTATCATCAGACGCTGAAGACCATATTAACAGTGTACTGTCAGGATTACCAGAATGATTGGAATGAAGGTGTCTCATTGAATTGTTTGCCATTGGACAAAAATTTTTTGCCCCAAATAAATCTACTCAATTTACTTCCATTGAGTTAATATTTGATTTGAGAAGTCCTTTGGAATTAATTGAATATAAATTGACAGAACCGAAGTCAGAGATCTCACACTCGGATTATGTATGCAAGGTGAGGGAGAGATTAGATGGAGTAGGTGAGTTCGCTAAACAGCACCTGAAGGGCACAGCATAGAATGAAACACGTGGCAGATAAAACCTCTGAAATTTTGACGATTTCCTGTGGGGATGACGTATTAGTATTGTCACCAGTGATAGGAATTCCCTTCAAAGACAGGTTTAGTGACTCAGGAACAGAGGTATGGTCAGATGAACAAATTGTGTAGTTTATCTGTATGATGTCGTGACCTTTAGCAAGTGATTGAAAGCTCACATGTTACAGTTGGCAGAGCATGCTGAACGATTACAAGAAGCAAACTTGGTAATAAACTTAAGAAAACAGAATTCGCGAAGGCAGAGATGACGTTCTTGGGACATTACATTGGACATGGAAGGTTGACCCCATGGAATACAAAAACAAAGGGCTTTGAGGAATTTCCACGACCATCCTCGAAGAAAGAGGTGCTTCGATTTTTGGAACTGATTGGATTCTATCGGAAGTTTGTTCCAAACTTCAGCAGCGTATTGGCACCACTGATGGATTTACTAAAGATGAACACAGAATTGTGGTGGACAGAACAATGCCAGGAGGCATTTGAGAATTTTAAAGCAGGATTAATCACCACACCAGTTTTAGCTATACCAAATGTTCTGAAATCCTTTGAAAATTGTGTTTGATGCTCGGGATATAGGGGTCGGAGATGTATTGATACAGAAAGAGGATGATGGAATTGAATGGCTAATTGGCTACTTGTCGAAAAAACTCAATATCCACCAGAAAAAAATGCAAAATCTCCATTATTGAAAAAGAATGATTATGTTCCACACTGGCCTGACAATATTTTAATGTTTATATGACAAACAAATTGTCAGAGATGGTTGTGGACAACGACAAATCTCTCGCATTTTTTGGAATATTTAAAGACCAGAATATGAGACTATTTCATTGGAGTCTTACCTTACTGACTTTAAACTCACAAAATGTACATGCTGTGGCTCCGACAATGTGATAGCAGATGGGTTTTCGCGGATTTAAAGGAAAGCAGTGCAGATAAGATTTGAATTATTCCAGTGTTGTATTGGTGTGCAGAATTAATATGAATGATATAACTGAGATTAATACTTTTGTATTTCATATAATTGGGATGAAGAATTAGAAAAAAAGAAATGTAGCCATCTTTTCATTCTGCTTGTTCATTTTATTTTCTGAAGCAGGAAGATGTTATGAAGCCAAAAACATGCATGGGCACTTTACGACAGATCGGGTTTTGTTGAATAGAAATTAAATCCACAGATGCCACCTAAAGGTCACACTGTTCCACATATCACCATTCGCTGAGAAATGGATACCTGAGTTTTGGTTGCTGCTTTGACAGCCATCCAAACGCAACCAAAGAGGTTAAATAATGCTTAGGATACCAGAAACCAACAGAATTTGAATATTATTGTTTGGACAGCTGGACAGCAATCAAATTATGAGAATTATTATATCATGGGGCGTATATAAATCCAGCATTTTGAACACTGGAGGGAGAGCTGCTGCCATCCAACAGCCGAGCAACTGCTGTAGAGCACGAGTGCTAACTGGCCATCTCAAACACTCTCTATCAAAGATACATGTTCATGTAAACCTACTTGCAATAGAAAAAAACATGACCCAAGGAGATCAGCAGCTGGAAGAGTGAACACAGCGGGGAAGATGGAGACTGTAGGGTCTTGAGATTCTAACGTTTAATATGTGGGTTGTTGGAAGAGCATATTTTTACAGAGTTGGAGTCAGATAGTAAGTGGCAAAAAAAGAGGGGCTTGTATTTGCGAATACTTGTTGTTTAGTGTTCACTATTAAAGTTATGAAACTAATTTCATAATTTTTGTTTAAATAGTGGAATATAGGAGATCTGTGTCACTCATATTTTAACAGATTACAAGGTGAGGCGAGCTTTTCTGGGTGTTTGGGTTTAATAACAGAGGGGTTCGAGTCCACCTTGTAAATATCCATCCACGCTAACCCCATTTCCCTGCAGTTGGCCCATATCCTTCCAATCCTTTCCTATCCACATATTTATCAAAATGTTTTTGAAATGTTGTTAATGTACCCCCCTCAACTACATCTGCTGGCAACTCATCCACGTACCAGCCCTCTGTATAAAGAAGTGGCCCCTCAGGTTCCCTTTTATTCCTTCCCCTTTAACCTTAAACCGATCCCCTCTAATCCTCGATTCTCTACACCTTGGAAAAGACTGAGAGCATTAACCCTATCCAGACCCCTCGTGATTTTATACAGCGATATAAGGACTCCCTCAGTCTCTTACACGCTAAAGAAAAGGTCCTATCTTGTCCAATCTCTCCCTGTAACTCAGACCATTGGGTCCTGGCAATGTCCTTGTAAATTTCTTCTGCACCCTTTCTAATTTATAACATCCTCCCCATAACAAGGTGACAAAACTGAACACAATACTCCAAGTGCAGCCTTACCGAAGTCCTGTGTAACTGCAACATAAGGTCCCAACTTCTATGCTCAATATCCTGTCTGATGAAGGCCAATGTGCCAAAAGCCTTCTTCACAGCCCTGTCTACCTATGACTCCACTGTTAGAGAACCGTGCACCTGAACACCAAAGTCCCTCTACCCACTGCACCCCTTAAGACCCTCCCATTCACCAAGAACCTCCTACCTTGATTTGGGTTTCCAAAATGCAAGACCTCACGCTTCTATATTAAATTCCATTTGCCATTTCTCGGCCCATTTCCTACCTGGTTAAGGTCCTGCAATTTCTGATAAACTTCCTCACTGATTATGCTCCCAATTACTTTAATGTCATCTGCAAACTTACTAATCATACCTTGTACATTCTCAACCAAATCATAGATAACAAACAGCAATGGACCAAGCCTCCGGTCTGACAAACATCCTTCCAAAAATCCCTTTGCTTCCTACCATCAAGCCAACTGTGTATCCAACTGGCCAGTTCCCCCGCATTCTACGTAATGGAACCTTCCTGAGCAGCCTGCCATGTGGAACCTAATCAAAGGCCTTACTGAACTCCATCGAGACTACGTCCATCACTCTGCCCTCATCAAACGTCCTGGTAACTTCATCAAAGGACTCTAAGAAATTTGGGAAGCATGATCTCCCACTCACAAGTCTATGCTGACTGCTCCGAATCAAAACCTGTGTAAGTAATGGGTGCAGTCAATGGTATGCTGTCCTTCATTGTAAGATGATCCGAGTACATAAGTAAAGCCATCTTCCTGCTGTTGTAGAGACTTGCTGAGAGAGCATTTGGGGCACTCTGTACAGATTTGATCTCCTTTGTAAGGAATGATTCCCTTACCACAGACATGGGTGATGGTAACATGAGGATAGAGTGAATAAGCTGAGTGTTTAATCTGGAGAGCTGTGAGAGACGAAGAAATGGTAATGCTGAAACACGAGGAGTGGCAGCGATCACTTATTTCCAAAAGAGACATTGACAGAGACAGAAATTCCATACTTTACTCAGGATTTGTTGGTTTGATTTATTTTCACGTGTATCTCAGTACAGGGAAACACTTTGCTTATGAGCAGTGGAGGAAGATCATAGTAAGCATGACCAGACAGATCATAGGTTGGAAATAGACTTGGACAGAGTAAGACACACAGGTTACACTGAACAGGACATGCACTAGACAAGATCAACATGAACAAGATCAGCATTATTTGAACTTAGAGAGTCCATTCAACAGTCTAACGTGACTTTCCTAATTAACTCTCCCCATGTTATAGTGCAGTCGGCGAGTGAACCCTGTCCTGAACGTCAGTTTGCTCACAATCCCCAACAGCCGCCACAATACCTTCCGTCTGAAACAGGTAGCCATTCCCACCAGCTTCCGACCTACATAGAGAACACCAGCCCGTCTTTGTGGAGATGGAAGATGCCTTCTTGAGATTTCACACAAGACATATGGCTTTCCTGCCCACCTCTAGAAAACCATGTTAAAGTTCCACATGTATATCATAAACAACGGAGCCAAGAGAAACAACGTGGAACAGTCTGTCTGTGCAGCCTCTGCCCGACTTGTTCATCATCTTCGTGCATCAATTAGGAGACACTTAAGACTGCCGATGCTGGAGATCAGAGTAGAGCATCAATTGCTGATAAAGCACAGCGGGTCAGGTAGCATCCGAGGACCAGGAGAATCGACGTTTCAGGAATAAGACATTCATCAGGAATCAGCAAAAATTACCTCATTCTGCCCCCGTGTAAGTGCATTGAGGTGGGAATGGCCTCCTGCTGTTCCTGTGTAAGTGACTCAAGGGAGAGATTGGCTTCAACCTCGTCCGATTGGACAGGGCCAAGGGCCTGACTGGTTAACCCTGGTTCCTGTTTGACAGCTCATTGTACTGACTAGTGTGAAAATGTTGCAGCTTTAAGAGGTTATTTTGTCCTGGTTTATTTTATGAGAGAGATTGAACGATTGTTGCCAAGCTGGCTAGTTAAGACCACTTGAGTAACAGCTAGGGAGGCCTTAGGTTAATTTTAATGCAGCCTGAATGGGTGTGGCCACTCTCACAGATTAGGATCTCTGGGTTTTGGTTTATCAGTAACATTAGAAACTATTGGGGTCTCTACAGAGTTGGAAGCTTCAGTGAATGTCTCCTAGCTGCTACTCTCTCTGAAATTCCTCTTGATACTGTTTTTAATTCTTCGATTGGAGAAATGTTTGTGACAATCTGTATCTGAATATTTCTTTTTGCCAAGGGGCTGTGTTTATGGGATTTTCCTATATTGGAACAGTTCATCAGTACGAGTTCCTAGATGTATTATTCTCTTAAGATATCCAATAGAATTGCGTTATTCTAAATTCCTCTTTCTTTGGTTTCATTTTATCTTTCGTGTTTAAGTAGATGGTGTTTTGCTTCACACCGAGAAGTTTGACCAGTTACATTGCATCTGGAACAGACACTTTACATTTCCTTTAAAATAAGAAAACATTAGAATCTAGGCTACCGCCTTCAAATATTTTAGAGGGTCTCTGGTGAGGTCCATCACACTAGACTCCTTCTCTTCCTAAGTAATAGGCTGGAGGCACTGAATGGGCTGTCCCTGTTCTTCTCCAATAGTGTCAATGGGCTGAATGACTTCCTCATATTCCTGTGAAACCAGCGTGAGGTGCTGAATGAACTCTTGTCTTACTGTGGCAATGTGCAGTGCCAGGCAGTGCTGTTACATGAATGTTACGGGCCATTTAACAGCACAAGTCTCAATGGAGTCTGGATCCTGCTAGTTACAGACAAAGACCAGTTCAGGAGCTGACGGGGGACAAAATATTCTGAACATTGTGGTATCTTCAGCGAAAATCCCCACATCTGATCTTATGATGGTGAAGGTGGGGGCGGGGAGACATTGATGAAGCAGCTGAAGATGTTTATGAAGAGGAAGCTACCCAGAGGATGTCCCACAGAGGTGACCCAGGACTGAGATGGTGAACATTTTCCTTTGTGCCATGTTTGACCCCAAACACTGGAGAGTTTACTCTGATTCCCATTAAGTCCAGCTCCTTGATGCCAACAGACGTCAACCACTGCCTTGATATCGGGGTCGGTCATTTTTACCTGAACCCTTGTCTCAACATCTTTTATTCACATCAATAGACCATGATATAGGAGCAGCAAGTGTTTTCTTCAAACAGGTGGGATTGAATGTCAGGATCTCTCTCCTCAAGGGTGTTCGGGGAGCTAGATGACTGAACGTATTTGAAGATGAGGTAGATGGAAATTGACCTGTCAGAGAGTTGAGGGCTATGAAGAATTGGATATGAAAGAGGATTTGAGACGAAGAGCAGAACAGCCATGATCTTAGTGAAGGGCAAGGCAGGCTTGGGGAGGTGAACAACATGCCCCTGTTTTTGATGTTCTCCCATTCTGTTATTGGAAAGTTAGTGGGTGTTATTTTCATGAATGTTCTGTTATTAAATGTTGCAGACAGGGAGACCAGAGGATTTTGCGAGCCATCCCTGAGTGAGGTATTCACACTGAATCTGGGTATACAACATGACCAACAAATGAAGCACAAGTTGCAGAGAGGGGAAGCTCTGTGAGGAGAGATGAGTGGCCTCTTTCCTACCCAGCCTGGGTTTTCCAATTACATTTCCCAAATCACTTCAAACCGTGTGGGACAGTACAGAGGGGGCTGAAATGTCTCCTGTGTTTCTGCGCAACAGGTTATAGGAGTAAGTAATCTCCAACTGCTCCTGTCTAGCAGGTTTGAGGGGCTGAATGGAACACAGGAACATGGGACTGAGGAGCAGGAGTGGGTCATTAGATACTTTGAGCCTTCTCCACCAGGCACTAAAATTGTAGCCGATCAGGTTGTGGTCTCAGCCCCACTTTCCTGTCTGTGTCCCATTGTGCATGACTCACTTCTCTGTCAAATATTTAACTAACGCAGCTTTCAATCAATGTGAACATAGAGACACGATAACCTTCCACTGAAGAGAATTCTGACTTGAAAAGTCCTTTCAGAATTATTTGTCATCCTTCTTATAGAATCAGAGAGTCATGCAGAATGGAAACAGACCCATTAGTCCAATCTGTTCACTCCGATCAGATATGAAATCTGATTTAGTCCCATTTGCCAGCATTTGGCCAATAATCCTGTGATTATACCCGCCTTCAGCAATTCCTCTGACTGCACTTTCTGTACACACACCACTCTCTGTGTGAAATATTTACCTTCAGGTCCCTTCTAAATCATTCGCCCTCTCCCCTTCAACCTATGCTGTCTTGTTCTGGACTCCCATATCCTTGGGAGTAGAACGTGGCTGTTCAGAATATCCATGCTCCTGATGGTTTTATAAACCTCTATAATGTTGCTTCTCAACCTCTGACACTCCAGGGGGAAACACCTCAACGTAATCAGCCTCTCCCAATAGCTCAAGCCTCGAGTCCTGGAACATACGAGTAAGTCATTTCTGCAGAAAACAGAGTTGCACGCAGTATTCTTAAAGTGACCTCACCAACATCCTGTACAGATGTAACATACCACCACAACTCCTATACTCAATGCTCTGACTGATTTAGGCAAATGTGCCAAATGTGTTCAGCATCACTCTGTCTACCTGCGAATCACTGCTACAGGTAATCATGTACGTAAACATCAGAAAGTTAACATGATGGTAGTGCCAGCAGATAGGAGGACCAGTGATACATTGATCATTATTGAGATTAGATTGTGTTGGGAACATGAGCTCAACATGTCAGGAAGTGAAATCAAATCAATGGATTCAGGGTGGTTAATGTACAAAATAACAGATAGCCCGGAGTGAGTTACAATCTGGAATCTAATCAAAAGGTTCAGGGCTGTTTATATACAGAATGACAGATAGCCCAGAGTGAGTTACAGCCTGGAATCTAATCGAGGGATTCAGGGTGGTTTATTTACAGAATAACAGATAGCCTGGAATGTGTTACAGGTTGGAACCCAATCGAGGGGTTTAGGATGGTTTATTTACAGAATAACTGATGCCATGGAGTGAGTTACAGTCTGGAATCTAATCGAGGAGTTCAGGGTGGTTTATATACAGAATAACAGATAGCCTAGAGTGTGTTACAGATTGGAAACTAATCGAGGGATTTCGGATGGTTTATGTAAAGAATAACAGATACCCTGGAGTGAGTTACAGCCTGGAATCTAATCGAGGGGTTCAGGGAGTTTTAGATACAGAATAACAGATAGCTCGGAGTGAGTTACAGCCTGGAATCTAATTGAGGGAGATGTTAACCTTTTTATGTGAAATAACTTGTAACTGGGAGTGAGTCACAAAGTGTACTATTGGCCAACTGGTTTCAAATCTTGACTCACGCAAACATAATGCAGTCACAAACTACACAACTTTACTGACTCCCAAGTTTCCTTGTTTGAAGACTATCCTCCTCTGTTTTCCCCTTTAACTGAAAGTATTAATATACCTTTAATACTGCACTGCCATTCTGGTTACAGTGCCACCTATCTCTCACTCTTTCATTTATCTTCAATCCTGTTGATAGATACTTAAACTAACAGATGCACAAAGTTCCAGAAAGAGTTTTGTTCAATTGCAGGTACATTATTTTCTTTTATTTGTAGACAACACACAATTTGAACCCACAGAAGGTCAGTGTGGGATTTGAGAAACCCTCAATTTGGGATAACGCCTCGCCAGGCAGGATTCTGATCCAACACTGCAAATCTACAATTCAGTGGCTGAGCTCTATCAGGTTTCGTATATTATATTTTTCTCATATATTAGGAGCTTGGAAAGTAAGGCAGACCTTACTGGAATGTCACATTGTCTCTCCACATTCACTGTAAACAGGTTCTGAGATTTACATTTTAACCACCTTCAAAGAGCTGTCTCCATTTCCTATCTCTGCTAGCATCAAGGAATGGAAATTGCTTTTGACACATTGCCCCCTCTCCCTTGCTGAAAGTATTCCTGACACAAATCAGTCAGGCAGACATTTTAGATTTGTCCACAGCAACCATTTTATATCAGCAAAACGACGACATTGAGTGTGTAAATAAGGAAAAGCAAGAGAGACTGGCAACATCAATACAGTTTGAAAATATATAAAACATTGAACATGCACACAGAATCACAGACACACAGAATCACACACACAGGGATACAGACACCTTTCAGAAGCTGTCTCCATTTCCTATCTTGCAAGAGAATTCATGTTATGATGATGCATTCATGCAGGGCAGTAAACAGCTTTTGATACTTTCCCCATTGTGACAGAAATTCAGCCCAATGTGAAACTTGGAGAGATATAACAGGACAGAAATGAACCAACAGCTTTGTGTGTTCTTGCTTCCAATGTAACATTTGACCATTTAGTTTATCTGACAGTTCATTCCATTCATGTACCACCCTCTGAGTGAACAAGTTGCCCCTTAGGTCTCCTTCATATTACCTCTCACACTAAACCAATGCCATTAAGTTCTTTACTTCCTACCCCAGGAAAAAGACTTTGTCTATTTATCCTATCCAGGCCTGTCATGATTTTATAAACCTTGATAAGGTCACCCCTCAGCCTCTGATGCTCCAGGGAAAACAGCCCCAGCCGATTCAGCCTCTCACTGTGGCTCAAATCCTCTAACCCTGGCAACCTCCTTGTAAATCTTTTCTGAACCCTTTCAAATTTCACAACATCCTTCCGATAGGAAGGAGACCAGAATTGCACGCCATATTCTGCACGCCAACAGAATTGCACGCCAACAGTGGCCTAACCTATGTCCAGTCCAGCCACACATGACCTCTCAATGCATATACTCAAAAATCTGACCAATAAAGGAAAGCATACCAAACGCTGCCTTCATTATCTTATCCACCTGCCACTCTACTCTCACGGAGCTACGAACCTGCACTTCAAAGTCTCTTTGTTCAGCAACTCTCCCACGGACCTGACCATTGAGTGTATAAATCCTGCTCAAATTTGCTTTCTCAAAATGCAGCTCCTCGTGTTTATCGAAGTGGAATAGAATTGAAGGTTTTGGGGTGTTTTTGAAACATGCCAGTCACACATACATGGAAGTGAGTTACACGTTGGAATCTAATCGAGAGGGTTCCAGGTGATTCATATAATCCCGACAGTGGGGAAACAAGCCCTTCAGCCCAACAAGACCACACTGACCCACAGAAGAATAACCCATCCAGATCCATTTCCCCACATTTACCCCTGACTAATGCACCTCACGCACACATCCCTGAATACCATGGGCAATTTTAACAGGGTTTGGATTGGATGGTTAATATACAGACTAACAGATACCCAGGAGCGTGATACAGACTGGAATCTAATCAAACGATTGAAGTGGCTAATGTACAGAGTCCCTTAAAATTGGAAGTCAGTTACAGATTGGAATTTTATCAAGGGGATTCAGGACGATTATGTGCACAATAACAGATACCCCACAGTGAGTTACAGACTGGAATCTAATGAAGGGTTTCAGGGTGGTTTATATGCAGAATAACAGGGAGCCCGGAGTGAGTTATAGAGTCATAGAATCATCTAAATGCACAGCATTGAAACAGATCCTTCGGTCCAACCTGTCAATGCCTACCAGATATCCCAACCCAATCTAGTTCCACCTGGCAGCACCTGGCCCATGTCCCTCCAAACCCTTCCGATTTATATACTCATCCAAATTCCTCTTAAATGTTGCAATTGTACCAGCCTCCACCACTTCCTCCAGCAGCTCACTCCATACACGTACCACCTTCTGCGTGAAAAGGTTGTCCAATAGGTCTCTTTCATATCTTTCCCCTCTCAAACTAAACCTATGCCCTCTAGTTCTGGACTCCCTTACACCAGGGTAAACCTCGATAAGTTCACCCCTCAGCCTCTGACACTCCAGGGAAAACAGCCCCAGACTGTTCAGCCTTTCCCTGTAGCTCAAATCCTCCAACCCTGGCAACATCCTTGTAAATGTTTTCTGAACCCTTTCAAGTTTCACAACATCTTTCCGATAGGAAGGAGACCAGAATTGCACGCAATATTCCAAGAGTGACCTAACCAATGTCCTGTATAGCCGCAACATGACCTCCCAACTCCTGTAATCGGTACTCTGACCAATAAAGGAAAGGATACAAAATGCCTTCTTCACTATCCTATCTCCCCGCGACTCCACTGGCAGGGAACTATGAACCTGCGCTCCAACGTCTCTTTGTTCAGCAACACAACCTAGGACCTTACAATTAAATGTAGAAGTCCTACTAAGATTTGCTTTCCCCAAATCCAGCATCTCGCATTTATCTGAATTAAACTCCATCTGTCACTTCTCAGCCCATTGGCCCATCTGGTCCAGATCCTGTTGGAAACTGAGAAAACCCTCTTCGCTGTCCACTACACATGCAATTTTGGTGTCATCTGCAAACTTACTAACTGTACCTCTTATGCTCGCATCCAAATCATTTATATAAATGACAAAAAGTAGAGTGCCCAACTCGGATCCTTGTGAAACTTCACTGGTCACAGGCCTCCAGACTGAAAAACAAATCTCCACCACCACCCTCTGTCTTCTACCTTTGAGCCAGTTCTATATCCAAATGGCTACTTTTCCCTCTATTCCATGAGATATAACCTTGCTAATCAGTCTCCCATGGGGAACCTTGTCGAACGCCTTACTGAAGTTCATATAGATCACATCAACTACTCTGCCCTCATCAATCTTCTTTGTTACTTCTTCAAAAAACTCAATCAAGTTTGTGAGACATGATTTCCCACGCACAAAGCCATGTTCACCATCCCGCATCCGTCCTTGCCTTTCCAAATACATGTACATCCTGTCCCTCAGGATTCCCTCTAACAACTTGCCCACCGCCGAGGTCAGGCTGACCGGTCTATAGTTCCCTGGCTTGTCTTTACTGCCCTTCGTAAACAGTGGCACCACGTTTGCCAACCTCCAGTCTTCTGGCACCTCCCCTGTGACTATCGATGACACAAATATCTCAGCAAGAGGCCCAGCAAACAATTCTCTAGGTCCTGGGGATTTATCCACCTTTAACCATTTCAAGACATCCAGCACTTCCTCCTCTGCATATCTGCAACATTTTGCAAGATGTCACCATCGATTTCCCTACAGTCTACATCTTCCATATCCTTTTCCACAGTAAATACTGATGCAAAATGTTCAGTTAATATCTCCCCCATTTTCTGTGGCTCCACACCAAAGCCACCTTGCTGATCTTTGAGGGGTCCTATTCTCTCTCTAGTTAGCCTTTGTCCTTAATATATTTGTAAAAACACTTTGGATTCTCCTTAATTCTATTTTCCAAAGCTATCTCATGTCCACGTTTTGTCTTCGTGATTTCCCTCTTAATAATACCCCAACTTCCTTTATACTCTTCTAAGGATTCACTCGATCTATCCTGTCTATACCTGACACATGCTTCCTTCTTTTTCTGAACCAAACCCTCAATTTCTTTAGTAGGCCAGCATTCCCTATAACTACCAGCCTTCCCTTTCAATCCTGACAGGAAGTTACTGCCTGGAATCTAATCGTGGGGTTCAGGGTGGTTTATAACCAGAATAACAGATAGCCCGGTGTGAGTTACAGCCTAGAATCGAATCGATGTGTTCAGGGTGGGTTATATACAGAATAACAGATAGCTCGGAGTGGGTTACAGCCTGGAATCGATTCGAGGTGTTCAGGGTGGTTATATACAGAATACCAGACATCCCGGTGTGATTTACAGCCTGCTATCTAATCGCGGGTTTCAGGGTGGTTTATATCCAGTATAACAGATATTCTGGGATGTGTTACAGCCTGGAATCTAATTGAGTGGTTCAGGGTGGTTTATCTGCAGAATAACAGATACCCCGGACTGAGTTACAGCCTGGAATGTAATCGAGGGGTTCAGGGTGGGTTATATACAGAATAACGGCCTGGAATCTAATCGAGGGGTCAAGAATGTTAGTATACAGAATAACAGATAGCCGGGGTGTGTTACTGCCTGGAATCTAATCAATGTCTGTTCACTTTAAGATAGGACGGGTTTTGCTGAATCGAAAGTACAGCCACAGATGCCAGCTAAAGGTCAGACTGTTCCAAATGTAACAATTAGCTGGGAAATGGAAGCCTGAGTTTTTGGTTGCTGTTTTGACAGCAGTTCAAAAGCAATCAAAGACTTTAAATAATGCTCAGAATATCTGAAGCCAATAGAAATTGAATATTATTTTTCGTACACCTGGAAATCAATCAAATTATGAGAATTATTATATCATGGGGCGTATATAAATCCAGCATTTTGAATACTGGAGGGAGAGCTACTGCCATCCAACAGCAGAGTAACTGCTGTAGAGCAGGAGTGCTAACTGACCATCTCAAACACTCTCTATCAAAGACACATGTTCATGTAAAACGTACTTGCATTTTAAAAAAAATGACCACGTGTGATCAGCAGCTGAAAGAGTGAACACAGCGGGGAAGATAGATACTGTATGGTTTTGAGATTGTAACGTTTAATATGTGGGTTGTTGGAACAGCATATTTTTACAGAGTTGGAGATAGATAGTAAGTAGCAAAGAAAAGAGGGGCTTGTATTTGCGAATGGTTTTTGTTTTGTGTTCACTATTAAAGTTAAGAAACTAACTTGCTAATTTTTGTTTAAATAGTGGAATGTAGGAGATCTGTGTCGCTCATATGTTAACAGTTTAACAAGGTGAGGCGAGCTTTTCTGGGTGTTTGGTTTTAATTAACAAAGGGGTTCGGCTCCACCTTGTAAATGTCCATTCACACTAACCCCATTTCCCTGCAGTTGGCCCATATCCTTCCAGTCCTTTCCGATCCACATATTTATCCAAATGTTTTTGAAATGTTGTTAATGTACCCCCCTCAACAATATCTGCTGGCAACTCATCCACGTACCAGCCCTCTGTGTAAATAAGTGCTCCCTCAGGTTCCCTTTTATTCCTTCCCCTTTAACCTTAAACTGGTCCCGTCTCGTCCTCGATTCTCTAAACTTTGGAGAAAGAGTGAGAGCATTCACCCTATCCATATCCCTCATGATCTTATTCAGCTCTATAAGGTCCCCCCTCAGTCTCCTACACTCTAAAGAAAAGGTCCTAGCTTGTCCAACCTCTCCCTGTAACTCAGACCATTGGGTCCTGGCAATGTCCTTGTAAATTTCTTTTGCACTCTTTCTAATTTAATAACATCCTCCCCATGACAAGGTGACAAAACTGAACACAATACTCCAAGTGCGGCCTTACCAAAGTCCTGTGTAACTGCAACATAAATTCCCAACTTCTATACTCAATGTCCTACCTGATGAAGGCTAGTGTGCCAAAAGCCTTCTTCACTGCCTGGACTACCTGTGACTCCACTCTCAGAGAACCGTGCACCTGAATTCCAAGGTCTCTCTGCCCATTACACCCCTTAAGGCCCGCCCATTCATCATGAAACTCCTGCCTTGATTTGAGATTCTAAACTGCAAGACCTCACACATCTATATTAAATTCCATTTGCCATTTCTCAGCCCAGTTGCCCACCTGATTAAAGTCCTGCTGCAATTACTGATAAACTTCCTCACTGATCATGCTGCCACTTATTTTAGTGTCATCTGCAAACTTACTAATCATACCTTGTACATTCTCAACCAAATCATAGATAACAAACAGCTCTGGACCAGTCTGACAAGAATCCTTCCATTCATCCCTCTGCTTCCTTTCAACAACCCAACTGCGTATCCAATTGGCCAGTTCCCCCAGCATTCTACGTGATGGAACCTTCCAGAGCAGCCTGCCATGTGGAACCTTATCAAAGGCCTTACTGAAATCCATAGAGACTACGTTAACCGCTCTGCCCTCATCAACATTCTTGATCACTTCACCAAAGGACTCTAAGAAATTTGAGAAGCATGATCTCCCACTCACAAGTCTATGCTGACTGCTCCAAATCAAACCCTGTGTAAGTAATGGGTGCAGTCAATGGTATGCTGTCCTTCATTGTAAGATGATTCGAGTACATAAGTAAAGCCATCTTCCTGCTGTTGTAGAGCCTTGCTGAGAGAGCATTTGAGGCACTCTGGACAGATTTGATCTCCTTTGTAAGGAATGATCTCCTTACCATAGACACGGGTGATGGTAACATGAGGATAGAGTAAAGAAGCTGAGTGTGTAATCTGTAGAGCTGTGAGAGACGAAGAAATGGTCATGCTGAAACACGAGGAGTGGCAGCGATCACTTATTTCCAAAAGAGACATTGATAGGGTGAGAAATTCCATACTTTACCCAGGATTGAATGGTTTGATTTATTGTCACGTGTACCTCAGTACAGGGAAACACTTTGTTTGTGAGCAGTGGAGACAGATCATAGTAAACATGGCCAGACAGATCATAGGGTGGAAATAGACTTGGACAGAGTAAGGCATACAGGTTACATGGAACAGGACATGCACTGGACAAGATCAACATGAACAAGATCAGCATTATTTGAACTTAAGCGAGTCCATTCATCAGTCTATCGTGACTTTCCTAATAGATTATATGCCTAAATTAACTCTCCCCATGTTATTGTGCAGTCGGCGTGTGAACCCTGTAGTGAACATCAGGTTATTCACAATCCCCAACAGCAGCCACAATACCTTCCATCTGAAACAGGTAGCCATTCCTACCAGCTTCCACCTTACATAGAGAACACCAGACTGTCTTCTTGGAGATGGAAGTTGACTTCTTGAGACTTCACACAAGATATAAGGCTTCCCTCCTCACCACTAGAAAACCACGTTAAAGTCCCACATGTGTATCATAAGCATCAGAGCCAAGAGGAAAAACGTGGAGCAATCTGTCTGTGCAGCCTCTGCTCCACTTGTTCATCATGTTAGAGCATCAATCTGGAGACACTTAAGACTGCCGATGCTGGAGATCAGAGTAGAACCTCGATTGCTGGAAAAGCACAGCAGGTCAGGCAGCATCCGAGAAGCAGGAGATGTTTCAGGCATAAGACATTTATCAGGAATCAGCATCAATTACCACATTCTGCCCCCGTGTAAGTGCTTTGAGGTGGGAATGGCCTCCTACTGTACCTGTATAAGTGACTCAAGGGACTGACTGGCTTCTTCCTCGTCCGATTGGATAGGGCCAAGGGCCTGACTGGTTATCCCTAGTTCCTGTTTAACAGCTAGATGTGCTGACAAGTGTGACAATGCTGCAGCTGTAAGAGGTTATTTTTATCCTGGTTTCTTTTTAGAGAGAGATTGAACAATCGTTACCAAGCTGGTTAGTTAAGACCACTTGAGTAAACAGCTAGGGAGCCCTTAGGTTTATTTTAATGCAGCCTGAATGGGTGTGGCCAGCTCTCACAGATGAGGATCTCTGGGTTTTGGTTTCTCAGTAACATCAAAAACTATAGTGGTCTCCAAAGAGTTGGAAGCCTCAGGGAATGTCTCCTGGCTGCTACTCTATCTGAATTTTCTCTTGATACTGTTTTCAATTCCTGAATTTTCCTTTTTGCTAAGGGCTGTGTTTATGGGAATTTCTTATGTTGGACTAGTTCATTAGTAATAGCTCCAAGATCGATTATTCTGTTTAGTTGCCCAATACAATTACGTTCTTCTAAATTCCTCTTTCTTTGGATTTATTTTATCTTCCGTGTTTAAATAAATGGTGTTTTCTTCACACCGAGTATTTTGACCAGTCACATTGCATCTGGAACAGACATTTTACATTTCCTTTAAAATAAGAAAACATTAGAGTCTAGGTTACCGCCTTCAAGTATTTTCGAGGGGCTCTGGTGTGGACCATCACACTGGACTCCTTCTCTTCCTGAGTGATAGGCTGGAGGCACTGAATCGGCTGTCCCTGTTCTTCTCCAAAAGTTTCAATGGACTAAATGGCTTCCTCATATTCCTGTGAAAACAGCGTGAGGTGCTGAATGAACTTTTGTTTTACTGTGACAATGTGCAGTGTCAGGAAGTGCTATTACATGAATATTGTGGACATTTTAACAGCACACGCCTCAATGGACTCTGGGTCTTGCTGCACACGGACACAGACTAGTTCAGGAACTGACGGGGGACAAAATGTTCTGAACATTGTGGAATCTTCAGTGACCATCCCCACTTTCTGATCTCATGGTGGGGAGGGTGGCGGCGGGGAGACATTGATGAAGCAGCTGAAGATGTTTGTGGAGACGAAGCTACCCTGAGGATCTCCCACAGAGGTGACCCAGGACTGAGATGATGAACATCTTCCTTTGTGCCATGTTTGACCCCAAACACTGGAGAGTTTACTCTGATTCCCATTAAGTCCAGTTTTGTTAAGCTCCTTGATGTCAACAGAAGGCAACCACTGCCTTGATATCGGGGTCGGTCATTTTTATCTGAACCCTTGAGTCAACCTCTTTTGTTCATATCAATATGCCATGGTATGGGAACAACACGTGTTTTCTTCAAACAAATGGTATTGAATGTCAGGGTTTCTCTTCTCAAGAAAGTTAGGGAGCAAGACGACTGAAAGTGTTTGAAGAGGAGGTAGATGGATATTGACCTGTCAGAGAGTTGAGGGCGATGAAGAATTGGGTATTGAAGAGGATTTCAGACCGAGAGCAGATCAGTCACGATCTTAGTGAAGGACAAGGCAGGTTTGGGGAGTGAACGACCCGCCCCTGTTTCTGATGTTCTCTCATTCTGTTATTGGAGTGTTAGTGGGTGTTATTTTCATGGAAGTTCTGTTATTGAATGTTGCAGTCAGATAAACAAGAGGATTTTGCGAGCCATCTCTGGGTGTGGTATGGGGGCTGTATTCTCAGTGAATTTGGGTCTACAACATGACCAACAAATGAATCACAAGTTGCAGAGAGGGGAAGCTCTGTAAAGAGAGATGAGGGGCCTCTTTCATATCTGTGCCTGGGTTTTCCAATTACATTTCCCAAATCACCTCAAAGGTGTGGGACAGTCTTGAAGGGTCGAATGGTCTTCTCTGTTTCTGTGCACCAGGTTATAGGAGTAAGTAGCCTCCAACTGCTCCAGTCTAGCAGGTTTGAGGGGCTGAATGGAACACAGGAACATGGGACTGAGGAGCAGGAGTGGGTCATTAGATACGTTGAGCCTTCTCCACCTGGCACTAAGATTGTGGCTGATCAGGTTGGGATCTCAACCCCACTTTCCTATCTCCATCCCATTTAGCATGACTCACTTCTCTGTCAAATATTGACCTAACGCAGCTTTCAATCAACATGAACATCAAGGCACGATAAACTTCCAGCGAAGAGAATTATGACTTGAAAGGTCCTTTCAGAATTTTTTGTCATTCCTCTTATAGACTCAGAGAGTCATGCAGAACGGAAGCAGACCCGTTAGTCCAATCTGTTCACTCCGATCAGATATCAAATCTGATCCAGTCCCATTTGCCAGCATTTGGTCAATATCCCTCCCCTCAGATACTTTTTAAATGTGCGATTGTAACCGCCTTCAGCACTTCCTCTGACAACACTTTCTGTACACACACCACTCTCTGTGTGAAACATTTATCTTCATGTCCCTTCTAAATCAATCCTCCTCACTTTCAACCTGTGCCCTCTTGTTTTGGAACCCCCTATCCTGGTGGAGCAGGGTGTGTTAAACACTTTCTTAACCCCACTATCTGTATGAGATGCAAGTTTTAAAGAATTAAACCTGACGGCCTAGGTTTTCTGTACTACAGCACTGCCAAATGCCCAGCTTTTAATTGTTTACGTCCTGTTCTTGTTTGATTTAACAAATCCAATGCTTCGCATTAATTCAAACTAAACTCCATCTGCCACCCTTCAGCCCAGTGTGTGATATTACTGCCACCTCCCCCTAGCATCACTCGACAATACCCACAAAGCTGTAAGATTATTCTCCTGTGTGTTTGTTCATCAGACTGTCCTGACATGCTGGGACATACCTCTGCAACAGGCAGGACTCGAATCCAGGCCTTCTAGTCCAGAGCTAGGAACACTACCACACATGTTCAGGAATTGGAATCAAATCCAGAGCTCTGGCTCAGAGACAGGGACACTACCCAATACAACTACCATACTCAGATTTTGGGTCATATTTTAGTGCCCATTTTCAGTTCGGTGTGGATGATTATAATCAGGTTGCCATTACTGAATTACAAAAACACTTTGTATTATTAAACAAATGCAAGATATTTGTCTCAACTGTAGGATATTGAGTCTATATGCTATGCTATCGAAATTAACTACGACCATCTTTAATTGCTATTATCTGAAGTCTGCAATATTAAGGAAAGAAATCCTGCAGACACACTCTGCCCAATGACGGGTCTCAAATAGATATTTATTACTGAACACCAGAGACGAAGGAAGAGCTTAATTTCTGGTCCCAAAACACCGACCACTCTTACCCACCTCTAACGTGCGACTGCCCTCTTCCTAAAACCATGAAGTGACACCAGGCCGCTGATTATTGCCCAGTCTCTCCTCCCCACTGACTGTATCTGCAATCTGTCCCTCCTCCCCCTAACCACACAAGGCAAACCAAGCTCAGGGTCTTTGTGAAACTCAAGGCTGGAGTGTGCAGGCATTCTGGAGAGGGGGATGGGCATTTTAAAATTGAAGGAGGAGGGGGAGGTGGCAGTAATATCACACACTGGGCTGAGGGCTGGCAGATGGAGTTTAGTTTGGATTAATGCGAGGCATTGGATTTGGTAAATCAAACAACAGCAGGATCTATACAATTAAAAGCAGGGCCTTTGGCAATGTTGTAGAACAGAAATCTAGGCCGTCAGATTTAATTCTTTAAAATTTGCATCTCATATAGATAGCGTGGTTAAGAAGGTGTTTAGCACACTTGTCTTCATTGATCAGACCTTTGAGTATCAGAATTGGGACGTCATGTTGTGGTTGTACAGGGTATTGGTGAGACCTCTTCTGGAATACTGTGTCCAGTCTGGTCATCCTGCCCACTCATTCCATAGGCACACCACCCTCTGGGTGAAAAAGCTGCCCCTTGGGTCACTTTTAAATGTTTCCCCTCTCACCTTAAGCTGATGTCCGCTAGTTTTGGTCTCCCCGTACCCTAAGAAAATACCTGGACTATTCACTTTGATATTACTGACCTTGATATTATTAAGCTGGAGAGGATTCAGAAGAGATTAACCTGGTTGTTGCTTGGAAAGGAGGGATTGAGCTAGGCTGGGATTTTTTTCACTGAAGAATATGAGATTAAGCAGTAACTTTACATAAAATAATGGGGGGTACAGAGAAGCTGAAGGGAGGGCTGATGTCTTTTCCCTAGAGTTGGGGATTCAAAACCGAGGGATATTTTAAGTTGCGAGGAAAAATGATTCACAAATGTCACGAGAGGTAATTATTTTAGACCGAATCTGGCTTGTGTGTGGAATGAACTTCCAGAGGAAGTGGTGAAAGAACGGACAGTTACAACATTTAAAGGACATTTAGATCAGTCCATGGATAAGACATCAGTTTGGATGGTGCTGTGAGCAGCTGTCCTTTCCCTCCCCATCTCTGAATGAATCCCTATTGGTTTTCACCCTCTGCCAATGTCTGTGCAGTGGCGTGTGGAGTCCAGCAGAGGGTGGCATTGTATCACTTTAAGCACCACAGAGACTGCCAGACCTGCCCCACACAGAGACACACAGATACACACAGCAATTGTTAGGACACAACATTGAGCTCATCTGGTAATAGAAACGAAACATAAAGAAATGCTCAATTGGCCTTGTAAACTGTTAAAATATGAGTGACAGAGGACTCCCAAATTCCACTGTTTAAATAAAAACATCAATTTATTTTTTTAACTCTGAAACTGAACATTTTACATCAAATATTCACAACTCTGAGACCCCCTTTCTTTAACTGCTTATTACCCTACTCCAACTCTACAGTAATGTACTGTTTCAAAAAGACACTTAATACAATTACATAAACGTAATTTGAAAACCACACAGCAGCTGTTGTTTCATCTGACCTCACACCAAGATCCTTTTTTCCCATCTTTCCAGGGAAGACTGGCTCATGTTACAGGATGCTATCGAAGTGTCTACATTTCAGCATTCTGCAACCTGGGAACACATCCTTCCATGACACTGTCTATCAGTCTCCCCCTCTCTGTCTATTTCCTAAACCCCTCCCATGTGGTGATATTTAAACTGAGTCCCCCGCCATCTCTATCTGACAGTGATGTTCACACCCACAGCACCCCCTTGTCAGGGCACAATGGAGATATGGAGGTGTAAATGAGTGGGAGCTGCACATCCTGTCAGTTCCAGCCCGGGCTGCAACTTTCCCCACACTGGGCAGAGATCTAACACAGTGTTACTGAGCAATGCACTGGGGTGGCGTACAGACCTCTACATGCTGGGAGGGTAAATGCTCCTGGGTTACAGATCAATGGACTGGGGTGGGGTACACAGTCCTACATGCTGGGAGGGTAACTGCTCCTGGGTTACAGATCAATGGACTGGGGTGGGGTACACAGTCCTACATGCTAGGAGCGTAACAGCTCCTGGGTTACAGATCAATGCACTGGGGTGGGGTACACAGTCCTGCATGCTGGGAGGGTAACTGCTCCTGGGTTACAGATCAATGTACTGTGGTGGTGTACACAGTCCTGCATGCTGGGAAGGTAACTGCTCCTGGTTTACAGATCAATGTTCTGGGGTGGTGTACACAGTCCTGCATGCTGGGAGGGTAACTGCTCCTGGTTTTACAGATCAATGCACTGTGGTGGGGTACACAGCCCTACATGCTGGGAGGGTAACTGCTCCTGGGTTACAGATCAATGCAGTGGGGTAGGGTACACAGTCCTACATGCTGGGAGGGTAACTGCTCCTGGGTTACAGATCAATGCACTGTGGTGGGGTACACAGCCCTACGTGCTGGGAGGGTAACTGCACCTGGGTTACAGATTAATTCACGGGTGATCACTGCACATCCTGTTCTGTTGGTCAGACTATTTGCGGTTTATAGATAATGCAATGATTTGGTTTTTGCAGCTCCCCGTGCCGGATGGATATGTGGCATTTGCACAGTACACAATGTTGGTGGGGTGGATGGGGGGGAAGGTCATGGACAGGTCAAGGAATTCCTCAGAACGTTCTGTCCCCAACATTCTATAACTGACATTCCCCGGAACGTTCTGTCCCTAACATTCTATACCTGACATTCCCCGGAACGTTGTTTGTGAACGTCCGGACGTCAGTGAATTGAAGAAACGATAAATCCCGAGGGAAGAGATCCCGTTCCAGGGAGAAGGAGACACTGTTCCAAAGGCCCCTCAGGCAGTTAAAGGGGGGAATACGTTTTCTCTGCGTTTACATTTCTTCACGACAAAGGATCGACCACAATTTAGACCAAAATACAGGAATTCACAAACTCCGTTTGTCTTCAGGAAACTGGGAGAGAATCCTTCAGGACAGCAACGTTTCCACTCTCCGTATTAGGAACTGGGAAGGAGTTACCTGTGTCTGCTCTCGAGTGATCGAGTGTGTGGGAATGTTCTCGAAACCATCTCTTATGGATGTGTCTCTGTGTGTGTTTGGGAAGGGAGGGTTTCTTGTGGTTTATGTCACATTTTTGTCAGTAATTCCGACCTTCCCATTTGTTATTCCAGCTCCAATTATTTTAATAAATCCCTGAATACAGGGACACATTTGAAAATCTCACTGGGTCCCCGATCAAACGGGTCCCTTTGCCTCCAGGCTGATGGATAATGGGTTTGTTTTCCTTCCTCACAGTTAACGTAGTGACCATCTACGTCCTGTTTTATAAAGATTGTGGATTGTCTCCATGTGTCAGACGTTACCTGGGGGCCATGGCAGCAGCGGATCTCCTGGTCATTATCCTCGACCTGATCCTGAGACACATTCCCATTCTTTATCGGGAACAGTTTTATTTCCTGATGGACTCCGTCCCCGTGTGTAATATCCACGCCGTCCTGCTTTATGCAGCCACTGACTGCTCTGTCTGGTTCACCGTCACTTTCACCTTTGATCGGTTTGTAGCCATTTGTTGCCAGAAGCTGAAAAGTAAATATTGCAGTGAGAAAACTGCGGCTGTGGTTCTGGGAGCAGTGACTGTGCTGAGCTGTTTAAAGAACATTTCCTGGTATTTTATGCTCGAGGCTCGGTATTCGCTGGTGAACCGCCCCTGGTTTTGTGATGTAACAAACGCTGTTCAATACTCCATTGTCTGGGTCACAATCGAGTTCCTCCACCACATTCTAACCGCGTGTGTCCCATTTCTCCTGATTCTGCTGCTCAATGTTCTCACCGTCAGACACATTTTAGTGACCAGCAGAGCCCGCAGGAGGCTCCGCGCTCACACCAATGGGGACGCTCAGTCTGACACTGAAATGAGAAACCGAAAAAAATCCATCATTTTACTGTTTGTGATCTCGGCCAATTTCATCCTGTTATGGTCAACATTAATGCTGTATTATATATGGTACCGGATGCATGATATTGGGTATTACTCTGTGTATCTCGATCACTTTGTGCGGGAATTGGGCTTCATGCTGCAGCTCCTCAGTTGCTGCACAAACACCGCGATTTATGCCGTGACCCAGACTAAGTTCAGGCAGCAGCTGAAGAATGTGCTGAAATATCCCTTCACACAAATCCATCCATCCATCAAATTCCCTCATTAATCAATCCATCCGGGATTTTCTCATTTCAGTTCAGTGTTTCAGCGATGGAGCAGCCTGTCGCTATGGTAACAGATTGAGGATAGCGCTGGTGTGTCCATCCTTATCCCAAAGGGGGGTAACAGGGAAACATTTCAATGTTTCTCACAACTCAGGGGCCACTGAGAAACGGCACCATCCCACAGACTGTATCCATCACATCCATTTGTAACCAATAAAAATGTTGATTAAAGCGTGCCGAGCAGCAGAGTGACCGATGTTGTTGTGTGTCTTTGTGTTGGAGAAGCTGAGCTGGAGAGAGACAGACTCAGCCCCAAGTCCTGGTCCTCAGTGAAGGGGAGGGCACCACGCCCTGAGATCAGGAGCTGGGTTTAACTCCCTCTGTCCCCACACTGCAGCCTGGCCTCCCCATTTCCTCACCTCCACTTTTCCTCCTCAATTCTCTCCCTCTCTTTCTGCACACTGTCTCTTTCTCACCACCTCTCCCTTTCACTCTCTCTGGTGCCCTCTCAGACATCCCCCCAACCCCGGTTTCTCCACCTGCCTCCACTATTCTTTCTGCCTCACTCTCCCCCTCTCTCTCTCTCACACCCCCAACATGAATTTCTCCACCTGCCTCCATTCTTCTCTCTCTCCCTCACCCTCACTCTCTCTCTCTCCTGCCGTCTCTATCTCCCTCCCGCAATTCCGTCTCTACCCCATTTTTCCCGAACTCCTACATCCCACATCTCTCTATCATCTCACCCCCACCCCCCACACGCAGCCTCAACACCACCCCCAGTCTCTGGGTCAGAGGAAGAGGGAAGGACCAGGGAGATCGGAGTGTGTCAGATCGAGAGGAAGGGTTGGAGAGAGATTCAGTCAAAGAGAAACGATGGGAGGTGGGGAGAGAGAGAGAAACGGAATTCAGGGGATCGAGAGTAAGAGAAGGTGGAGAGAGAGTGAAGGAACAGGGAGAGAGAGAGCAAGAGAGAAATAGGGTGAGGGGGAGAGAGAGAGAGAGAGACAGGGGAAGAGATAATAGAGAGTGGCGAGAGAGAGGGGCGAGAGAGGGAGGGTGAGAGAGAGGGGAAGAGGGTGGAAGAGAGGGGGAGAGAGGGGAGAGAGAGAGGGGGAGAGAGAGTGGCCAGAGAGAGTGGGTAGAGAGAGTGCGGAGAGAGAAAGTGGGGGAGAGAAAGAGGGGAAGGAGAGAGAGGGGAGAGAGAAAGGGGAGAGAGCGCGGAGAGAGAGAGGGAAGAGAGAGCAGATAAATGGAGAGGGAAATGAGCGAGAGGGGAGAGAGGGGGGAGAGAGAGGAGGGAAGAAAGAGGAGGGGAGAGAGAGGGGGGACAGAGAGGAAGAAAGAGAGGAGGAAGGAGAGAGGAGGGGGAGAGAGGAGGGGAGAGGAGGGCGTGAGAGAGGAGAGTGGGGGTAGAGAGAAGAGGGTAGAGAGTGGGGGTTAGAGAGAAGGGAGAAGACGGGGGGAGAGAGTGAGATGGGCAGAGAGAGGGCTGGGGAGAGAGACAGGGGAGAGAGAGGATGGGGGAGAGAGAGAGGGTGGGAGAGAGAGGGGAGGCCGAGCGAGTGGAGGGTGAGAGAGAGGGGCGGGAGAGTGAGGGGGAGGGAGAGTGAGATGGGAGGGAGAGTAAGAGGGGAGGGTGAGAGAGGGGATGGAGAGAGAGGGGAGGGACAGGGAGAGGGGCGGGAGAGTGAGAGGGGAGGGAGAGTGAGAGGGGAGTGCGAAAGAGGGGAGGGAGAGAGAGGGGAGTGGGAGAGAGGGGAGGAAGAGTGAGAGGGGAGGGCAGGAGAGAGGGGAGGGAGAGAGAGAGGAGGGAGAGAGAGTGGAGGGGAAGGCGAGAGTGAGGGGAGGGCGAAAGAGAGAGGGGAGGGCGAGAAAGAGGGGAGGGCGCGGGTGAGGGTGAGAGGGGGAGGGCGAGAGAGGGGGAGGGAGAAAGAGAGCAGACGGCGAGAGAGAGGGGAGGGAGAGTGAGAGAGGAGGGAGAGTAAGAGGGAAGGGAGCGTAAGGGAAGGGACAGTGAGAGGGGAGGGAGAGTGAGAGGGGAGGGTGAGAGAGACGGGAGGGAGAGAGAGAGGGGAGTGAGAGAGAGAGAGGGAGGGAGAGTGAGAGGAGAGGGAGGGTGAGGGGGAGGGAGAGTAAGAGGGGAGGGAGAGTAAGAGGGGAGGGAGAGTGAGAGGGGAGGGCGAGAGAGGGGTTGGAGAGAGAGGGGAGTGGGAGAGAGTGGAGGGAGAGTGAGAGGGGAGGGCGAGAGAGAGGGGAGAGAGAGAGAGGGGAGGGCGAGAGAGGGGATGGAGAGAGGGGACTGGGAGAGAGTGGAGGGAGAGTGAGAGGGGAGGGCGAGAGAGAGGGGAGAGGGGAGAGCGAGAGGGGGGAGGGCGAGAGGGGGGAGGGGAGGGCGAGAGAGAGGGGAAGGACAGTGAGGGGGAGGGAGAGAGAGGGGGGAGGGAGTGTGAGAGGCGAGGGAGAATGAGAGGGAAGGGTGAGTAAGAGGGGAGGGAGAGTGAGAGGGGAGGGCGGGGGAGAGGGGATAGAGAGAGAGAAGGGAGAGCGAGGGTGGAGTTCGGGGAAGGGCGACAGAGGGGAGGGGAGGGCGAGAGAAAGGGGAAGGACAGTGAGGGGGATGGTGAGAGAGGGGGAGGGAGAGTGAGAGGGGAGGAAGAGACGGGAGGGCGATAGAGCAGATGGCAAGAGTGGGGAGGGCGAGAGAGGCGAGGGAGAGAGAGGGGAGGGAGTGTGAGAGGGGAGGGAGAGAGAGGGGAGGGAGAGTGAGAGGAGACGGTGAGAGACAGGAGGGAGGGAGGAGGGAGGGAGAGAGTGGAGAGCGAGAGTGAGAGGGGAGAGAGAGGGGTGGGATGGAGACGGGAAGAAGAGGGGCTAGAGTGAGAGGGGAGGGTCAGAGAGGGGAGGGCGAGAGAAAGGGGAGAGCGAGAGAGTGGAGGGGAGGGTGAGAGAGAGTGGAGGGAGAGTGAGAGGGGATGGAGAGAGGTGAGGGCGAGAGACGGGAGGGTGGTTGAGCGGATGGTGAGAGTGGGGAGGGCGAGAGAGGGGAGGGAGAGAGAGAGGGGAGGGAGAGAGAGGAGAGGGAGAGTGAGAGGGGAAGAAGAGTGAGAGGGGAGGGAGAGTGAGAGGGGAGGGCGAGAGAGATGCAAGGAGAGAGAGAGGGGAGGGAGAGAGAGAGGGGAGGTCGACAGAGCGGAGGGAGAAAGAGAGGGGAGAGAGAGTGAGAGGAGAGGGAGATTGAGGGGGATCAGAGTAAGAGGGGAGGGAGAGTGAGAGGGGAGGCAGTGAGGGGAGGGATGGAGACGGGCGGGAGAGAGAGGGGAGGAGGAGTGAGGGGAGGGTGAGAAATGAGAGGGTGAGAGAGATTGAGGGAGAGTGAGAGGGAAGGGAGAGAGAAGGGAGAGAGGGTGAGATGGGAGGGCAAGAGCGAGGGGAGAGAGTGAGAGGGGAGGGCAAGAGAGGGGAGGGAGAGTGAGAGGGGAAGGAGAGTGAGAAGAGAGGGCGAGAGAGGGAAGGGAGAGTATAGGGGAGGGAGAGTGATAGGGGAGAGAGAGTGAGAGGGGAGGGAGAGTGAGAGGGTAGGGATAATGAGCGGGAGAGTGAGAGATGGGTGGGAGGGAGACGGGTGGGAGACAGAGGGGAAGGAAACTGAGAGGGGAGGGAGAGAGGGTAGGGATGGAGACAGGAGGGAGAGAGACGGGAGGAAGAGTGAGGGGAGGGTGAGAGATGATAGGGTGAGAGAGAGGCAGGGAGAGTGAGAGGGAAGGGTGAGAGAGGGGAGGGAGATTGAGAGGGGAAGGACAGTGAGAGGGGAGGGCCAGAGCGAGGGGAGGGAGAGAGAGAGGCGAAGGAAAGAGAGGAGAGGGAGAGTGAGAGGGGAGGGAGAGAGAGGCGAAGGAGAGAGAGGAGAGGGAGAGTGAGAGGGGAAGGAGAGTGAGAGGGGAGGGTGAGAGGGGAGGGATGGAGACGGGAGGGAGGGAGAGAGAGGGGACGAGGAGTGAGGGGAGGGTGAGAAATGAGAGTGTGAGAGAGAGGTTCGGAGAGTGAGAGGGAAGGGAGAGAGAGGGGAGGGAGGGTGAGATTGGAGGGCAAGAGCGAGGGGAGGGAGAGTGAGACGGGAGGGTGGGAGAGGGGAGGAAGAGTGAGAGGGGAAGGAGAGTGAGAAGGGAGGGCGAGAGAGGGGAGGGAGAGTGAGAGGGGAAGGAGAGTGAGAAGTGAGAGCGAGAGAGGGGAGGGAGAGTGAGAGGGGAAGGAGACTGAGGAGGGAGGGTGAGAGAGAGGAGGGAGAATGGGTGGGGGAGGGGAGGGCCAGAGCGAGGGGAGGGAGTGAGAGGGGAGGGCGAAAGAGGGGAGGGAGAGAGAGTGGGGAGCGCGAGAGAGAGGGGACGGAGAGTGAGAGGGGAAGGAGAGTGAGAGCGGAGGGAGAGTGAGAGTGGAGGGCGAGAGATGGGGAGGGAGAGAGAGTGGGGAGCGCGAGAGAGAGGGGAGGGAGAGTGTGAGGGGAAGGAGAGTGAGAGGGGAGGGAGAGTGAGAGGGGAGGGCGAGAGAGAGGGGAGGGCGAGAGAGAGGAGGGAGAGTGAGAGGGGAGGGAGAGAGGGGTGGGATGGAGACGGGAAGGACAGAGAGAGGAGGGAGAGTGAGGGGAGGGCGAGAGAGGAGAGGGTGAGAGAGGGGGAGGGAAAGTGAGGGGAGGGCGACAGAGGAAAGGGTGAGAGAGAGGGTAGGGAGAGTGAGAGGGGAGGGAGAGTGAGAGGGGAGGGAGAGAGAGTAAGGGGAGGGAGAGTAAGGCGGGAGGGAGAGTGAGAGGGGAGGGAGAGTGAGAGGGGAGGGCGAGAGCAAGAGGAGGGCGAGAGAGTGGAGGGACAGTGAGAGGGGAAGGAGAATGAGAGGGGAGGGAGAGTGAGTGGGGAAGGAGAATGAGAGTGGAGGCAGAGAGAGGGGAGGGTGAGAGAGGGGAGGGTGAGAGAGGGAAGGGCAAGAGATGGGAGGGGGAGAGACGGGAGGGCGAGAGAGAGAGGTGAGCGAGAGAGGGGTTTGAAAGAGAGGGGAGGGTGAGAGAGAGGGGAGGGAGAGTGATAGGGGAGGAAGAGTGAGAGAGGAGGGAGTGAGACGGGAGGGAGAGAGGTGAGGGCCAGAGAGGGGAGGGTGTTTGAGCGGATGGCGAGAGTGGGGAAGGTGAGAGAGGGGAGGGAGAGTGATGGGGAGGGATAGTGAGGGGGAGGGAGAGTGAGAGGGGAGGGATAGTAAGAGGGAAGAGTGTGAGAAGGGAGGGAGGGAGTAAGGAGGGAGAGAGAGGGGAGGGAGAGTGAGAGGGGAGGGAGAGAGGGGAGGGATGGAGACGGGAGGGGGAGAGAGGGGAGGAAGAGGGAGGGGAGGGCGAGAGATGAGAGGGTGAGAGAGAGGGAGGGAGAGTGAGAGGGGAGGGCAAGAGAGGGGAGGCAGTGCGAAAGGGGAGGGCAAGAGCGAGGGGAGGGAGAGTGAGAGGGGAGGGAGAATGAGAGGGGAGGGCGAGTGACACGGGAGGGATAGTGAGAGGGGAGAGTGAGAGAAGGGAGGGAGGGAGACGGGAGGGAGAGAGAGGGGAGGGAGAGTGAGAGGGGAGGGCCAGAGCGAGGGAAGGGTGGGAGAGGGGAGGGCGAGAGAGGGGAGGAGAGAGATGGGAGGGTGATAGAGAGGGGAGAGGGTGAGAGGCATGGGAGGGAGAGTGAGAAGGAAGGGCGAGAGAGGGGCGGGCGAGAGAGATGGGAGTGAATAGAGAGGGGAGGGCTAAAGAGGGCAGAGAGAGAGCGGGGAGGTAGAATGAGAGTGGAGGGGGAGTGACAGAGGAGGGAGAGAGATTGGAGGGCGAGAGAGAGGGGAAGGCGAGAGAGAGGGGAGGGCGAGAGAGAGCGGAGTGTTAGAGAGCGGAGGGTGAGAGAGGGGAGGGCGAGAGAGAGAGGGGAGGGCGAGAGAGAGAGGGGAGGGCGAGAGAGAGAGGGGAGGGTGAAAGAGAGAGGGGAGAGTGAATGAGCGGAGTGCGAGAGAGCGGAGTGTGAGAGCACGGAGGATGAGAGAGGGGAGGGCGAGACAGAGGGGTGAACGAGAGAGGGGGTGAGAGAGAGGGGAGAGCGAGAGAGAGATGGGAGTGCGAGAGAGAGGGGAGGGTGAGAGAGGGGGGAGGGCAAGAGAGAGGGGAGGGCAAGAGAGAGCGACAGGGAGAGAGGGGGGAGGGCGAGAGAAGGGAACAGGGAGAGAGAGAGGGGAGGGCGAGAGAAGGCAACAGGGGGAGAGAGAGAGGGGAGGACGAGAGAAGGCAACAGGGAGAGAGAGAGGGGAGGGCGAGAGAAGGCGACAGGGAGAGAGGGGAGGGCGAGAGAAGGCGACAGGGAGAGAGATGAGAGATAAAAGGGTGCAAGAGCGTGATTGAGAGGGTATGAGAGAGCGAATGAGGCAGAGAGTTTACGAGAGAGATGGGGGAGCAAGGGTGAAGACTGAGAGAGAGGGAGGGGATAATTGAGTGACAGAGACGAGTGTGAGAGAGACAGAGAGAGGTGGGGTGGGAGAGAGAGGGGTGTAGAGAGAAACAGAGAGAGGGGAGTAGAGAGAGAGAGGGAGGGGGATAGAGAGAGGGAGAGAGGGGACAGATACGAGAGAGTGTGTGTGAGAGAGAGAGAGAGAAAGAGAGACAGTGAGCGAGCAAGAGAGATGGTTGAGAGAGAGAGAGAGAGAAGGGGCGGGATAGAGAGAGAGAGAGAGAGGGCTGCAGAGAAAGAGAGGTGGGAGAGTGAGAGAGAGAGAGGCTGCGAGAGAGAGGGAGAGTGAGAGAAGGGAGAGCAAGATAAGAGACAGGCCAAGTGAGAGGTAGAGAGTTGAGAGAGGGGCGAAAGAGAGAGAGGTCGCAAGAGACGGAGGGAAGGCCGAGAGAGACAAAGACAGACCAAGACAGAGGGGTGAGAGATGAAGAGAGGGTGCGAGAGCGATGAGGCAAGAGCGAACGGGGGAGAGAGGTGGCGAGAGAGAAAGAGAGAGGCAAGAGAGAGAAGCAAGAGAGAGGGGCGAGAGATAGAACGAAACTGATGGGAGAAAGACAAGAGCGAGACAGATTGAGAGAGGAGAGAGAGGCGGGTGATGGAGGGAGGGATAGAGAGAGAGAGGGAGAGAGTGACTGAGAGTGGGGCGAGACAAGGGTAAGAAAGAGTGAAAATGAGAGAGAGAGAAAACGAGACAGAGAGGGAGAGAGGTGAGAGTGAGAGAGCAAGAGAAAGGACAGAACAAGGGTGGGAGAGAGGGAGAGTGTATATGGAAGAGAGGGTGAGGGAGAGAGGGAGAGAATGAGTGAGAGAGAGCAAGAGAGGGACGACAGAGGGGCGAGAGAGGTGCGACAGAGAGAGAAACGGGAGAGAGAGGAGTGAGAGAGAGAGAAAGAGGAGAGAGGGGGAGAGATAGGGACAGAAACTGTGAGGGGGAATAGAGAGAGGGATAGAGAGAGAGCACAAGCGAGCGAGGGAGAGCGAGCGAGTGACAGAGAGACGGGGAGAGCGAGAGAGAGGAGGACAGAGAGAGAGAGATGGGGACAAGCGAGAGACAGAGTGATGAGAGAGAGGGGTGCAAGAGAGAGAGGAGGTGAGGGGGGAGGACTGGGAGAGAGAGAGAGACGGAGAGAGAGAGCAACAGACAGACAGAGAGAGAGAGAAAGAGCAAGAGTGAGAGAGAAGAGTTGAAAGAGGGAGGGAGGGCAGAGAGAGGGAGAGAGACAGACAGACAGACAGAGCACAAGCAATAGAGAGAGAGCACGAGTGAGAGAGAGCGAGCAAGAGAGAGAGTGAGATGAGACAGAGAGGGAGGCAAGAGAGAGGGAGAGAAGGAGGGAGAGAGAGAGCGTGAGAGCGTAAGGGAGGGTGAGAGGGTGAGAAAGAGCGAGCGAGATGAAGAGAGTGAGAGGAAGAGTGAGAGAGAGAGAGGGGGCAAAGAGAGGGATAGAGATAGAGCGGGAGAGAGAGGAAGAACAAGAGAGAGGATGCGAGCGAGGGACAGAGGGATGAGAGAGAGAGAGAGAGGGCACAAGAGCGAGACAGAGGCAGTGAGATAGGGAGGGAGAGCTGAGAGAGCTGAGAGAGACAGAGAGACAGAGAGACAGACAGTGTGAGAGAGATAGAGGGGGCGAGAGAGAGATAGAGGGATGAGAGAGAGGGAGAGAGGGGCAAAAGACAGAGACAGAGGCAGCAAGAGAGGGAGGGAGAGCTGAGAGAGCAAGAGAGTCCGGGAGACAAAGAGACAAAGTGAGAGAGAAAGAGGGGCGGTGGGGGGCGGTGAGGGGGAGGTTAGACGGGGATGGAGAGGGGGAGGGAGCGGGAAGGGGGCAAGCGAGATGGCAGAGAGAGAGGGCAGAGAGAGTGGGGGAGAGAGAGGGGGAGAGAGAGGGGGGAGAGAGGGGGAAAGAAAGAGGGGGAGAGAGGGTAGAGAGAGTGGGGGAGAGAGGGGGAAAGAGAGGGTGAGAGAGAGGGGAGAGAACGGGTGTAGAGTGGGAGTGAGATTTTGGGGAGAGAGTGGGGGAGAGACAGGGAGAGAGAGGGGGGAGAGAGAGGGGAGGAGAGGGGTGAAAGAGAGGGGGTGACAGAGACGGGGAGAGGAAAGGGGAGAGAGAGTGGAGAGAAAGGGTGTAGAGAGGGAGTGAGAGTTTGGGGAGAGAGTGAGGGAGCGACAGGGAGAGAGTAGGAGAGAGGGGGAGGAGAGAGATAGGGGTGAGAGAGAGAGGGTGAGAAAGAGAGAGAGTGAGTGAGAAAGAGAGCGGGGGTGAGAGAGAGGAGGGTGAGAGAGGGGTTGGAGGTGAGAGGTGTGTGAGAGAGAAGGGGTGAGAGACAGAGGGGGTGGGACAGAGAGAGAGAGACAGTGTGGTGAGAGAGTGACATGGGGGACAGAGAGGGTGAGAGAGAGAGAAAGAGAAGGTAAGAGAGAGAGAGGGTGAGAAAGAGGGAGAGTGAGTGAAACAGAGAGAGTGTAAGTGAGAAAGAGAGAGCGTGAGTGAGAAAGAGAGAGCTAGTGAGAGAGGAGATTGAGAGAGAGGGGGTGGGGGTGAGACGGGGATGAGAGATAATGGGTGATTGATAGAGTGAAAGTGGGGAGGGGGAATAGAGAGAGTGGAGTGAGAAGGAGAGGGTGTGAGAGAGAGTGGGGTGAGCGAGAGGGGTAAGAGGGGGAGGGGTTAGAGAGAGAGAGCGAGGGGTAAGAGAGAAAGGGTGTGAGTGAGGGAGAGGGTTGAGGGGTGAGAGAAGGAGGGGTGAGAGGGGGCGAGAGAGGGGATGAGAGAGAGAGGGCGGTGAGAGGGGGTGGAGAGAGAGGGAGTGATAGTGGGGGAGAAAGAGGTTGCGAAAGAGGGGGAGAGAGGGGGGAGAGATTGGGGAGGGGGGTGGAGAGAAAGGGAGTAGAGAGGGAGGAGAGAGTGGGGGAGAGACAGGGGTAGAAAGAGGGGAGAGAGAGGGGTGAGGGGGGTAGAGGGGAGAGAGAGAGGAGGAGAGAGAGGGAGGGAGCGAGAGAGGGGGAGAGAGAGGGGTGAGAGAGAGGGGGTGAGAGAATGGGGGTGAGAGAGAGTGGGTGTGCGAGACAGGGGGAGATGGGGGGAGAGAGAGGGACAAGAGGGGGGAGAGAGAGGAGCAGAGAGAGGGGGAGAGAGAGGGAGAGAGAGAGGACTTGAGAGAGAGAGGGGTTACGAGAGAGAGGGGGTGAGGAAGAGTGAGAGTGAGTGAAAAAGAGACCGGGTGAGAGAGAGGGGGTGTGAGAGAGGGTGTGGTGTGTGTGTGGGGGGGGGGGGAGGAGAGAGACGGGGTGAGAGACAGAGGGGGTGGGACAGAGAGAGAGAGACTGTGGTGAGAGAGACTGTGGGCGGAGAGAGTGGTTTAGGAGTGAGAGAGAAGAGCTGAGAGAGTGGGGTAAGGGAGACAGAGGGATGAGAAAGAGACAGAGTTAGTTAAAAAAGGGAGAGAGTGTAAGTGAGAAAGAGAGAGCGTGAGTGAGAAAGATAGAGCGGGTGAGAGAGAGGGGTGAGAGAGAGGGGGTGGGGTGAGGGGGTGAGAGACAGAGGGTGGGATAGAGAGAGAGTGAGTGAAAGAGAGAGAGTGTAAGTGAGAATGAGAGAACGTAATTGAGAAAGAGACCGGGTGAGAGAGGGGGGTGAGAGGGGGTGGGGTGAGGGGGTGAGAGAGAATGGCTGAGAGACAGAGGGTGGACAGAGAGACAGAGAGAGAGAGACTGTGGTGAGAGAGAGTGTGGGGTGAGAGAGTGAGATGGGAGTGAGAGAGAGGGGGTGAGAGCGCGGGGTGAGCGAGAGGGGTGAGAGGGGGAGGGGTTAGAGAGAGAGAGCGTGGGGTAAGAGAGAAAGGGTGTGAGAGAGGGAGAAGGGGTGAGAGGGGGTGAGAGAGAGGGTTGAGAGAGAGGGATGAGAGAGTGAGGGGGTTTGAGAGAGGGGTTGGGGAGAGGGGGGCGGTGAGAGACACAGGGAGTGAGAGAGAGGTTTGAGAGAGAGGCGGTGAGAAACAATGGGCGATTGAGAGAGGGAAAGTGGGGAGGGGGTAAGAGAGAGTGTGGAGTGAGATGGAGAGGGTGTGATTGAGAGAGTGAGTGAGAGAAAGGGGTGAGCGAGAGGGGTGAGGGGGAGGGGTAAGATAGAGCGCGGGGTAAGAGAGAAAGGGTGTGCGAGGGTGTGAGAGAGAAGGGTGCGAGAGAGGTTGTGAGAGATGACGGGTGTGAGAGAGTGGGGGGGTTGAAAGAGGGGGTGGTGAGAGGGGGGGTGAGAGAGAGGGTGTGTGAGAGAGAGGGGTGAAAGAGTGAGTGGTGAGAGAGAGGGGTTGAGAGAGAGGGGTTGAGAGAGAGATGTGGGTTGAGAGAGAGAGGGTGGGGTGAGAGGGGTGAGAGAGAAAGGGTGAGAGACAGACGGTGAGACAGAGAGAGAGAGACTGTGGTGAGAGAGAGTGTGGGGTGAGAGAGTGAGATGGGAGTGAGAGAGAGGGGGTAAGAGAGAGGGGTAAGAGAGAGAGGGGTGAGAAAGCGAGAGAGTGAGTGAAAAAGAGAGTGTAATTGAGAAAGAGAGAACGTGAGTTAGAAAGAGAGAGCGGGTGAGAGAGAGGGCATTGAGAAAGAGGGTGTGGGGGTGTGAGGCGGTTGAGAGAGAAGGGGTGATTGAGAGAGAGAAAGTGGGAATGGGGTAAGAGAGAGAGTGGAGTGAGAAGGAGTGGGTGTGAGAGAGTGGGTGAGAGAGAGGGGTGAGAGAGCGAGGGGGGTTGAGAGAGGAGTTGGTGAGAGGGAGTGGTGAGAGAGGGGTGAGAGAAAGGTGGTGAGAGGCAAGTGGTGATTGAGAGAGAGAAAGTGGGGCGGGGGTAAGAGAGAGAGTGGAGTGAGAAGGAGAGGGTGTGATTGAGAGTGTGGGTGAGAGAGAAGGGTGAGCGAGAGGGGTGAGGGGGGAGGGGTTAGAGAGAGAGCGCGGGGTAAGAGAGAAAGGTTGTGAGAGGCGATGATAGAGAGCGGTGAGAGTGAGGGCGTGAGAGATTGAGGGTGAGAGAGAGTGAGGGGATGAGAGTGAGGGGATTTGAGAGAAGGGGTGGTGAGAGAGAGAGCAGTGAGAGAGAGGGAGTGTGAGAGAGAGGGGTGTGAGAGTGAAGGTGAGAGAGAGGTTGAGAGAGAGGGGTGAGAGAGAGAGAGGTTGGTTGAGGGGGGGGTGGGGGGTGAGAGAGAGAGGGATGAGAGAGAGAGAAGGTTGAGAGAGAGGGGGTGGGAGAGAGAGCGGTGAGAGAGAAGAAGGGGTGAGAGAGTGAGAGGGAGGAAGAGAGGGGTGGTGGGAGAGAGGGAATGAGAGAGAGAGCTGGGTGAGAGGTCGATGAGAGGGAGAGGTGCGAGTGAGTGACAGCGAGGAGGTGGGAGAGAGAGGGGGAGAGAGAGGGAGGGTGAGAGAGAGAGAGATGGATGTGAGAGAGAGCGAGGGGTTGAGAGAGAAAGGGGAGAGACTGAGGGGATGAGAGAGTGAGGGGATGAGAGATTGAGGGGGTTTGAGAGAGCAGGTGGTGAGAGAGAGGGGTGTGAGAGAGAGGGTTGACAGAGAGGGGTTGACAGAGAAAGAGAGGAGTGAGAGAGAGTGTGTGAGAGAGAGTGTTGAGAGAGAGAGGGGTTGAGAGAGAAAGAGAGGGGTGAGAGAGAGAGGGGAAGAGAGAGAGAGGGATGAGTGAGGGGGTGAGAGAGTGAGGGGATGTGAGAGTGAGGGGTGTTGAGCGAGAGTGTGGGGGGGGGGTGAGAGAGAGAGGGGTGAGAGAGAGCGGGGTCGAGAGGGAGGGGTTGAGAGAGAGAAGGGGGTGAGAGAGAGTGAGGGGTTGAGAGAGTGGTGTGAGAGAGGGGGCCGAGAAAGGAGGGGAGAGAGGAGGGGAGAGAGCGGGAGAGGGGGCAGAGGGAGTGAGAGGGGGCAGGATTGGGGGCAGAGAGAGGGCGCAGAGATGGGGGAGAGATGGGGAAGAGAGAGAGGGGGAGAGAGATGGGGAGAGAGGGGGGTGAGAGAGAGTTGTTGAGAGAGAGGGTGTGAGAGAGAGGAAGTCAGAAAGAGGGGGTGAGAAACAGGGGTGTGAGAGAGAGAAGGGGTGTGACAGAGAAGGGGTGTGAGACAGAGGGGGTGGGAGAGAGAGGGAGATGTCGGCTAAGAGAGAGAGAGTGGGGTGAGAGAGTGAGATGGGAGTGATAGAGAGAGGGTGTGAAAGACAGGGGAGAGAGGGGGTAGAGAGAGGGGAGAGAGAGAAGCGAGAGAGTGTGGGAGAGAGAGGGGGTGAGAAAGAGAGAGAGTGAGAGAAAAAGAGAGAGAGTGTTGAGAAAGAGAGAGTGTGAGTGAGAAAGAGAGAGCAGGTGAGAGAGAGGGGGGTGAGAGAGGGGTGTGGGGTGAGAGGGGGTGAGAGAGAACGGGTGAGAGACAGAGGGGGTTGGACAGAGAGAGAGACTGTGGTGAGAGAGAGAGAGGGTGAGAGAGTGAGATGGGAGTTAGAGGGGATGTGAGATAGGGCTAAGAGAGAGAGGGAGTGAGAGACAGGGAGTGTGAGAGAGAGGGGTGAGAGAGCGAGGGGTGAGAGAGAGGGGTTGAGAGAGAGGGGTTGAGACGGGGGGGTGAGAGAGAGAAAGGGGTGAGAGAGAGAGAGGATTGAGTGAGAGGGAGGTGGGAGAGAGTGGGGTGTGAGAGAGGGGTGAGAGAGTGAGAGGGTGGAAGAGAGGGGGTGTGAGAGAGAAGGGGGGGAGAGAGAGAGCTGGGTTAGAGGGCAGTGAGAGGGAGTGGTGGGAATGAGTGACAGAGAAGGGGTGGGAGAGAGGGGGGTGAGACAGAGGGGGTGAGAGACAGTGGGTGTGGGAGAGTGTGTGTGAGTGAGACGGGGATGTGATAGAGATTGGGGTGGGAGAGAGAGGGGAGATGGAGAGAGGGGAGAGAGAGAGATGGTGAGAGCGAGATGGATGTGAGAGAGAGAGAGGCGTTGAGAGAGAGGGGGTGAGAGACAGGGAAATGAAAGAGAGGGGAGTGAGAGAGAGGGGTTGAGAGAGAGAAGAGTGTGAGACAGAGAAGAAGGGTGAGAGAGAGAAGGAGGGTGAGAGAGAGGGGAGTGAGAGAGAGGGGAGTGAGAGAGAGGGGTGAGAGAGAGTGGTTGAGAGATAGAGGTTGAGATAGAGGGGGATAGTGAGAGAGACAAAGAGGAGGGGTAGAGAAAGATGGGTTGAAAGAGAGAGGAGGTGAGGGGGAGGACTGAGAGAGAGAGGGACAGAGAGAGAGAGCGACAGACAGAGAGAGAGATAGAGCAAGAGTGAGAGAGAAGAGGTGAGAGGTAGGGTGGACTGAGAGAGAGAGACAGAGAGAGACAGACAGAGAGAGCATGAGCGACAGAGAGAGAGAGAGAGCACGAGGGACAGAGAGCGAGCGAGAGAGACCGTGGGATAAGAGAGAGGGAGGCAAGAGAGAGGGAAAGAGGCAGGAAGAGACAGAGAGCGTGAGAAGTGGGTGAGAGAGTGAGAGAGAGCAAGAGGAAGAGAGCGAACGGAGGAGTGAGAGAGAGAGAGGAAGTGAGAGAGAAAGAGGGGGTGAGAGAGTGGTGAGCGAGAGGGGGGCGAGAGAGGAGGGGAGAGAGGAGGGGAGAGCGGTGGCGATGGAGGGGGAGTGAGAGGGACAAGGGGCGGGATTGGGGGCAGAGAGAGAGGGCGCAGAGTGGGGGGAGAGAGATGGGGAGGAGAGGGGGACAGAGTGAAGGAGATGGGGACAGAGGGGGTGAGAGAGAGGGGTAGAGAGAGGGGGAGAGACGGGGTGAGAGAGAGTTGGTGAGAGAGAGCTGTTGAGAGAGAGGGTGTGTGAGAAAGGGGGTGAGAAATAGGGGTGAAGGGAGAGAGGGGATGAGAAAGAGACAGAGAGATTGTGGGAGAGAGGGAGGGGGTGAGAGAGCGAGGGTGTGTGAGAGTTTGTGTGAGAGAGAGGGTGATGTGAAAGAGATTGGTGTGAGAGAGAGAGAGGGGTGACAGAGAGAGAGGCGAGAGAGAGGCGGGTGAGAGAGAGATGGACGTGAGAGAGACAGTGGGATTGAGAGAGAGGGGGTGAGAGACTGAGGGGAGACAGAGTGAGGGGATGAGAGATTGAGGGGTGTTGAGAGAGGGGGTGGTGAGGGGACTGAGAGAGTGAGGGAGTGGGAGAGAGAGGAGGGGTGAAAGATGGTGAGACAGTGAGGGTTTGAGAGCAAGAAGGGGGTCAGAGAGAGAGAAGAGGGTGAGAAGGAGGGTTAAGTGAGAGGGGTGAGAGAGAACGGTTGAGAGAGAGGGGTTGAGAGAGAGACGGGGGAAAGAGGAGGTGTGTGTGAGAGAGAGAGGGTTAGAGAGAGGGGGAGAGAGAGGGGTTAAGAAAGATGAGTTGAGAGAGAGGAGGTGAGGGGGAGGACTGAGAGAGAGAAAGATGGAGAGAGAGAACGACAGACAGAGAGAGAGATAGAGCAAGAGTGAGAGAGAAGAGGTGAGAGAGGTAGGGTGGACTGAGAGAGAGAGAGTGAGACAGACAGAGAGAGCATGAGCGACAGAGAGAGAGAGAGCACGAGGGACAGAGAGCGAGCGAGAGAGACTGTGGGATAAGAGAGAGGGAGGCAAGAGAGAGGGAGAGAGGCAGGGAGAGAGAGAGAGCGTGAGAAGAGGGTGAGAGAGTGAGAGAGAACGAGCAACAGGAAGAGAGCAAGCGGAAGAGTGAGAGAGAGAGGATGCGAGAGAGAGAGGGGGGTGAGAGAGTGGTGCAAGAGAGGGGGCGAGAGAGGAGGGGAGAGCGGAGCGGAGAGAGGGGGCGAGGGAGGGGGAGGGGGCAGGATTGGTGGCAGAGAGATGGGGCAGAGAGAGGGGACAGAAGGGTGAGAGAGAAGGGGAGAGAGAGGGGGCAGAGAGAGGAGGGAGAGAGAGGGGGAGAGGGGGAGAGAGATGGGGGAGAGAGATGGGGGAGAGGGTGTGTGTGGAGGAGAGAGTGGAGGAGAGGGGGAGAGGGTGAGAGAGAAGGTGAGAGAGGGGTAGAGAGAGGAGGGAGAGAGAGGGGGTGAGAGAGAGGTGTTGAGAGAGAGGGGGTGAGATAGAGGAAGTGCGAGAGAGGCGGTGAGAAAGCGGGGTGTGAGGGAGAGAAGGGGTTTGAGACAGAGGGGCAGGGGGAGAGAGAGAGGGGGGGTGAGAGTGACAGTGGGGTGAGAGAGTGAGATGGGAGTGAGAGAGAGGGAGTGTGAGAGACAGGGGAGAGAGGGGGTAGAGAGTGGGGGCAAGAGAGGGGGAGAGAGGGGAGAGAGAGAGGGAGAGAGAGAGAGGTTTTGAGAGAAAGGGGGTGAGAGAGAGGGGGTGAGAAAGACAGAGAGGGAATACAGAGAGAGAGTGTAAGTGAGAAAGAGAGAGTGAGTGAGAAAGAGAGAATGGGTGAGAGGGGGGAGAGAGAGAGGGTGTGATTGAGAAAAAGAAAGTGGGGTGGGGGGTAAGAGAGAGAGTGGAGTGAGAAGGAGATGGTGTGAGATAGAAAATAGGCAACAGAGAGAGGGGGTGAGCGAGAGGGGTGGGGGGAGGGGTTAGAGAGAGAGAGTGAGGGGTAAGAGAGAACGTGTGTGAGAGAGGGAGAGGGGGTGAGAGAGAGAGGGATTGAGAGAGAGGGGTTGAGAGATAGGCGTGAGAGAGAGAGGGGCTGAGAGGGAGAGTGGTGTGGAAGAGGGGGAGGTGAGATAGAGAGGGGATGGGGGTGTGAGAGAGAGGAGTGAGAGAGAGGGTTGAGAGACAGAGGGGGTGTGTGTAATGGTGTGAGAGAGTGAGCGGATGAGATAGTGAGGGTGGTTGAGAGAGATGGTGGTGAGAGAGAGGGAGTGAGAGAGAGGGAGTGAGAGAGAGAGGGAGTGAGAGAGAGGGGTGAGAGACAGAGGGGGTGAGAGATAGTGGGGTTGAGAGAGAGACAATGGGATGAGAGGGAGGGGTCAGGGGGGTGAGAGAGAGGGGTGAGTGAGAGGGTTCAGAGAGAGAGAGCGTGGAAGAGAGAGGGGGTAGGAGAGAGAGGGGGTGAGACAGAGGGGGGTGAGAGAGAGAGGGGGTGAGAGAGGGGGTGAGAGAGAGGGGCTGAGAGAGAGCATGTGTGATAGAGGGGGTGGGAGGGAGGGGATGGGAGAGAGAGGGTTTGGGAGAGAGAGCTGAGTAAGAGGGGTTCAGAGCGCGGTGAGAGGGGGAGTGGGGAGAGAGAGTGGGGAGAGAGGGGGAGGGAGTGGGGGACAGAGGGGTAAGTGGAGGTTGACAGAGAGAGGGGGTCTGAGAGAGATCACGTTGTGAGAGAGTGGGGGTGTGAGAGAGAGAAGGGGAGTGAGACAGAGGGGGTGGGAGAGAGACAGAGACGGGTGAGAGAGAGGGGTAAGAGAGAGGGGGTTGTGAGAGAGATTGCGAGTGAGAGGGTAAGAGAGAGGAGGTTTGAGAGAGAGAAGGAGGGAGAGAGCGAGTGAGGGGGTGAGAGACAGAGGGGTGGGAAAGAGAGGGGGAATGGAAGAGAGTGGGGGGTGGGAGAGAGAGGTGGTTGGGAGAGAGAGTGGGAGAGATAGAGAAGGGATTGAGAGAGAAAGGGGGACAACAAGAGAAAGAGGGATGAGAGAGATGGGACGCGAGAGAGAGAGCAAAAGTAGTGAGAGAGGTGGTGAGATAGACAGTGAATGACGGGTTGAGAGAGAGAGAGACAGCGAGAGAGAGAGAACGAGTGAACGGATGAAAGAGTTAGAGGGGTGTGAGGGAGATGGGGTGAGAGAGTGGGCGCTAGAGAGAGACAGAACGAGAGCAAAGAGGAAGGAGGAAGAAAGGGGTCTAAAGAGAGAGAGAGAAATGGGGCAAACGAGATAAAAAGGGAGTAAGAGAGGGAGTATACAGAGAGAGAGAGAGCGGGGTGTGAGACAGAGTGCGAGAGGGAAGGGGAATGAGAGAGAAAAAGGGAGCGACAGACAGAAGGCAATAGAGCGAGAGAGAGGGCGGGATGAGAGAGAGGGCAGGGGAGAGAGGGGTGTGAGAGAGAGAGGGGTGAGAGAGAGAGACAGAGAGGTGGGTAAGAGAGAGAGGGTGTGAGCAGGGGAGATACGGTGTGAGTGGGGGAGAGAGGGTGAATGGGTGTGTGAGAGAGAGAGAGCGGTGAGGGAGAGGGTGTAACGGGGAGAGAGGGTGAGGGGTGACAGAGAGAAAGGGGTGAGAGAGAGGGTGAGAGAGAGCGACGGGGAGAGATATAACAGGGTAAGAAAGAAAGGGGGTGTATGAGAGAGAGGGGCTGAGAAAGAGAGGGGCTTAGAGAGAGAGAGCGTGAGAGAGAGAGGAGGTGAGAGACAGGGGGTGAGAGAGATAGTGAGTGGGGAGAGAGAGGGAGTTTGAAAGAGAGTGGATGAGAGAGGGGGTGAGAGAGGGGTGAGAGAGGGGGAGAGGTGGTGGAGAGAGAGGGGTGTGAAGAGGTGAGAGAGTTAGAAGGGCGTGAGAGAGAGGGTGTAATAGAGAGGGGGAGAGAGTGGGATGAAAGAGAGGGGGTGAGAGAGAGCGAGGGGGAGAGATATAACAAGGTGAGGAAGAAAGGGGGAGTGTGAGAGAGAGGGGCTGAGAGAGAGGGGCATAGAGAGAGAGGGGTGAGAGAGAGGGGGTGAGAGAGAGGCGGGAGAGAGAGGGGTGAGAGAGGGGAGGGAGGGGGAGAGAGGGGGAGCGAAAGAGGGAGAGAGAGAGGCGGGAGAGAGAGGGGTGAGATAGGGGAGGGAGGGGGGAGGGGGGGGAGAGAGAGGGGGAGAGAGGGAGGGTGTAAGAAAGAAGGGTGTGAGAGAGAGGTGAGAGAGAGGGTGAGAAAGAGGGGTGGGAGAGAGAGGGGAAGAGAGAGGGGGAGAGAAGGTTAGAGAGTTATAGTGGTGAGAGAGGGATGACAGAGAGAGGAGGTTGAGGGGGTGTAAGAGGAGGGTGGGGGGTGAGAGAGGGCGGTGCGTGAGGGAGTGTGTGGGGGATGGGGTGGAAGAGGGGGTGGGACAGGGGGGGTGAGGGAGGTAGCGGGGAGATAGCGGAGTTGTGAGAGGGAGATGGGAGAAAGAGAGGTGTGTGAGAGAGCTGGGTGAGAGGTCAGTGAGGGAGGGGCTGAGAGAGAGAGAGGTGGATGAGAAAGAGAGTGGGGGTGAGAGAGAGAACTTGCTAAGAGAGGGGGATGAGAGAGAGCAGAGGGTGTGAGAGAGTGAGATGGGAGTGAGAAAGAGGGTGGTAGAGAGAGGGGAAGAGAGAGAGAGGTTGAGAACGAGGGGGGTGAGAGAGAGAGGGGGTGAGAGAGAGGGAGTCAGAAAGAGAGAGGGGATGAGAAAGAGATAAAGAGAGGGTTGGAGAGAGAGAGAACGAGTGAACGGATGAGAGAGTTAGAGGCGTGTGCGGGAGAGTGTGTGAGAGAGTGGGGCGCTAGAGAGAGACAGAACGAGAGCAAGGAGGAGGGAGGAAGAAAGGGGTCAAAAGAGAGAGAGAGAAATGGGGCGAACGAGAGAAAGAGGGTGCGAGAGAGGGGGTATACAGAGAGAGAGAGCGGGGGGTGAGACACAGCACAAGAGGGAAGGGAATGAGACAGAGAAAAAGGGAGCGAGAGACAGAATGTAAGAGAGCGAGAGAGAGGTGGGGATGAGAGAGAGGGCGGGGGAAAGAGGGGTGTTAGAGAGAGAGCGGTGAGAGAGCGAGACAGAGAGGCGGGTAAGAGAGAGAGGGTGTAAGAGAGAGTGAAGGGTGAGAGAGAAAGAGGTGAGAGATAGGGCGAGGGGTGACAGAGAGAGAGAAGTGTGAGTGAGAGAGCAGGGTGGAGAGAGAGAGGGTGAGAGAGAGAGAGAGGGTGAGACAGGGGTGAGAGAGAGGGGGTCATAGAGAGCGGGGGGAGAGATATAACTAGTTGAGTGAGAAAAGGGGTGTGAAGAGAGGTGCATGAGAGAGAGGGCCTGAGAGATGCGGTGAGAGAGAGGCGGCGAGAGAGAGGGGGTGAGAGAGATAGTGAGTGGTGAGAGCGAGAGGGAGCGAGAAAGAGTGGGTGAGAGAGAGGGGTGAGAGAGAGGGGTGAGAGAGGGGGAGAGAGAGGGGGAGAGGTGGTGGAGAGAGGGAGGTGTGAAGGGTATGAGAGAGAGGGTTTAATTGAGAGGGGGAGAGAGAGTGGGATGAGAGAGTGGGGTGAGAGAGAGGGGGCTGTGAGAGCGGGAGGGGCTGAGAGAGAGAGATGGGCTGAGAGAGAGGGGGTGAGATAGGGAGAGTGTGAGAGAGGAGGGATGAGAGTGGGAGGGGGAAGAGGGACGGGATGAGAGAGGTAGGGTGAGAGAGAGAGAGGAGTGTGAGAGGGGTAGAGAGGGGGAGAGCGAGAAAGGGAGAGAGAGGGGGAGAGCGAGAAGGGGGGAGAGGGGGACAGAGAGGGGGACAGAGGGAGGGTATGAGAGAGGGACGGGATGAGAGAGGGACGGCGTGAGAGAGAGGGCTGTGTGAGAGAGAGGTGAGAGAGAATGAGAGAGAGAGGGGGGAGAGAGAGGGGAGAGAGAGGGGGAGAGACTTAGAGTGGTGAGAGAGAGAGGGATGACAGAGAGAGTGGGTTGAGTGAGGGGGGTGTAAGAGGAGGGTGAGGGAGGGGGAAGAGGGAGGGGCGTGAGAGGGGGCGGTGTGTGAGGGAGTGTGTGGGGGATGGGGATGGGAGAGGGGGTGGGAGAGGGGGATGAGTGAGGTGAGGGAAAGATAGAGGGGCTGTGAAAGGGGGATGGGAGAGAGAGAGAGGTGTGTGAGAAAGAGCTGGGTGAGAGGGTGGTGATGGGGTGCTGAAAGAGAGGTGGGTGAGAGAGAGAGAGTGGGGTTGAGAGAGAGAAGTTGGTGAGAGGGGGGATGAGAGAGAGGGGAGGGTGAGAGAGAGGGGTATTGAGAGAGAGAGAGATGGGAGTGAGAGAGAGAGGGTGTGAGGGAGGGGAAGAGAGAGAGAGAGGGTGAGAATGAGGGGGTGAGAGAGAGAGGGGGGTTAGAGAGATGGAGTCAGAAGGAGAGAGAGAGGGAATGAGAAAGGGATAGAGAGAAGGTGGGAGAGAGGGAGGGGGTGAGGGAGCGAGGGTGTGTGTGAGTGTGTGTGAGAGAGAGAGTGAGAGAGGGAGGTGAGAGAGAGGAGGAGAGAGGGAGGGCGTGAGAGTGGGAGGGTGTGAGAGAGGGACGGGATGAGAGAGGGAGGGTGTGAGAGAGAAGGGTGTGAAAGAGAGGTGAGAGAAAGGGTGAGAGAGAGGGGAAGAGAGAGTGGGAGAGAGGTTAGAGAGTTAGGGTGGTGAGACGGAGAGGGACGACAGAATGAGGAAGTTGAGGGGGGTGTAAGAGGAGGGTGAGGGGGTGAGGGGGGAGGTGCGTTAGCGAGTGTGTGTGGGATGGGGTGGAAGAGGGGGTGAGAGAGGGGGTGAGGGAGGTGAGGGGGAGATAGCACGGTTATGAGATGGAGATGGGAGAAAGAGGTGAGTGAGAGAGCTCGGTGAGAGGGCGGTGAGGGGGGCTGAGAGAGAGAGAGGTGGATGAGAAAGAGAGTGGAGGTGAGAGAGAGAAGTTGGTGAGAGGGGGGATGAGAGAGAGCGGAGGGTGTGAGAGAGGGAGATGGGAGTGAGAAAGAGGGTGGTTGAGAGAGGGGAAGATAGAGAGGTTGAGAATGAAGGGTGTGAGAGAGAGAGGGGTGAGAGAGAGGGAGTCAGAAAGAGAGAGGGGATGAGAAAGAGATAAAGAGAGGGTTGGAGAGAGGGAGGGAATGAGAGAGAGGGTAGAGAGAGATGTGTGAGAGAGCGGGTGAGGGGGTAAGAGAGCGCGGAGGTTGAGAGAGAGAGAGGGGTTGAGAGAGGGTTTGAGAGAGAGAAGAGGGCTGTGAGAGAGAGAGTGAGAGAGGGAGTTGAGAGGGGATGGACATTGGGGTGGGAGAGAGAGGTGGTGACAGAGAGAGAGTGTGTGAAGGGTTGAGAGAGGGAGTGAACGAGGAAGAGAGTGAGGGGTGTTGAGAGATGAGGGTGAGAGAAGGTGGTGAGAGAGAGGGGTTGAGCGAGGGGGTGAGAGAGGGGGTGAGACAGAGGGTGTGAGAAAGAGAAGGGGTGAGAGAGAGGGGTGAGGGAGAGAGGGGTTGTGAGGGGTTTTGAGAGCGAGGGATGTGAGAGAGGGGGGTTGAGAGAGAGGTGTGAGAGAGAGAGGGTTCGTGAGAGAGAGGGGGTGGGATAGATGGGGAATGGAGAAAGATGGGGTGGGAGAGAAAGAGAGAGAGAGAGAGAAGGGTGCGAGGGAGAGTGAGTGAGAAAGAGGGGGAGTGGAAGAGAGAGAGGGGTGGGAGAGAGAGAGTGGGGTGAGAGAGAGAGGGGTGAGGGAGAGAGCGGGTGAGTGAGAGAGTGGGGCGTGAGAAAAAGGGGGAGAGACAAAGTGGGAGTGAGAGTGGGTCAGAGAAAGAGTGGAGGTGAGACAGATAGGGGGTAGGAAAGGTAGAGTGGGAGAGAGAGAGACGGTGAGAGTGAGATTGGGTAGAGAGAGAGGAGGAGAGACAGAGAGAGGGGTGGGAGAGGGGGGGGGGGGGGGGGGGGGGGGGGGGGGGGGGGGGGGGGTGGGGGGGGGGGGGGGGGGGGGGGGGGGGGGGGGAGGGGGGGGGGGGGGGGGTGGGGGGGGGGGGGGGGGGGGGGGGGGGGTGTGGGGGGGGGGGGGGGGGGGGGGGTGGGGGAGGGGGGGGGGGGGGTGGGGGGGGGGGGGGGGGGGGGGGGGGGGGGGTGGGGGGGGGGGGGTGGGGGGGGGGGGGGGGTGAGAGCGAGGGGTGTGAAGGGGGTGAGAGCGAGGTGATGAGGGAGAGGATTCGAGAGAGAGTGAGAGAGAGAGAGATGGGGATGGGAGAGAGAGGGGTGAGAGAGAGAGAAGGGTGAGAGAGAGACGGTGAGAGTGAGATGGGGTAAGAGAGGGAGTGAGCAGGAGGGGGGTGAGAAAGAGACTGGGAGAGAGGGTGGGAGTGAGAGAAAGGGAAAGGTAAGAGTGAGAGGGGGTGTGAGAGAGAGCGGGTGAGGGGTTAAGAGAGAGAGGAGGTTTGAGAGAGAGAGACGGGTGAGAGACAGTGCGGGTGAGGGGGCGAGAGGGTTTTGAGATATGGGGTTGATAGAGAGAAGGGGGTGAGAGAGTGGGGGGCTGAGAAAGATGGAGAGGGAGGGTGAGAGAGAGAGGGGGTTGAGAGAGCGAAAGAGAGCGGGCGAGAGAGAAAGAGGGGATGAGGGGGGTGAGAGAGAGTGTGAGAGAGAGAGGGTGAGAGAGAGGGAAGGGGGTGAGAGAGTGGGTGAGAGAAGGGTGAGAAAGAGAGAAGGGGAGAGAGAGAGAGGGCTGAGAAAGATAGAGAAGGGGAGAAAGAGAGGGGGTCAGAGAAAGAGTGGATGTGAGGTGTGTGGGAGTGGGGATGAGAGAGAGGTGGTGAGAGAGCGGGGATGAAAGAGGGCAGGGTGAGGGAGAGGGGGGGCTGAGAGAGAGAGAGGGTGAGAGTGAGAAGGGGTGAGAGAGAGGGGTGGTGAGAGTAAGGAAGTGAGAAGGAGGGAGAGGGGATGAGAAAGGGTCAGAGAGAGGGTGGGAGAGAGGGAGGGTTTGAGGGAGCGAGGGTGTGTGTGTGTGAGAGAGAGGGATGTGAGAAAGAGAGGGGAATAAGAATAAGAGAGATTGTGGTGGGAGAGAGAGGGGGTGACAGAGAGAGAGGGTGAGGGGGTGAGAGAGGGAGTGAGGTGGGAGAGAGTTAGGGCTTTGAGAGATGGGTTTGAGAGAGGGGGTGAGAGAGAGGGATTGAGAGAGGGGGTGAGAGAGAGAGGTGGTGAGACAGAGGGGTGAGAGAGGGGGGAGAGAGGGGAGGGGAGAGAGAGGGGTTGAGAGAGAGAAGTGGATGAAAGAGAGAAAGGGTGAGAGAGAGAGGGGTTGAGAGAGAGGGGTTGAGAGAGAGGGGATGAGAGAGAGAGGGGTGTTGAGAGTGAGAGGGATTGAGAGAGAGGGAAGTAAGAGAGGGGGGTTGAGAGAGAGGGTGTGAGAGAGAAAGGGGTTCGAGAGAGACAGGATGGGGGAGCGATGGGGATGGGAGAGAGAGGTGTTGAGAGAGAGACGGGTGGAGAGAGGAGGCGTGAGAGCGAGGGGTGTGAAGGGGGTGAGAGCGAGGGGATGAGGGAGAGGATTCGAGAGAGAGGTTTTGAGAAAGAGTGGTTGAGATGAAGAGGGGGTGGGAGAGAAATGGGGATGGGAGAGGGGGTGAGAGAGAGAGAGAGAAGGGTGAGAGAGAGAGTGGGGTGAGAGAGAGAGGGGGTGAAAGGGAGAGGAAGTGAGAAAGGGAGGGAGTGGAAGCGAGAGAGACGGGTGAGAAAGAGAGGGGTGGAAGAGAGAGAGGTGTCGGAGAGAGAGTGGGGTGAGAGAGAGAGTGGGGTTAGAGAGAGGGGGTGAGTGAGAGAGAGGGGTGAGAGAGACAGAGCAAGGTGAGTGGAGTGAGGGAGAAAGGGGGACAGACAAAGTGGGATCGAGAGTGGGTCAGAGAAAGAGTAGAGGTGAGACAGAGAGGGGGTGGGAGAGAGAGAGTGGGAGAGAGAGGGGGAGAGAGAGAGAGAAATGGGAGTGAGATGGAGTAAGAGGAGAAAACTAGACAGAGAGAGGGTAGGAGAGAGGGAGGGAGTGAGAGAGAGAAGGGTATGAGGGAGAGGCGGTGTGAGAGAGAGCGGGTGAGGGGGTGAGAGAGGATGTTTGAGAGTGAGAGGGGTTGAGAGAGAGGTGTTGAGAGAGAGAAGAGGGGTGAGAAAGAGAAGGGGTGAGAGAGAGGGGTGAGAGAGAGGGGTTGAGAGTAGGGGTTGAGAGCGAGGGGTGTGGGGGGGTGAGAGCGAGGGGTGAGAGGGAGAGGGGTTGAGAGTAGGGGTTGAGAGCGAGGGGTGTGAGGGGGGGTGAGAGCGAGGGGTGAGAGGGAGAGGATTCGAGCGAGACGGGGAGAGAGAGAGATGGGGATGGGAGAGAGAGGGGTGAGAGAGAGAGAAGGGCGAGAGTGAGAGACGGTGAGAGTGAGATGGGGTAAGAGAGGGAGTGAGAAGGAGAGAGAGGGGATGAGAAAGAGACTTGGAGAGGGTGGGAAAGAAGGAGTGAGTGAGAGAAAGAGAAGGGTAAGAGAGAGGGGGGCGTGAGAGAGAGCGGGTGAGGGCTTAAGAGAGAGAGGAGGTTTGAGAGAGAGAGAAGGGTGAGAGACAGAGCGGGTGAAGGGTCGAAAGCGGGGTGAGATATGGAGTTGAGAGAGAGAGAAGGGGGATGAGAGAGAGGGCCTGAGAAAGAGAGAGAAGGATGAGAGAGAGAGGGTGAGAGAGAGAGAGGGATAAGGGGGGGGGGGGGTGAGAGAGAGGGTAAGAGAGAGAGAGAGAGGGATGAGAGAGAGGGCCTGAGAAAGAGAGAGAAGGATGAGAGAGAGAGGGTGAGAGAGAGAGAGGGATAAGGGGGGTGAGAGAGAGGGCCTGAGAAAGAGAGAGAGGGATGAGAGAGAGAGGGTGAGAGAGAGAGAAGGGGGATGAGAGAGAGGGACTGAGAAAGAGAGAGAGGGATGAGAGATAGAGGGTGAGAGAGAGAGAAGGGGGATGAGAGAGAGGGCCTGAGAAAGAGAGAGAGGGATGAGAGAGAGAGGGTGAGAGAGAGAGAGAGGGATAAGGGGGGTGAGAGAGAGGGTAAGAGAGAGAGAGTGAGAGAGAGAGTGGGGTGAGAGAGAGAGCGGGTGAGTGAGAGAGAGGGGATGAGGGGATGAGAGAAAGGGTGAGAGAGAGAGAAGGGGGTGAGAGAGAGGGTGAGAGAGAGAGTGGGGTGAGAGAGAGCGGGTGAGTGAGAGAGAGGGTTGTGAGAGAGAGAGGGCGATGTGAAGGGGTGTGAGAGAGAAAGGGGGACAGACAAAGGGGAGGAGAGACAAAGGGGGAGAGAGAGTGGGTCAGAGAAAGAGTGGAAGTGAGACAGAGAGGGGGTGGGATAGAAGCTGTGGGGGAGACAGAGAGATTGAGAGAGAGGGTGAGAGTGAATTGGGGTGAGAGCGAGAGGGAGTGAGAAAGAGAGAGGGGAGGAGAAAGAGAGAGATTGGGAAAGAGGGAGGGAGTGAGAGAGAGGGTAAGAGAGAGAGAGAGATGGGCTGAGAAAGAGAGAGGGAGTGAATGAGAGGGGGTGAGAGAGAGAGGGAGATTTGATGGAGCGAGAGAGCGGGGGAGAGAGAGGGGATGAGGGGTTGTGAGAGAGAGAGGGTGAGAGAGAGAGGAGGTGAGAGAGAGGGTGAGAGAGAGGGGTGAGAAAGGGAGAGAAGGCTGAGAAAGAGAGAGGTGGTAGAAAGAGAGGGGGTCAGAGAAAGAGTGGATGTATGGGGGGTGAGAGAGAGATGGGAGTGAGAGAGAGGGGGTGAGAGAGATGGGGGTTGAGAGAGAGGGGAGTTGAGAGAGAGAGTGTGAGAGAGAAAGGGGTTCGAGAAAAACAGGGTGGGAGAGAGATGAGGATGGGAGAGAGAGGGGTGAAAGAGAGAGAGGGGTGATAGAGAGTGGTGAGAGAGAGGGGGGTGAGAGAGAGGGGTGAGAGGGAGAGGGGTGAGAGAGAGGGGGTGAGAGAGAGAGGGAGGGGTGGGAGAGAGAGTGGAGTGAGAAAGAGAGTGGGGTGAGAGTGACAGCGGGTGAGTGAGAAAGAGGGATGAGAGATGGGGCGATGTGAGGGAGTGAGAGAGAAAAGGGGAGAGACAAAGGGGGAGAGAAAAAGGGGGAGTGAGAGTGGGTCAGAGAATAAGTGGAGGTGAGACAGAGAGTGGCTGGGAGAGAGAGAGAACGTGGGTGAGAGAGGGGTTGAGTGAGATACGGTGTGAGTGAGATGGGGTGAGAGAGAGAGATATTGAGTGGGAGAGAGGGAGGGAGTGAGAGAGAGAGAAGGGTAAGAGAAAGAGGAGGTTTGAGAGCAAGGGAGAGGGGTAAGAGAGACTGCGGGTGAGGGGTTGAGAGAGGGTGAGAGAGAGAGAGTTGCTGGGAAAGAGAGAGTGGTGAAAGAGAAAAAGAGAGGGGGGAGAGAGAGATATGGTTTGGAAGAGCGAGAGAGAGCAGGTGAGAGATAGAGGGGATGAGGGAGGTGAGAAAGAGGGTGAGATGAGAGTGGGAGAGAGAGAAGGGGTGAGAGGGAGAGCGGGTGATATGAGGGGGGTGAGAGAAAGGGGAGAGACAAAGGGGTGAGAAAGAGTGGAGTTAAAACAGACAGGGGGTGGGAGAGAGGGTGTGGGATTGAGAGAGAGGGGGTAAGAGAGAGAGGTGGTTTGAGAGAGTGAGAGAGAGCAGGTGAGAGAGAGAGGGGGTGAGGGGGGATGAAAGAGATAGAGTGAGAGAGAGGGGTGTGAGAGAGAGGGGAATAAGAATAAGAGAGATTGGGGTGGGAGAGAGATGGGGTGACAGAGAGAGGAGTGAGGTAGGAGAAAGTGAGGTGTTGAGAGATTGGGGTTGAGAGAGGGGGATGAGAGAGAGGTGGTGAGGTAGGGTGTGTGTGAGAGAGAGGGGGTGACAGAGAGGGGTGAGAGAGGGGGAGTGAGAGAGATGGGGTTTGGGAGAGAGGGGGTGAGAGAGAGAGGGGTAAGAGAGAGAGGGAGTGAGAGAGTGTGGATGAGAGAGAGGGGGTGAGAGAGAGGGGTGTGAGAAAGGGTAGTGAGAGAGAGGGGATGAGAGAGAGAGACGGAGTGAGAGAGAGGGGTGTGATAAAGGGGTAGTGAGAGAGAGGGGTGTGAGACAGGGGGTGGTGAGAGAGAGCGGGGTGAGAGAGAGGGGTGAGACAGAGTGAGAGAGAGTAGGGGTGAGAGAGAGAGTGGGTGTGAGAGAGGGGGGAGTGAGTGAGAGGGGGTTGAGAGAGAGGGGCAGTGTGAGAGAGAGGGGTGAGAGAGAGAGAGGGAATGAGAAAGAGAGAGGATGGGAAGAGGGGGAGAGAGGGGAGATAAGGGAGAGGGGGTGAGAGATGGGGTGGGAGAGAGAGGGAGAGAGTGATGGGTTGAGAGAGAGTGATGGGTTGAGAGAGAGAAGAGGGTGAGAGAGAGAAGGAGTGAAAGCGAGGGTTGAGATGGAGAGGGGTTGAGAGAGAGGGGGGTGAGAGAGAGGGGGTTTGAGAGAGACGGTGTGAGAGACAAAGTGGTTCGAGAGAGACAGGGTGGGAGAGAGATGGGGATGGGAGAGAGAGGAGTGAGAGAGAGAAGGGTGAGAGTGAAGTGGTGTGTGAGAGAGAGAGGGGTGTGAGAAAGATCGGAGTGGAAGAGAGAGCGGGTGAGAAAGGGGGGGTGAGAGAGAGACAGACTGAGAGAGGGTGAGAGAGAAGGTGAGAGAGAGGCGTGAGAGAGAGGGGATGAGAGAGAGGGGTAAGAGAGAGTGAGTGGAAAGAGAGTGAGGGGTGAGAAGTTGAGGGCGAGAGGGGCGATGAGAGAGATCGGGGTGGAAGAGAGAGCGGGTGAGAAAGAGAGGGGGGTGAGAAAGAGTGGAGGAGTGAGAGTGGGTGAGAGAGGGGTGTAGAGAGTGGGAGAGTGGGGGAGTGATGGACAGAGGGGGGAGGGGTCAGAAAGGGGTGAGAGAGAGGGGTGTGAGAGAGAGGTGAGAGAGAGGGGGTAGAGAGAGGGGGGAGAGAGAGGGGTGGGGAGGGGAATGAGAGAGGGGGAGAGAGGGGTGTGAGAGAGGGCTAAGAGAGTGGAAGAGAGAGAGGGGGAGAAGGGGGAGATAGAGGGAGGTGAGAGAAAGTGGGTGAGAGAGAGGCGGAAGAGAGGGGGAGAGAGAAAGGGGAGAGAAGGGGGAGGGAGAGGGGTGAAAGAGAGGGTGAGAGAGAGAGGGGGAGAGGGGGAGAGACAAAGGGGGTGAGAGAGGGGGGAAAGAGAGCGGGAGAGAGAGGAGGGAGAGAAAGGGGAGAGGGTGAAAGGGGGAATGAGAGCGATAGGGTGAGAGAAAGGGGGTGAGAGGGGGGAGAGAGAAGGGGAGAAGGGAGAGAGGGGTTGTGGGGAGAGAGATGGAGAGAGGTGGAGTGAGAGAGGGGGAAGAGAGCACGAGAGGGGCAGAGAGAGAGGGTAAGAGAGTGAGAGGCGGGAAGAGAGACAGGGTGAGAGAGATGGGTTGAGAGTGCGAGGTGGTGTGAGCGAGAGAGAGGGGGGCAAGAGAGAGAGAGAGAGGTGCAAATGAGCAGGAGGGAGGGGATGGAAATAAGACAGAGTTTGAGAGCGAGAGAGCGCACGAGAAGGGGACAAGAGAGAGAGAGCGAGCGAGAGAGAGAGAGAGAAAGATAGATAGCGAGGAGGCAGAGCATGATAGGGAGAGATAGAGGGCGATCCAGTGACAGAGGGATGAGAGAGAGAGGGACGCGAGGGAGAGAGAAGTCGGGTGAGAGAGAGAGTTTGGGTGGAGAGTGAGTGAGGGGGTGAGAGAGAAAGAGAGGGTGAGAAAGAGAGAATGAGAGTGAGGGGGTGAGAGAGAGGGAGGGAGAGAGAGAGAGAGAGAGAGTCAGAGAGAGATGTCTCAGGGAGGACCAGTACAGCAGAGGTGAAAGCAGGTCCCTCGCAAGAAGATGTGAATGAAGCCGAGAATGTTGCTGTTCCTTCCCCAGCTCTGTGTCTATGTCCTGTCTTCCAGGTCTGAATACAGAAGGTCACTAACCCCTCCCTGTGCTGTTTACTGTGAGTGATCTTAGCGGCTGCAGGATTAACTGAAGCCTCCAGACCTCCCTCTTCATGTCTCTCTGACTGACCAAGCGTCTTTGATGTGGTTATGGACGAGACAAGAGTTAGGAATTCGGCTGAGACAGGAACATCCAGATGACCTACAGGAGACAGAGAAACAGACAGAATGGGAAATTAGACTGATGCAGTGAGGGTTACACATGGAGAATGGCCCTGAATCCCACAGAGATCTGGAAAATCCCAGTCTCCATCGCTGGCCTGTTCTGCTGTGTCTCTCTGGAATGGAGAATTCTGTTGGCTCAGGATCTGGAGTAGCTGCAAGTGTGAGAGACGCTGACAGAGGCAGCAATTAGACCCACACAGTGAGGGATACCACATGGAGAGAGACTGAGTGATATCACCAGAGTGCAGGAAGGTATCAGGATCACACAATGGTCATGATGAAAGGGTTGTGATTCATGGTGCACGGGGATCAGTACTCAGTGACAGGTGAGCTACGAGTGGGACAGCTGATGGCCTCGTGCTATTCTCACCCGACTGTTCATCCAGATGTTAATGCTGGTGTCCAGTATAACCCATCTAACAGCTTAATATCCTTTTAGGAAGGAAATCTATTATAGACAGCGGGTCTGGCCTACACATGATCCAGACCCAGAGCGATGGGGTTGACTCTAAACTGCTCTCTGTAATCATCCAGCAAGGCACTCAGCTCAAGGGCAGCTCGGGGTGGACATGCGATGCTGGCCAGCCAGAGACAGCAACATCCCATGGGTGAATTAAACACCACACTGCTGGGAGCAGTGTCCTGGCCAACCATGTCGGTAAGCTTATGGACAGGACGTTAAACTGACATAGATGATGCAGGATTAGTGGTGCTGGAAGAGCACAGCAGTTCAGACAGCATCCAACGAGCAGCGAAATTGACGTTTTGGGCAAAAGCCCTTCATCAGGAATGATGCAGGGCCAGGGTTCAGGTGAAAGGAGCTTTCCAAATCCAAAGAGAAAATGGTGATGTAGCTGAAGACAAGCAGAAAGGAACAGGGAGAGACAGAGTTTAACTGAAACTGTACATCAGTGAATTGGACTGTGACAAGAAATTGTGGAAAGAGTCAATCGTAATGTTCTTTTTTGGACTGGGTAAAGTCTCTGCAATAAGGTGAATGGACTGTGGCACAGAGATAAATGAGATTTAGTGGTGACACGGTGAACAAAAGGTGGAACATGAATATTTTATTGGACACCTCCTTTAGGGGTATCAGGGAGTGCAGGATGGGTAACCCTGACAGTAATGGGTAACAAAGGCATTACAGAGAAAGCATTTGGCCTCAGATGACGAAGCTGAATCAGTCTGAATGCAGATTCTGGGTAACACGTGTCAAAAACACAAGCAGGAGAACAGTTTAGAGGCTGCCAAACAGCATTTATTTGCTCAACCCTGTTCCACATTCCAATGTATTCCTGTGTAATACAAAGGCACTGTGATAATTCTGGGAGACTTCAGTCTTTGTATAATCTGCGACAGTCACATCGGTAAAAGTGATGTTCTCCGAACTCCTCTTTGAATGTTTGTGTCAGTGTTTCTTTGAATAACACATTGTGCAAATGGCCAGGGAGGTGACTATCTCAGATTGACCGTTGGGTGATGACGCTGAGGGAAGGAGTATTGTCACACTGAGATATCCTCTGTGAAATTGTAGTGTAGTGGAATTCAGCGAGATGATGGATTGTTAAAGTGATCATAAAGCACACCCAACAATCACAACCAAAGCCATTGACATGTGTTTGAGAGGGGAGCTGACCAAGGTAAACAGGGGAAACAGTGAAGTGTATGGCTAAAAATGGACAGTGGAAAACATTTACGGTCATAGAGATGTACAGCACAGAAACAGGGCCTTCGGTCCAACTCATCCACACCACCAACATATCCTAACATAATCTCATCACATTTGCCAGCACTTGGCCCAAGTCCCTCTCAACCCTTCCTGTTCGTATACCTATCTAGATGCCTTTTAAATGCAGTAATTGTACCAGTCTCTACCACTTCATTTGGCAGGTCATTCCATACATGCAACACCCTCCACATCAAATCGTTATCCCTTACGTTCCTTTTATATCTTTCCCCTCTCATCCTGAACCTAGGCCCTCCAGTTCTGGACTACCCCACCCCAGGGAAAAGACCGTGTCTGATAAACCTAACCATGCCTCCCATGGCTTTATAAACCTCCATATGGGTTACCCCTCAGCCTCAGACATTCCGGGGAAAACATCCCCAGCCCATTTAACCTCTCCCTTTAGCTCAAATCCTCCAATCCTGTCAGCGTCTTTGCAAATCTTTTCTGAACCATTTCAATTTACACATCATTCCGATAGGGAGGAGACAAGAATTGCGCGCAATAAGCCAAAACTGGCTTATCCAATGTCCTGTACAGCCAGAACATGACCTCCCAACTCCTCTACTCAATGCACTGATCAGTAAACACAAGCATTACAAACTCCTTCTTCACTATCCTATCGACCCACGATTCTCCTTTCAAGGAACAATGAACCTGCAATCCAAGGTCTCTTTGTTCAGAAACACTCCCTGGGACATTAACATTAAGTGTATCAGTCCTGCGAAGAGTTGCTTTTCCAAAATGTAGCACCTCCCATTTATCTAAATGAAGCTCCATCTGCCACTCCTCAGCCCATTGGTCCATCAGTTCACCATCCCGTTGTAATATGAAGTAACAATCTTCACTGTCCACTACACCTCTAATTTTGGTATCATCTGCAAACTTACTAACTATACCTGCTGTGTTCACATTCAAATCATTTATATCATTAATGGAAAGTAGTGGACGCAGCACCGATCCTTGTGGCACTCCACTGGTCACAGGTCTCCAGTCTGAAAAAAACACCCTCCACAACCACCCTCTGTCTTCTACCTTCGTGCCAGTTCTGTATCCAAATGGCTGGTGTTCCCTGTATTCCATGAGATCTATCCTTGCTCTCCAATCTCCCATGTGGAAACATTTCGAACACCTGACTGAAGTCCATATCACTCACATCCACCGCACTGCCCTTATCAATCCTTTTGTTACTTCTTCAAAAAAATCAACATCTTGAGACATGATTTCCCACGCACAATGCAATGCTGACTATCCCCAATTAGACATTGCCTTTCTAAACACATATAATTCCTGTCCCTCATGTATCCGTCTTTCAACGTGCCCATGACTGATGTCAGGCGAACCAGTCTGAAGTTCCCTGACTTTTCCATACCAGCTTTCCTAAACAGTGATACCATGTTTGCCAACCTCCAGTCTTCTGGCATCTCACCTGTGACTATCGATGATGCAAATATCTCAGTAAGAGGCCCAGCAAACACTTCTCTAGCTTCCCACAGAGATCGAGAGTATACCTGATAAGGTCCTGGGGATTTATCCACCTTTAACCATTTCAAGACATCCAACACCTCCTCCTCTGTAATGTGGACATTTTGCAAGATGACATCATCTATTTCCCAATGCTATTTCCCAAAACATCATTCTATTCTATATCTTCCTGGTCCTTCTCTACAGGAAATACTTGTTCAGTTTCTCCCCCATCTCCTGCAGCTCCACGTGCAGGCAGTATTGATCTTTGGGGGCCTTATACTCTCCCCAGTGACCCTTTTGTCCTTTATGGATTTATAAAAACATTTGCCAAACAATCTCAAGTCCCCTTTTTGCCCTCCTGATTTCCCTCTATCACTGCAAAACACTGCACTTGCCCCCTCCCCGACTGATCCATACCCAACACTGTAATCTCTCCCTCCCTGACTGATAACTACCCAACACTGTAACCACCCCCTTCCTGACTGATCCCAACCAAAACACTGCAATCTCCCCCTCACTAACTGATCCCTACCCAACACTGCACTCACCCCCTCCCTGACTGATCCCTACCCCACACTGCAATCTCCCCCTCCCTGACTGATCCCTGCCCAACACAGCACTCACCCCCTCCCTGACTGATCCCTACCCCACACTGCAATCTCCCCCTCCCTGACTGATCCCTGCCCAACACAGCACTCACCCCCTCCCTGAATGATCCCTACCCAACACTGCAATCTTCCCCTCCCTGAATGATCGCTACCCAACACTGCACAAAACCCCTCCCTGACTGATCCCTACCTTAAACTGCAATCACCACCTCCCTAACTGATCCCTATCCAACACTGCAATCTCCCCCTCCCTGACTGATCCCTGCACAACACTGCAATCTCCCCCTCCTTGACTGATCCCTATCCAACACTGCAATCTCTCCCTCCCTGACTGATCCCTACACAACACTGCAATCTCCCCCTCCCTGACTGATCTCCACCCAACACTGCAGTCTCCCCCTCACTAACTGATCCCTATCCAAAACTGCAATCTCCCCCCTCCCTGACTGATCCCTCCCCAACACTGCAATATCCCCCTCCCTGACTGATCGCTATCCAACACGGCACTCACCCCCTCCCTGACTGATCCCGACCCAACAAAGCCATCTCCCCCTCCTGACCCATCTCTCCCAGATCAGGTCAGAAAGATGCAGGTATTAATAATTAATCCTGTCCTTTGTGTATTTGACTGTGACAACATTGAGAGAACACTATGTGCTCTCAATCTCCAGAGTGTTCGATGGAGGCATTTCGAGGAAGCTTTCCTCCAGATCTAAGTCCATTCTCAAACTAATCTGGAATATTTACATGAGAACCGTTTCAGTGAAGATTCACTTTGAATCCTTTCTGTGCCTTGCTGTAGTTAGCTGGGAACACTGATAACCTTGGCACTACTCTCCCTGGGAATTTTGATAGGAGCCAGATTAAATGGAGATTTCTGGGTCCCATTCCTTCTCTTGGAAGTGATAAAGTCTCACAAGTGCACATTGAGATGCTGATGGTGTTGTCCAGTTATTTCTAAAAAGAAGGTAAACAACCCTACCAGAATGTTCGGAGTGAGGTGACAGTGGGGGAGCACTTTGGAACCAGTGACCACAGTTCTATTAATATTGTAATCATTGTGGAGTGAGACAGAATGTTCCCCAGGTGCTAGTTCTACATTGGGGCAAAGCACATTCTGACGGAGTTAGCCAGCAGCTTGCAGGGGTTGGTTTGAGAAGTTTGTTTGCAGGCAACTGGACCCCTGGTAGGTGGAAGCTCTTTAAATGTGGGATAACTACAGTTCAAGATGTGTACGTTCCTGTGAGTGGGAAGAGCACGGTTGGCAGGAATAAGGAACCCTGGATGACAAGAGACATTGAGGCATTAACCAGAAAAAAAGCAGACATGGCTCAGGTACAGGCAGCTGGGGTCAAGGGAATCCCTGGGGATACATAAGGGATACAAGAGTTTACTGAAGAAGGAAATCAGGAGGGCAGATGACCTAGGCTGAGAAAATTTGGGTGAATCCAAAGAGATTCTTGAAGTATATTAAAAGAAAAAGAATAAATAGAGAGAGAATAGGACTCTTCATGGACATGTATATGCAGAATCACAAGAGTTATTTCTCCTCTGTGTTGACCGTGGAGAAGCACACGAAGGCTTGGGAATTTGGGGAAGGTAGTGATCATCTCTTGGGGACAGTCCATATCACAGAAGAGGATGTGTTGAATGTATTAGAATGTATGAACGTGGATAAATCTCCTGACCAAATATATCCAACAACAGTGCAAGAGGCGAGAGAAGAAATTGTGGGGTCCCTGGCTGATCTTTTTGCATCAACATTTCCTACGGGTGAGGTCCCAGATTTTGGAGGGCAGCAAATGTTGTGTCCTTGTTCGAGAAGGGCTGCAAAGGAAAACCTGTGAACTATAGATCAGTAAATCCAACATCCATGGTAAGTAAATTACTTGAGAAGATGCTATGCATTTGGAAATAGAACGTTTGGTTGGGAGTAGTCTGCACAGACCATGCCTCACAAATTTGTTAGCGTTCTTTGATGAAGTGATCAGGAAGGTTTTCGAGGGCAGGCCAGTACATGTAGACTCTACAGATTTCAGGAAGGCCTTTCATAAGGTTCCACATGGTACCTTGCTCTGGAAGGTTAAATCGCATGGAATCCAGGGTCCATGAGCAAACTGAGTACACAATTGGCTTGATGGCTGGAAGCAGAGGGTAACAGTCAGACTGGAGGCCTGTGACTAGTGGTGTGCCTCAGCGGCTATAGAATCATAGGATCCCTCCACTGTGGAAACAGGCCCTTCAGCCCAACAAGTCTACTGGCCCTCTGAAGATTATTCCACCCAAACCCATTCCCGTATCCTGTTACTCTACATTAACCCCTGGCTAATGCAACTTACTTACACATCCATGAACACTATAGGCAATTGAGCATGGCCAATTTACCTGACCTGCACATCTTTGGAATGTGGGAGGAAACCGGAGCACCCGGAGGAAACCCACGCAGACACGGGGAGAATGTGCAAACTCAGTTGGGTTGGCATGGTGGCTCAGTGGTTGGCACTGCTGCCTCACAGCGCCAGGGACCCGGGTTTGACCCCAGCCTCGGGTGACTGTCTGTGTGGAGTTTGCACATTCTTCCTATGTCTGCGTGAGTTTCCTCTGGGTGCTCCGGTTTCCTCCCACAATCCAAAAATGTACAGGTCAGATGAATTGGCCGTGCTATGTTGTCCATAATGCTCGGTGTATTCGTCCAGGGTAAATATTGGGTAGGGACAATGGCTCTGGATGGATTACTCTTCAGCAGGTCGGTGTGGACTTGTTGGGCCAAATGGCCTGTTCCATACTGTAGGAAATCTAACCCTAACAGGATCTAACCCAACAGACCATGCTGTGAGGTTGGAATTGAACCCAGATCCATGGTGCTGTGAGGCCGCAGTACCAACCACCGAGCCATTGTGTCGCTGAGCTGGTCAGTGCTAGGCCCATTGCTGTTTGTTATCTATATCAATGATTTGAATGAGGATGTTTAAGGCATGATTAGAAAGTTTGCAGATTACACTAAAATAAGTGAGGAAGGTTCTCAGCAATTGCAACAGGGCCTTGATCAGCTGGGGAATTGGGCTGAGAAATGGCAAATGGAGGTTAGTATAGACAAGTGCGAGATCTTGCATTTTGGAAAGTCACATCAAGACAGGGGTTTCATGGGGAATGGTAGGGCCTGAAGGAGTGTAGTGGAACAGAGGGACCTTGGATTCCAGGAGCACGGCTCTCTGAACTCAGGGAGACAGGGCAGTGAAGAAGGCCTTTGGCACACTGGGCCCTTCATCAGTCAGGGTATGGAATATCGACGTTGGGAAGTTCTGTTGTAGTTGTGCAGGATGTTAGTGACGCCGCACTCGGAGTATTGTGATCACTTTTGCCCACCTTGCTATCGGAAGGATGTTATTAAACTGAAAAGAGTGCAGAAGAAACTTGCAAGGATGTTGCCAGAACTCAACTAGACGATTATAGAGAGAGGTTGGACAAGCTAGGGCATTTTCTTTAGTATGTAGGAGATTGAGGGGTGTCCTTACAGAGGTGTATAAGATCATGGGAGGCATGGATAGGGTGAATGCACTCAGTCTTTATCCAAGGGAATCGAGGACGAAAGGGCATCAGTTTAAGGTGAAAGGGGAAAGATGAAAAGGGAACCTGAGGGTGAATGCTTTTACCCAGAGGTACACATATGAAATGAACTTCCAGCGGAAGTGGTCGAGGAGGATACATTTAATAATATTTAAAAGGCACTTGGACAAATACATGGAGAGGAACGTATTGGAAGGATATAGGCCAAGTGCAGGGAAACGGGGTTAGTGTGGATGGACCAGTTTGGTCCAAAGAGCCTTTCTCCATGCTGTAGAACTCTGTGACTCCACGAACATACCCAGGTGTCCCATAATACAGAAGCAACCAAAGCAATAGGAACACGAGCCGGTACAAATGTGAAACAGTCCTGCAGAATTTCACAGGAAGCCAGCCTGGCCTAGCAGTGAAGGATTCCTGGTACAGGAGCTGTGGTGAGATACCCATAGAGAACCGGGGAAGGAAGCTGAAAAGCTCACTCCACTGCCGATAGCCTGGAGGACCCCCGGCTGGGATAAGGCAGCTGGGATCCGGTCACCCCAGGTAAACCTACAGGCTGTGACAGAGCTAGGTCTCCGACACGATGAGCAGAACAGAACGTTACAGGAAAATCTCACCCACATGGGACTACGCCAGTTACAATTGGGAAGAGTCCAATCTAGTGAAAGGAGGGTCTCTGGGGATGGGATGACAGCCTCAGGATACATTGACAATCTGGAAGGACAGTGTATGAGCTCCAAGCAGCTGCATGGGTCCTGTACACCTACAGCATGGAGTAACACACATCAGGCCCTTGTAGGAGGTGCCAGAAGCAAATACAATCCCTAGGGAACTAGGACTCCTCCCAGAATGGGATAATGTGTGCCTTTGGTGTTCTACCTCCCCCGGGAGATAATGACAGTCCCCACACTGACACGTCCACACCGTCCCACAGATGGGGACTCCCACTGCCTGTCTCCCAGGTAACTTCACCTTTTGCCCCCAGCCCTGAGTCACAGCCGAACTCAGATTCCATGAATCATGTGGTTACCCAGTGCAAAGCAGCTTATGGTCTCACTCCGTACACAACAGCCGTTCCAGCCACCCAGCTGGTGGGCAGCACTAAAAAGGCCACTCTGTTTGATCCTGTCTCAAACCCAGATACATTTTTGGATGAGATAGACCGACAATGTGCCAAACACGGACTGGATGCTGACAAACAAATTAAATTAATCACCATTTGACTTTGTCCACCAGGCCCTGAGGGACAAAAGTGAGGGAGGGGCATCTATGATGAAATGAAGGCAGCGGTCCTTAATGCTCGAGAAAAGTCCCATCCCGGATTAGTGGCAAACAGCGGAAATATTTGTTCCAGGAGAACACCCACACGAACATGCCTCACTGCCAGTTACAGCAGCTCACCAAGGGCTCGGTTAATGACAGCTGTAAGGATACTCTCGGTGGGGCACTGGGCTTGGTGCGAGGGATTCCAATTATCCCAAGTGATAATGTTAGGATGGGGACCTTTGAAGTCGAAAGTATCGGAATTACATTAAAGAAGGTATTTGGATGGGTTATCATGATTCCCTCCCACATGCTGTGGAGATAGAGGGGACATTGACAGCGACCACACTTACGTAAATGTGAAGGAACAGGCCATATCATGACATTCCCATAGCCTGTCATGAACGAATTCGGTTCCTCTCACATCAAGCTGTGGTCCGAACTGCACTCACCTTGATACATCGCGGGATACCGGTGGTTAGGATTGCAGGCTGTAACAGATGGGTACGATCATGGTGAATAATGCCTGGATACACCCCCAGGAGCTGGAAAGTAGATGGAACTCCCCGGGTGATCACCTTAGTCTCATTCATTTGCAGTGTTTGAGTGTTCCTGGCTGGGCCCAGTATTGATTGCCTGTCCGTAGCTGCTCGGGAGCTGGTTTTGGTGGTGAGCTGCCTCCTTGAACTGTTGCAGGTGGTGGACCCACAATGTCCTTCGGGAGGGAATTCCTGGAGTTTGAACCAGCAGGTCTCATTCACTTGCATTTATTCTGCTCACTGGATGTTGGCTATGCATCACAATTCTGTATGGATTCTCAGAACGGAATATGTTTTGTCGAAACAGTTAGGAGAGCCACAGTCACTCAGTGGTTAGCACTGTCACCTCACAGCGCCAGAGACCTGGGTTTGATTCCACTCTTCAGTGACTGTCTGTGGAGTATGTACATTCTCCCTGCATCTGTATGGGTTTTCTCCCACTGTTCAATGGTGGGCATTTTTGACAGATTTCCCGTAGTGTCGAGGGATATTCAGGTGAGCTGGAATAGCCATGGGAAATGCAGGGTTTCAGGGATATCATCAGGGGATGGATCTGAGTTGGATTCTCTTCAGAGGGTCATTGTGGACTCGATGGGCTGAAGGGCCTGTTTCTGCTCTGTAGGGATTCTAAGATATCACTTATCAGCCATATGACAATCGGTTTGACCAATGTACAAAATGGCTTTCGCTCAAACAGCAGGCTACTCTGACGACAAACATAACCATCTTTTAAAATTAGGTTTGTAATTCATTGTATAAGCTTCTTTCTATTCAAAAGACTGTGTGGGGGAGGGGGAATGGGTGAAATGTTGCGGCCTCCTTGTTAAAACACAGATATACATCCAAGAGATGCTGGGTATATTGGACAAGTTATACTCGCAAATCACAAAAGCCAGACACCAGCCAGATGGTTATCCCATCAGCATAATGTCAAAGGCAACAGTTCCCCTGGGCAGACATATCCCTAATAACGTCTCCACTAAACAAAGGAGGGCCCAGACAGGAAGGCACCGGGTCCTGCTACACAAAAAAACTAACTGGAACAAGCCATCCAAATGATTAGCAACGCTTCAAACTATGAACTGATTCTCCGAATTGGCTAGAAGTATCGAAAGTTTTGGGGAACCATCCAGAAATGAACAAAACCAGGGATCACCTGCAGACTGATCTCTTGAATTTTCTGGAGACTTTCTGAGGTGACCAACATGGCAAGGGATAGAGACCAGCTCACCATCCAGAGAGAGGGAGAGAGAGAGGGAGAGAGAGACAAGCTGAAGGAAACCTCAGGAAAATGGGAGAGAGGAAGTGTGAAAAACCATTGAGAGAGAGAGAGCTGGAACCAACTGGAACACTGAGTGTCACCCCTTCAGTCTGTCCATGCTTTAACACCTGTTTGTCTCAGTCTGACTTCCCCTTCTCTCTTTGTCCTTCTCTCTCCCGTCTGTCTCTTTCTCTCAATCTGCCTTTCTTTCGCACTCTCCCTCTCACTGTCTGTCTCTGCCCCATCTTTCTCTCATCCCCCTTCTCCATCCTAACTCTCTCTACCTCTCTCTCTTTTTCTCACCCTCCCTTTCTCTTTTTCTTTATTTCAGACCTGAAAGTGCTCACCCAATTTTGAACACCCTAAAAATATTTTGCTCCTCATTTTCACTCTCCTCTCAAATTTATCCCCTTCCCCAAATATTTTTCCACCCAAATACCTACCTCACTAAATATGCCCCCCTCAATTATTTTGATGCCCCTAACACTGCTTTGAGACCCACTCCCTGGGGGAGAGGGCGTTGAGTGGAATAGTGTGGAGCTGGAAAAGCCCAGCAGGTCAGGCCTGAATCATTGACTGCTCCTGCCCCACTGAACTCACCTCTACCTACCTTGACACTGTCCTATACCCCCTTGTCCAGAAGCTTCCCACATACGTTCGAGACACCACCCACGCCCTCCACCTCCTCCAAGACTTCCGTTTCCCCGGCCCCCAACGCCTCATCTTCACCATGGATATCCTTCTACACCTACATCCGCCATGACCAGGGCCTCCAAGCCCTCCGTTTTTTCCTCTCCAGACGTCCCCAACAGTACCCTTCCACCGACACTCTCATTCGTTTGGCCGAACTGGTCCTCACCCTTAACAATTTCTCCTTTGAATCCTCCCACTTCCTCCAGACCAAAGGCGTTGCCATGGGCACACGTATGGGCCCCAGCTATGCCTTTCTCTTTGTTGGCGATGTCGAACAGTTGATCTTCCGTAATTACACCGGCACCACTCCCCACCTCTTCCTCCGTTACATTAATGACTGCATTGGCGCCACCTCGTGCTCCCACGTGGAGATTGAGCAATTCATCAACTTCACCAACACATTCCACCCTGACCTTAAATTTACCTGGACCATCTCTGACACCTCGCTCCCCTTCCTGGACCTCTCCATCTCCATTAGTGACGACCGACTTGACACTGACATTTTTTACAAACCCACCGATTCCCACAGATACCTGGATTACACCTCTTCCCACCCTACCTCTTGCAAAAATGCCATCCCATATTCCCAATTTCTCCGCCTCCGCCGTATCTGCTCCCAGGAGGACCAGTTCCTCCATAGAACACACCAATGACCTCCTTCTTTAGAGACCGCAATTTCCCTTCCCACGTGGTTAAAGATGCCCTCCAACGCATCTCGTCCACATCCCGCACCTTCGCGCTCAGACCCCACCCTTCCAACCATAACAAGGACAGAACGCCCCTGGTGCTCACCTTCCACCGTACAAACCTTTGCATAAACCAAATCATCCGCCGACATTTCCGCCACCTCCAAAAAGACCCCACCACCAGGGATATATTTCCCTCCCCACCTCTTTCCGCTTTCCGCAAAGACCGTTGCCTCCGTGACTACCTGGTCAGGTCCACACACCCCTACGACCCACCCTCTCATCCTGACACTTTCCCCTGCCACCGCAGGAACTGTAAAACCTGTGCCCACACCTCCTCCCTCACCTCTATCGAAGGCCCGAAAGAAGCCTTCCACATCCATCAAAGTTTTACCTGCACTTCCACTAATATCATTTATTGTATCCGTTGCTCCGGATGTGGTCTCCTGTACATTGGGGAGACTGGGCGCCTCCGAGCAGAGTGCTTTAGGGAACATCTCCGAGACACCCGCAGCAATCAACCAAACCGCCCCGTGGCCCAACATTTCATCTCCCCGTCCCACTCTGCCGAGGACATGGAGGTCCTGGGCCTCCTTCACCGCCACACCCTCACCACCAGACGCCTGGAGGAAGAAAGCCTCACCTTCCGCCTCGGAACACTTCAACCCCAGGGCATCAATGTGGACTTCAACAGCTTACTCATTTCCCCTTCCCCCACCTTATCCTAGTTTCAAACTTCCACCTCAAACTGTCTCCTTGACTTGTCCGGACTTGTCCGACATGCCTATCTCCTTTTCCACCTATCCACTCCATCCTCTCCTCCTTGACATATCACCTTCATCTCCTCCCCCACTCACCCATTATACTCTATTCTACTCTCTCCCCACCCCCACCCTCCTCTTGCTTATCTCTCCACGCTTCAGGCTCACTGCCTTTATTCCTGATGAAGGGCTTTTGCCCAAAACATCGATTTTGCTGCTCCTTGGATGCTGCCTGAACTGCTGTGCTCTTCCAGCACCACTAATCCAGTGTTTTAACTCATTGACTCTCCTGCCTGACCTGCTGTGCTTCTCTAGCTCCACACTTTGTAACTCTGACTCTCCTGCATCTGCAGTCCTCACTTTCCACACCGGTAAATGAGTCTGGGTTGACTGACTGGCCTGGGACCATTTTAATGTATAGCAAGATCCCAGTCCCAGAATTACAGAAGGTTTGTATCACAGATGGAATTCCTTTCTGCCCATCATCTCCCCTCCCCCATTAAATGATCCTGGTCCGGTTCAGGATCTTCAGGATTGGCCCCTGAATGGCCGCATTGACTATCCTTCCTGTGGAGATCTCTTCTCCACCCTGTCTCAGATTTTGCATCAGATGCAATCCCTCCCTCCATATCTCTCTGACAACAGCCCCTCCTTTCTCCACCAACCCCAAAGCCCCATCAAACCCTCCCCCTGTGTCTGGCTGTCTCACTCCCTCCGTGTCTCCCCTCTCCCCCTTCACATGCAGACTCACAGCCCCTGGGCTGGAGGACATAGTGCAGAGACTAACTCGCCTTTTGACTGACTGCTGTAATGCACATCAAGATCACACTCTGAAACAATCGTCAAGTACACACACTCTCCTTATCCCTCCATATATGTCCTTCTCACTCTCTCTCTCTCTCCCTGTCTGTCTCACTCTGTCCTTTTCTTACTCCACCTCCTTTACACTTATTGCCCATTTCTCTCTCTCCATTTTCTCCATCTCCACTCTGTCCATGTCTCTTTCTTTTTTTTCACTCTCCCTTTGTCTTTTTCTATTTCTCTATTTCAGACTCCCTCAGAAAAGTACTTCATGTTCCTTCCACTCATTCCCTCCCCACAGTGGGGTTAAAACCTGAGAGAGAGCAGGCACTGAGGCACGCTCTTCCCAATGCCCCTTCCCCAAGTCACTGGGACAGAGCAGAGGGGTCCAGGGAGAAAGAGGGAGAGAAACTATAGGAGAGAAAGAGAGATGGACGGACAGACAGTGAGAGGGAGGGAGAGAACACAAGAAAGACAGGCAGTCAGAGGGAGGGAGCGAAAGTGAGAAGAACTGAGAGAGAGCAGGAGAGAGACAGACAGAGACAGAGAGAGTGAAACTCCAGGAAGAGAAATACAATGTCAGATAGATACAAGGTGAAAATGAGGAGAGAAAAAGAGGGAGAGAAGTTCAGGCAGACAGCAAGACATAAATCTCAGGAAGAGATATAGGACAGAGAGAGAGAGGAGTTACAACAGTAGAGAGATAGAGCTGAGAGAGTGGGGTGCTGGTGGGGGCTGTGATGTGGCTAGGATGATGTACCGACAGGAATAGCAAGATCCCACAGAGCTGAGAGATCGATGCAGATAGAGATGAGCACGGTGTTGGTTTTGTGAAAGACTGAATGACATGAGAGCTGCAGATGAGAGAGAGGGAAGCAGTGAAATCTGTGGGATCAGATCCCTCTCTAGCATTTTGTTCCTTTGTCTCTCCCCGTTTCCACAGACGGCCTGAATCCCACAATTCGTGTGTGTGTGTGTGTGTGTGTGTGTGTGTGTGTGTGTGTGTGTGTGTGTGTGTGTGTGTGTGTGTTTTCGTTTGATGATTCCTCATGGCAGAATAATTTGATTCTCTGTCTCTGTACTGTCCGGGTTTCAGCTCCCAAATCAATGCTGAATAATTCAGAATCCTATTGAATAGTAGAGCAGGCTCGATGGGCAGAATGGTCTCCTCCTGTTCCTATTTCGGATGGTCTTATGTTCTTAACACTATCTCCCAGCTCTTGGTCCACACACTGGAGGTTATGACTCCACAAGGCCCTGATCTGTAGAGTGCTGCACTCTTCCGTGAGTCTCGGAGGGAACCAGCCTGATTTGGATTGGAGTTGCAGCCTCTCATTGAGAAGTGAAATCTCCTTGAGGTTCCCCTCGGTCTCTCACTGTAAGGTGGAGCAGGCCAGTCACGGGGAAGCAAACAGCAGGCCAGGTCTGCCATGTCCTCCAGCTCCATTCGAGAAGGCCACATGGAAGGGGCTTGTTTCCTTCATCAGCTTCCCGTGCTCTCCCTTCTGGGTTAGGGTGGGGGCCGAATGGCCTTGCTCCTGGCTCTTATTGAGGTGCAGGCTGGCTATGATTGGGTTATACACGGCATGCCCTTGGAGTGAAGTCTGTTCGCTCAGTTGGCTGGGCAGTTAGCTTACCACACTAGCTAGAGTTACTCTGAAGGTCTCTCCTTCCCAACCTCTCCCCTCAGCTGGGCCATGGTGACCCTCTGATTAAAACACCACCAGACACCGCTCTGTCATGAGGAGCTGTCCAATGCTCTGGTAAGACTACGGTGACATTACATTGGTTTGTATCTGGGGCAGTGTGTGCAGGACTAGTCACTGCACAGCCAGAGGGATGTTAGTGTGTGGGAAAGGTTTACTGGATGAATTCCCACTGGAATGAACAGCACTCTCTTTACCCCAGTTAAGCCACCCTGACAGATTTTGTGTCTTTGAAGACATAAGGACCAATTCACCTGAAACAGCAGCTGGGCACACAATAAGACTGGCTAGTTTATACACGCTCCCTCAAACACACACACACACACACACACACACACACAGATACACGCTCCCTCAAATACACACACAGACGCACTCTCTCACACACACGTTCAGACACCCACTCTCTCACACCCACATAGACACACACTCACACACGCACAGACACACTCTCTCTCACACACAGACACAATCTCGCTCTCACACACACAGACACTCTCTCTCACACATACACACAGACATACCCTCTCTCACACACAGGTACACTCTCACATACACACACACTCGCTCACATACACACACACTCTCTTTCATACAGACACACTCTCACACTCCCACACACACTCTCTCTGTCTCTCACAAACTCACAGACACTCTCTCACACACATGCACCCACTGTCTCTCACACGCACATACACACACAGACACGCGCTCCCTCAAAAACACATAGATACACTCTGTCTCACACACACACAAACACACAGTTGCACTTTCTCTCACATACACATACACATGCTCCCTCAAACACACACAGGCACACTCTCTCGCGCACACACGGACACACTCTCTCTCTCTCCCACACACGCAGACCCACTCTCTCACACACTCAGACACACTCTCTATCACACACTGTCACACAGAGACATGAAATGAAAAATGTGTTGCTGGAAAAGCGCAGCAGGTCAGGCAGCATCCAAGGAACAGGAGACGCAACGTTTCAGGCATAAGCCCTTCTTCAGGAATCACTCTCTCTCACACACAGACACACTCAATCTCTCTCACACACAGACACACTCTCACACACAGACATACACGCACACTATCTCTCTCACACACATACACATTCTCACACACACACCTGCACACAGACACACCCCCCCTCAAACACACACGGACACACACTTCCACATAAACACACACTTTCTCTCTCACTCACACACATACAGACACACAGAGATACACATGCATCCACACTCTCATACACACACAAACACAGTCTCTCTCGGTGTCTGTTTCTCTCTCACACACACACACAAACACACACAGAGCTGTAAAGGTATGGTTGAGGTATTGCTGGAGAAATGATTTCTCTGTGGACTGAACCCTGATCTCACATGATGACTGCTCCAGGGAGACAGACAGCAGCTACAGATGACTTGTTGGATCTTCCTGTGCACCATCCCTTGCATCGACAGCGTTTGTCTGTTTGGGTGCTTGCTTTTCTAAAGCGTCCCCAAGCAACAAGTGACAATAGATTGATGAAAGTTTTCCCCCAAACCATGTTTCAGACACATGCTGCTGTTATTTTTCACTGATTGTTTAAAATGATCTGAATCTTCTGAAATGGGGAGTGGCTTCCATTTCAAATTTGGACACAAGAGTGTCTCAGGGACTCTGAGGAAATGATCTGCACTCTGTACCACCACATAGTTCTCACTCAATACCTCAGATAGTGCACACTCAATACCTCAGAAAGTGCTCCCTCAACACCGCAGAAAGTGCTCACTCCGTACCTCAGATAGTGCTTCCTCAGTACCTCAGATCGTTCTCACTCAATATGTCAGAAAGCGCTCCCTCAATAATACTGATAATTGTCCCTCAGTATCTCAGAGAGATCTCACTCAATACCTCAGAAAGTGTTCCCTCAATACCTCAGATAATTCTCCCCCAATACATCAGACACTGTCCCATTATTACCTCAGATCGTGCTCCCTCAGTAACTCAGAAAGTGTTCCCTCAACCTCAGAAAGTGCTCCCTCAGTACCTCAGAAAGCTCTCGCTCAGTACCTCAGACAGTTCGTCCACAATACCTCAGATAGTTCTGCGTCAGTACCTCAGACTTTGTTCCGTCAGTACCTCAGATAGTGCACCCAAAGTATCGCAGATAGTGTTCTCGCAATATGTCAGAAAGTGCTCCCTCAATACCTCAGAAAGTGCTCCCTCATTACCACACAAAGTGCTCCCTCAATACCACACAAAGTGATCTCTCAATTCCTCAGATAGTGCTCCTTCAATACCTCAGAAAATGCTCCCTTAGTATCTCAGATATTGCTCCCTCAGTACCTCGGAACGTGCTCCCTCAGTACCTCAGATAGTGCACCATCAATACCTCAGAAATTGCTCCCTCAATACCTCAGAGAGTGCACCTTCAGTACCTCAGGAAATGCTACCTCAATACCTCAGATAGTGTACCTCCAATAACTCAGAAAGTGCTCCCTCACTACCTCACTACCTCAGAAAGTGCACAATCAATACCTCAGATAGTGCACACTCAATACCTCAGAACGTGCTCCCGAAATACCTCAGATAGTGCATCTTCAGTAACTCAAAGTGCTCCTTCATGAACTCAGAAAGTGCTCCCTCAATACCTCAGATACGGCAACCTCAATACCACTGAAAATGCTCCCTCAATACCTCAGACAAGGCTCTCTCAATATGACAAATAGTGCAACTCAAGTACCTCAGAAAACGCACCATCAATGCCTCAGATAGTGCACCCTCAGTAACTCAGAAATTGCTCCCTCAATACCACAGATAGTGCTTGCTCAATACCACAGAAATTACTCCCACAGTACCTCAGATAGTGCTTCCTCAATAGCTCAGATAGTGCACCATCAATACCCCAGGAAATGCTCCCTCAGTACCTCATATAGTCCGACCCTCAATACCTCCGAAAACGCTCCCTCAATAACTCAGTAAGTGCTCCCTCAACACCACGGATAGTGCACCTTCAGTACCTCAGAAAGTACCTCAGAAAATGCTCCCTCACTACCTAAGAAAGTGCTCCCTCAACACCTCAATTAGTGCACCTTAACAACTCATGAAAGGCTCCCTCAATACCTCAGAAAGTGCTCTCTTACTAGCTCAGATAGTGCACCCTCAATACCTCAGAAAAGGCACCCTCACTACCTCAGATAGTGCACACACAATACCTCAGATAGTGATTCCTAAGCACCTCGCAAGGTGCGCCCTCGATGCCTCAGAAAGTGCTGCCTCAATACCACTGAATTTGTTGTCACAATGCATCAAAATATGCTACCTCAGGACCTGAGAATGGGCTCACGCAATACCTCAGAAAGTGCTCCCTCAATACCTCAGATAGTTTGTCCTCAGTACCTCAGATATTGCTTCCTCAATACTGCAGATAGATCTCACTCTATACCTCAAATAGTGCTTCCTCAGTACCTCAGATAGTGCTTCCTTAGTATATCAGATAGGACTTCCTCAATACCTCAGAAAGTGCTCTCTCAGTACCTCAGAAACTGCTCGCTCAAAACCTCAGTTGGAGATCTGTCTGTACCTCAGAAGGTGCTCCCACAATACTCAGATAGTGCCCATTCAGTACCTTAGAAAATGCTCCCTCAATACCTCAGAAAATGCTTCCTCAATACTCAGATAGTGCACCCTCAATGCCTCAGAAAAGGCTCCCTCACTATCTCAGATAAATAAACATCAATAACCCAGATAATGCTTCCTAAGTAGTTCAGTACCTCAGAAAATGCTCCTTCAAAACCTCAGATAGTGCACTCTCAGTACCTCAGAAAGTGCTCCATCACGACCTCAGAAAGTGCTCTCTCAACACCTCGCATAGTGCAAATTCAATACCTCAGATGTGTTTCCACAATTCCTCAGAATGTGATCCCTCAGTAACTCAGAAAGTGCTCTCTCAGTACCTCAGAAACTGCTCCCTCAATACCTCACATATTGCATCCTCAATACCTCAGAAAGTGCTCCCTCAATACATCAGAATGTGCTGCCTCAATACCTCACGTGCTCCCTCAATACATCGGAAAGCGCTCGCTCAATACCTTAGATAATGTTCCTCAATACCTCAGATAGTGCTCCCTCAATACCTCAGATAGTTCTCCGTCAATACCTCAGATAGTTCTCCCTCAATGCCTCAGAAAGTGCTCCGTCAGAACCTCAGATAGTGCTTCCTCAGTACATCAGATAGTGCTTCCTCAAGACCTCAGAAAGTGCTCTCTCAGTACCTCAGAAACTGCTCGCCCAAACTCCGCTAGCGGGAGCTCTGTCTGTACCTCAGAAGGTGCTCCCACAATACTCAGATAGTGCCCATTCAGTACCTCAGAAAATGCTCCCTCAATACCTCAGAAAATGCTTCCTCAATACTCAGATAGTGCACCCTCAATGCCTCAGAAAAGGCTCCCTCACTATCTCAGATAAGTAAACATCAATAACCCAGATAATGCTTCCTAACTACCTCAGAAGGTGCACCCTCAGTACTTCAGATATTGCTTCCTCAATACCTGAGAAAGTGCACCCTCAGTACCACAGGAAGTGCTCCCTCAATACCTCAGAAACTGTTCCCTCAATACCTCAGAAATCGCTCCCTCAATACCTCAGATAGTGCTTCCTCAATACCTGAAATGTGCTACCACAATTCATCAGAAAGTGCTCCCTCAGTAAAGCAGAAAGTGTTCTCTCATTACCTCAGAAACTGCTCTCTCAATAGGTCACACAGTGCTTCCTCAATACCTCAGGAGGTGCTGCCTCAAACCTCAGACAGCGCTTCATCAATACCTCAGAAAGTGCTCCCTCAATAACACACAAAGTGCTCCCTCAATACCTCACTAAGTGCTCCCTCAATTCCTCAGCTAGTGCTGCCTAAATATCTCAGATAGTGCAAGTTCAGTACCTCAGAAAAGGCTGCCTCAATACCTCAGGAAGTGCTCCCTCAATAATTCAGATAGTGCTTCCTCAGTACCTCAGATATTGCACTGCCAATATCTCAGAAACTGTTCCCTTAGTACCTCAGATAGTACCTCATTACCGCAGATAGTGCTCTCTCAATGCCTCAGAAGTGCTCCCTCCATACCTCAGATAGTGCACCTTCAGTACCTCAGAAAATACTCCCTCAATACCTCAGATAGTGCACCTTCAGTACCTCAGAAAGTGCTCCCTCAGTACCTCAGATCATGCACCCTCAATACCTCAGCAAAGGCTCCCTCAATACCTCAGTTAGTGCACCTTCAATACCTCAGATAGTGCACCTTCAGTACCTGGGAAAATGCTCTATCAGTGACTCAAAGTGTCCCCTCACCACCTCAGAAAGTGCTCCCTCAATACCTCAGATAGTGCTCCCGAAATACCTCAGATAGTGCTTCCTCGGTACCTCAGATAGTGCACCGTCAATACCTCAGATAGTGCTCCCTCAATACCTCAGATAGTGGACCCTCAGTACCACAGGAAGTGCTCCCTCAATACCTCAGAAACTGTTCCTCAATACCTCAGAAATCGCTCCCTCAATACCTCAGATAGTGCTTCCTCAATACCTGAAATGTGCTACCACAATTCATCAGAAAGTGCTCCCTCAGTAAAGCAGAAAGTGTTCTCTCAGTACCTCAGAAACTGCTCTCTCAATAGGTCACACAGTGCTTCCTCAATACCTCAGGAGGTGCTGCCTCAAACCTCAGACAGCGCTTCATCAATACCTCAGAATGTGCTCCCTCAATAACACACAAAGTGCTCCCTCAATACCTCACTAAGTGCTCCCTCAATTCCTCAGCTAGTGCTGCCTAAATATCTCAGATAGTGCAAGTTCAGTACCTCAGAAAAGGCTGCCTCAATACCTCAGGAGGTGCTCCCTCAATAACTCAGATAGTGCTTCCTCAGTACCTCAGATATTGCACTGCCAATATCTCAGAAACTGTTCCCTTAGTACCTCAGATAGTACCTCATTACCGCAGATAGTGCTCTCTCAATGCCTCAGAAGTGCTCCCTCCATACCTCAGATAGTGCACCTTCAGTACCTCAGAAAATACTCCCTCAATACCTCAGATAGTGCACCTTCAGTACCTCAGAAAGTGCTCCCTCAGTACCTCAGATCATGCACCCTCAATACCTCAGCAAAGGCTCCCTCAATACCTCAGTTAGTGCACCTTCAATACCTCAGATAGTGCACCTTCAGTACCTGGGAAAATGCTCTATCAGTGACTCAAAGTGTTCCCTCACCACCTCAGAAAGTGCTCCCTCAATACCTCAGACAGTGCTCCCTAAATACCTCAGATAGTGCTTCCTCGGTACCTCAGATAGTGCACCGTCAATACCTCAGATAGTGCTCCCTCAATACCTCAGATAGTGGACCCTCAGTACCACAGGAAGTGCTCCCTCAATACCTCAGAAACTGTTCCCTCAATACCTCAGAAATCGCTCCCTCAATACCTCAGATAGTGCTTCCTCAATCCCTGAAATGTGCTACCACAATTCATCAGAAAGTGCTCCCTCAGTAAAGCAGAAAGTGTTCTCTCAGTACCTCAGAAACTGCTCTCCCAATAGGTCACACAGTGCTTCCTCAATACCTCAGGAGGTGCTGCCTCAAACCTCAGACAGCGCTTCATCAATACCTCAGAATGTGCTCCCTCAATAACACACAAAGTGCTCCCTCAATACCTCACTAAGTGCTCCCTCAATTCCTCAGCTAGTGCTGCCTAAATATCTCAGATAGTGCAAGTTCAGTACCTCAGAAAAGGCTGCCTCAATACCTCAGGAAGTGCTCCCTCAATAACTCAGATAGTGCTTCCTCAGTACCTCAGATATTGCACTGCCAATATCTCAGAAACTGTTCCCTTAGTACCTCAGATAGTACCTCATTACCGCAGATAGTGCTCTCTCAATGCCTCAGAAGTGCTCCCTCCATACCTCAGATAGTGCACCTTCAGTACCTCAGAAAATACTCCCTCAATACCTCAGATAGTGCACCTTCAGTACCTCAGAAAGTGCTCCCTCAGTACCTCAGATCATGCACCCTCAATACCTCAGCAAAGGCTCCCTCAATACCTCAGTTAGTGCACCTTCAATACCTCAGATAGTGCACCTTCAGTACCTGGGAAAATGCTCTATCAGTGACTCAAAGTGTTCCCTCACCACCTCAGAAAGTGCTCCCTCAATACCTCAGATAGTGCTCCCGAAATACCTCAGATAGTGCTTCCTCGGTACCTCAGATAGTGCACCGTCAATACCTCAGATAGTGCTCCCTCAATACCTCAGATAGTGGACCCTCAGTAACTCAGGAAGGGGTCCCTCACCATCTCAGAAAGTGCTCCCTCAATACCTCAGGAAGTATTCCCTCATTACCTCAGACAATGCACCATCAATACCTCAGATAGTGCACTCTCAGTACCTCAGAAAGTGCTCCCTCAATACCTCAGAAAGTGCTCTCTCAACACCTCGGATAGTGCTCCCTCAATACCTCAAATGTGTTTCCACAATTCCTCAGAATGTGATCCCTCAGTAACTCAGAAAGTGCTCTCTCAGTACCTCAGATACTGCTCCCTCAATACCTCACGTATTGCATCCTCAATACCTCAGAAAGTGCTCCCTCAATACATCAGAATGTGCTGCCTCAATACCTCATGTGCTCCCTCAATACATCAGAAAGCGCTTGCCCATACCTTAGATAATGTTCCTCAATGCCTTAGATAGATCTCCAACAATACCTCAGATAGTGCTCCCTCAATACGTCAGAAAGTGCTCCCTTAACATTTAAGATAGTGCTTCCTCAGTACCTCAGACCGTGCTCCCTCAATACCTCCGAATGTTATCCCTCAATACCTCAGAATGTGCTCCCTCAGTACCTCAGAAAGTGCTCCGTCAAAACCTCAGAAAGTGCTCCCTCAGTTCTTCAAATAGACTTCTGCAGTACCTCAGATCGTGCTTCCTCAGTACCCCAGATAGTGCTTCCTCAATACCTCAGAAAGCGCTCCCTCCAGAGCTCAGATAGTGGTTCCTCGGTACCTCAGATAGTGCTCCCTCAGTACCTCAGATAGTGCATCCTCCATACCTCAGGAAGTGGTCCCTCAGTACCTAAGAATGTGCGTCCTCAATACCTCAGAAAGTGCTCTCTCCATACTTCAGAAACTGCTCCCTCAATACCTCAGATAGTGCACCCTCAGGTCCACAGAAAGTGCTCCCTCAGTACATACAAATGTGCTTCCTCAATACCTCAGATAGTGCACCCTCAATACCTCAGATAGTGCTTCCTCGGTACCTCAGATAGTGCACCGTCAATACCTCAGATAGTGCTCCCTCAATACCTCAGATAGTGGACCCTCAGTAACTCAGGAAGGGGTCCCTCACCATCTCAGAAAGTGCTCCCTCAATACCTCAGGAAGTATTCCCTCATTACCTCAGACAATGCACCATCAATACCTCAGATAGTGCACCTTCAGTACCTCAGAAAATGCTCCCTCAATACCTCAGATAGTGCACTCTCAGTACCTCAGAAAGTGCTCCATCACGACCTCAGAAAGTGCTCTCTCAACACCTCGGATAGTGCTCCCTCAATACCTCAGATGTGTTTCCACAATTCCTCAGAATGTGATCCCTCAGTAACTCAGAAAGTGCTCTCTCAGTACCTCAGATACTGCTCCCTCAATACCTCACGTATTGCATCCTCAATACCTCAGAAAGTGCTCCCTCAATACATCAGAATGTGCTGCCTCAATACCTCATGTGCTCCCTCAATACATCAGAAAGCGCTTGCCCATACTTTAGATAATGTTCCTCAATACCTTAGATATATCTCCAACAATACCTCAGATAGTGCTCCCTCAATACGTCAGAAAGTGCTCCCTTAATATTTAAGATAGTGCTTCCTCAGTACCTCAGACCGTGCTCCCTCAATACCTCCGAATGTTATCCCTCAATACCTCAGAATGTGCTCCCTCAGTACCTCAGAAAGTGCTCCGTCAAAACCTCAGAAAGTGCTCCCTCAGTACTTCAAATAGCCTTCTGCAGTACCTCAGATCGTGCTTCCTCAGTACCCCAGATAGTGCTTCCTCAATACCTCAGAAAGCGCTCCCTCCAGAGCTCAGATAGTGGTTCCTCGGTACCTCAGATAGTGCTCCCTCAGTACCTCAGATAGTGCATCCTCCATACCTCAGGAAGTGGTCCCTCAGTACCTAAGAAAGTGCGTCCTCAATACCTCAGAAAGTGCTCTCTCCATACTTGAGAAACTGCTCCCTCAATACCTCAGATAGTGCACCCTCAGGTCCTCAGAAAGTGCTCCCTCAGTACATACAAATGTGCTTCCTCAATACCTCAGATAGTGCACCCTCAATACCTCAGATAGTGCACCCTCAATACCTCATAAAAGGCTCCCTCAATACCTCAGGTAGTGCAATCTCAATACCCCAGAAGGTGTTCCTTCAATACCTCAGATAGTGCACCTTCAGTACCTTAGAAAATGTTCCCTCACCACCTCAGGAAGTACTCCCTCAATACCTCAGATTACGCACCTTCAGCTCCTCAGAAAATGCTTCCTCAATACCACAGATCGTGCACCCTCAGTACCATAGAAAGTTCTCCCTCAATATCTCAGATAATGCACATTCAATACCTCAGAAAAGGCTCCCTCACTACCTCAGATAATGAACCCACAATACCTCAGATAGTGCTTCCTAAGTACCTCACAAGGTGCTCCCCCTCAGTACCTCAGAAAGTGCTCCCTCAATACCTCAGAAAGAGCTCCCTCAATACCATTGAAATTGCTGTCTCAATATCTCAGAATGTGCTTCCTCAGTACCTCAGAAAGTGTTCCCTCAAGATCTCAGATAGTGCTTCCTCAGTACTTCAGATAGTGCTTCCTTAATACCTCAGATAGATCTCCCTCCCTACCTCAGATAGTGCTTCCTCAGTACCTCAGATAGTGGACTCTCAGTACTACAGAATCTGCTCCCTCAATAACGCAGAGTGAGCTCTGACTGTTCCTCAGAAGGTGCTCCCACAATACTCAAATAGTGTACCTTCAGTACCTCAGAAAATGCTCCCTCAATACCTCAGATAGTGCTTCCTCAGTACCTCAGAAAGTGCTCACTCACTACCTCAGAAAACGGTCCCTCAATACCTCAGATAGTGCACCCTCAGTACCTCAGAAAAGGTTTCCTCACTATCTCAGATATATAAACCACAATACCCCAGATAGTGCTGCCTCAGTACCTCCGAAAGTGCTCCCTCAATACCTCAGAAAGTGTGTCCTCTGTACCTCAGATATTGCATCCTCAATACTGCAGATAGATCTCCCTCCATACCTCAGATAGTGCTTCCTCAGTACCTCAGACAGTGCTTCCTCAATATCTCAGAAAGTGCTCCCTCTGTACCTCAGATAGTGCTCCATCAGTACCTCAGATAGTGCTTCCTCAGTAGATCAGAAAGTTCTCCCTCAATACCTCAGAAAGTGCTCTCTCAGTACTTCAGAAACTGCTCCCTCAATACCTCAAAGAGCTCTGTCAGTACCTCAGAAAGTGCTCCCACAATAACTCAGATACTGCTGCCTCAATAACGCAGAAAGTGTTCTCTCAGTACCTCAGAAACCGCGCTCTCCATAGCTCACACAGTGCTTCCTCAATACCTCAGGAGGTACTGCCTCAAACCTCAGATAGCACTCCCTCATTACCTCAGATAGTGCTCCCACAATACATCAGAAAGTGCGACCTCAATACCACACAAAGTGCTGCGTCAATACCACACAATGTGGTCCCTCAATTCCTCAGATATTGCTGTCTAAATACCTCAGATAGTGCACGTTCAGTACATCAGAAAATCCTGCCTCAATACCTCAGGAAGTGCTCCCTCAATAGCTCAGAGAGTGGTTCTTCAGTACCTCAGATATTGCAACGCCAATACTTCAGAAACTGCTCCCTCAGTACCCCAGATAGTCCGTCCTTTAATACCTCAGAAAGTGCTCTCTCAATACCTCAGAAAATGCTCCCTCATTACCTCAGATAGTGCACCCCAATACCTCAGAAAGTGCTCCCCCAATACCTCAGAAAGAGCTCCCTCAATACCTCAGATAGTGCTCCCCAAATACCTCAGAATGTGCTCCCTCAGTAACTCAGAAAGTGCTCCCTCAATACCTCAGATTGTGCTTGCTCAATACCTCAGAAAAGGCTCCCTAATACCTCGGATAGTGCTTCCTAAGTACCTCAGAAAGTGCTCCCTCAGTAGCTTTGATAGTGTTCCCCCAATATCTCAAAGTGATTCACAGTACCTCAGAAAGTGCTCCCTCAATGCGTCAGATAATGCTTCCTCAATACCTCAGAAATTGCTCCCTCAATACCTCAGAAATTGCTCCCTCAATAGCTCAGATGGTGCTTCCTCAGTATCTCAGATAGTGCACCGTCAATACCTCAGAAAGTGCTACCTCCATACCTCAGATAGTCCGTCATTCAATACCTCAGATAGTGCTCCCTCAATACTTCAGAAAGTGCTCACGCAATAACTCAGAGTGCGCCTTCAGTACCTCAGAAAATGCTCCCTCAATACCTCAGATAGTGGACCCTCAGTAACTCAGAAAGTGCTCCTTCAATATCTCCGATAGTGCTCCCTCAATACCTCAGAAAGTGCTCCCTCAGTATCTCAGATAGTCCATCCCTAAATACCTCAGAAAGTGCTCCCACTATACCTCAGATAGTGCACCTTCAGTACCTCAGAAGGTGCTCCCTCACTACCTCAGAAAGTGCTCTCTCAATACCTCAGATATTGCTCCCTCAATACCTCAGATAGTGCACCTTCAATACCTCAGATGTGCTCAAATTCCTCAGAAAGTGCTCCCTCACTATCTCAGAAATAGCTCTGTCAGTACCACAGAAACTGTTCCCTCAATACCTCACATATTGCATCCTCAATACCTCAGGAGGTCCTGCCTTAATACCTCAGGTAGTGCTTCCTCAATACCTCATGAAAGTGCTCCCTCAATAACTCAGATAGTGCTTGCTGAATACCTCAGAATGTGCTCCCTCAGTACCTCAGATAGTGCTACCTCAAAACCTCAGACAGTCTTCCGCAGTACCTCAGATTGTGCTTCCACAATACTTCAGAAATTGCTCCCTCAATACCTCAGATAGTGCTCCCTCAATAATTCAGATAGTGCACCGTCAATACCTCAGAAAGTGCTACCTTCGTATCTCAGATAGTCTGTCGCTAAATACCTCACAAAGTGCTCCGTCAGTGCCACAGATAGTGCACCTTCAGTACCGCAGAAAATGCTTCCTCAATACCTCAGATAGTGCTCTCTGTCAATACCTCAGATGTGCGACCACAATTCCACAGTAAGTGCTCCCTCAGTAACTCAAAGTGCTCTCTCAGTACCTCAGAAACTGCGCCCTCAATACCTCACATATTGCTTCCTCAGTACCTCAAGAAGTGCTGCCTCACTACCTCAGACTGTGCTCCCTCAATTCCTCAGATAGTGCTCCCCCAATACCACACAAAGTGCTCACTCAATACCACACAAACACGTCCCTCAATTACTCAGATAGTGCTCCCTCAATACCTCAGAACGTGCTCCCACAATACCTCAGAAAGTGCCACCTCAGTACCTCACAAGGTGCTCCCTCAGTACCTCAGAAAGTGCTCCTCAGTACCTCAGATAACGCTCCCTCAATACCTCAGAAAGTGCTCCCTCAATACCTCAGAAAGTGCTTCCACAGTACCTCAGAAAGTGCTCCCTGAATTCCTCAGATAGGGCTCCCTCAATACCACAGAAATTGCTGTCTCAATACCTCAGAATGTGCTGCCTCAATACCTCTGAAAGTGCTCTCACAATACCTCAAATAAAGTGTCCTCAGTACCTCAGATATTGCATTCTCAATACCGCAGATCGATCTCCTTCCATACCTCAGATAGTGCTTCCTCGTACATCAGATAGTGCTTTCTCAATACCTCAGAAAGTGCTCTCTCAGTACCTCAGAAACTGATCCCTCAATACCTCAGAGTGACCTCTGTCTGTACCTCAGAAGGTGCTCCCTCAATACCTCAGATTGTGCATCTTTAGTACCTCAGAAAATGCTCCCTCAATACCTCAGAAAGCGCTTCCACCTAACTCAGAAAGTGTTTCCTTAATACCTCAGATAGTGCTCCCTCAATACCTCAGATATTGCTCCCTCAATTCCTCAGAATGTGCTGCCTCAGTACCTCAGAACGTCCTCCCTCAATACCTCATATAGTGTGTCCTCACTACCTCAGATATTCCTTCCTCAATACCGCAAATAGATCTCCCTCCATACCTCAGATAGTGCTTCCTCAATATCTCAGAACGTGCTCCCACACTACATCAGTTCTAGCTCTGTCAGTACCACAGAAATTGCTCCCACAATAACTCAGATAGTGCTTCCTCATTACCTCAGGTGTGGTCACACAATTCCACAGAAAGTGCTCCCTCAGTAACTCAAGAAGTGCTATCTCAGTTCCTCAGAAACTGCGCCCTCAATACCTCACATATTGCTTCCTCAATACCTCAGAGAGTGCTCCCTCAATACCTCAGAGAGTGCTCCCTCAATACCACACAAAGTCGTCCCTCAGTTCCTCGCGTAGTGCTACCTCCATACCTCAGAGAGTGCTCCCTCAATACCACAGAAATTGCTGTCTCAATAATTCAGAATGTGCTGCCTCAGTACCTCAGAAAGTGCACACTCAATACCTCAGAAAGTGCTCCCTCATTTCCTCAGACAAAGTGTCCTCAGTACCTCAGATATTGCTTCCTCAATACCGCAGATAGATCTCCCTCCATACCTCAGATAGTGCTTCCTCAGTCCATCAGATAGTGCTTCAAAATACCTCAGAAAGTCCTCTCTCAGTTCCTCAGAAAGTGCTCCCTCAATACCTCAGTGAGCTCTGTCTGTACCTCGGATGGTGCTACCACAATACTCAGAGAGTGCACCTTCACTACCTCAGAAAATGCTCCCTCAGTAACTCAGAAAGAGCTCCCTCAATACCACAAATGGTGCATCTTCAGTACCTCAGAAAATGCTCCCTCAATACCACAGATAGTGCACCCTCAATACTTCAGAAAAGGCTCCCTCACTATCTCAGATAGATAAACCTCAATACCCCAGATATTGCTTCCTAAGTAACTCAGAAGGTGCTCGCTCAGTACCTCAGAAAGTGCTCCCTCAATACCTCAGATAATGAGGTATTGAGGGAGCACATTCTGAGGTACTGTGGGAGCACTATTTGAGGTATTGAGGGAGGTATTCAGCGAGCACTTTCTGAGGTATTGAGGGAGCTCCTTCTGAGGTATTGAGGGAGAACTTTCTGAGGTATTGAGAGGGCACTTTCTGAGGTACTGAGAAAGCACAATTAAAGGTATTGAGGAAAATCTATCTGAGATACTGAGGAATCACTATCTGATGTTCTGAGGCAGCACAAATTTGACGTATTGAGGGAGCAATTTTTTGAGATATTGAGGGAGCACTATCTGAGGTACTTCGGAAGCACTATCTGAGGTATTGAGGGTGCACTATCTGAGGATTTGAGGGAGCCTTTTCTGAGGTATTGAGGGTGCATTTTCTGAGGTGCTGTGGGAGCACTTTTGGAGGTAGTGAGGGAGCACGTTCTGAGGTATTGAGGGAGCACTTTGAGGTACTGAGGGAGCATTATCTGAGGTATTGTGGGAGCACTTTCTGCGGTACTGAGAGAGCACTTTCTGAGGATCTGAGGAAGCACTTTCTGAGGTATTGAGGGAGCACTATCTGAGGTATTGTGGGAGCATTCTCTGAGGTATTGAGGGTGCATTATCTGAGGTATTGTGGGAGCACTTTCGGAGGTAGTGAGGGAGCACGTGCTGAGGTACTGATTGGGCACTGAGGTACTGAGGGAGCATTTTCCGAGGTAGTGGGGAACGGGCTATCTCATGTACTGATGGAGAACTTTCTGAGGTATTGATGGAGTTCTTTCTGAGGTATTGAGGGAGCACTATCTGCGGTATTGAGGGAGCAATATCAGACGTACTAAGGGAGCACTTTCTGAGGTTCTGAGGAAGCATTTTTGAGGTATTGAGGGAGAACGTTCTGGTGTATTGACGGAGCAATATCTGAGGTATTTAGGGATAACTTTCGGAAGTAATGAGGGAGCACCTTCGGAGGTACTGATGAAGCATTTGCTGAGGTATTGAGGGAGAACTTTCTGAGATATTGAGGAAACATTTTCTGAGATACTGAGGGAGCACTTTCTGAGGTATTCAGGGAGCTCCTTCTGAGCTATTGAGGGAGCCCTTCCTGAGGTATTGAGGGAGCACTTTCTCAGGTACTGAGTGTGCACTGAGATATTGAGGGAACACTTTCTGAGGTACTGAGGTATTGAGGGAACACGAGCTGAGGTATTGAGAGAGCACTATCTGAGGTACTGAGGGAGACTTTTCTGAGGTATTGAGGGTGCACTTTCTGATATACTGAGGAAGCACTTTGAGGAATTGAGGCAGCACAAATTTGAGGTATTGAGGGAGCACGTTATGTGATATTGAGGGAGCACTATCTGAGGTATTAATGGAGCAATTTCTGAGGTACTGTGGAAGCACTTTCTAAGGTATTGAGGGTGCACTATCTAAGGTATTGTGGGAGAACTTTCTGAGGTATTGAGTGTGCACTATCTGAGATATTGAGGGAACACTTTCTGAGGCACTGAGGGTGCACTGAGGTATTGAGGGAGCACTGTCTGATGTACTAAGGAAGCACTATCTGAGGTACTGAGGGAGCACAATTAGAGGTGTTGAGGAAGATCTATCTGAGGTACTGAGGAAACACTATATGAGGTATTGAGGGTGCACTTTCTGAGGTACTGAGCGAGCACTTTCTGAGGTACTGAGGCAGCACAAATTTGAGGTATTGAGGGAGCACATTCTGAGATATTGAGGGAGCACTATCTGAGGTATTGATGGAGCGCTTTCTGAGGTTCAGTGGGAGCACTTTATGAGGTAGTTCGGAAGCACTATCTGAGGTATTGTGGGAGCATTCTCTGAGGTATTGAGGGTGCATTATCTGAGGTATTATGGGAGCACTTTCGGAGGTAGTGAGGGAGCACGTTCTGAGATACTGATTGGGCACTGTGGTACTGAGGGAGTATTTTCCGAGGTAGTGGGGAACGGATTATCTCATGTACTGAGGGAGAACTTTCTGAGGTATTGATGGAGTTCTTTCTGAGGTATTGAGGGAGCACTATCTGCGGTATTGAGGGAGCAATATCAGACGCACTAAGGGTGCACTTTCTGAGGTTCAGAGGAAGCATTTTTGAGGTATTGAGGGAGAACGTTCTGGTGTATTAAGGGAGCAATATCTGAGGTATTGAGGGATAACTTTCGGAAGTAATGAGGGAGCACCTTCGGAGGTACTGATGAAGCATTTGCTGAGGTATTGAGGGAGAACTTTCTGAGATATTGAGGAAACATTTTCTGAGGTACTGAGGGTGCACGATCTGAGATACTGAGGGAGCCCTTCCTGAGGTATTGAGGGAGCATTTTCTCAGGTACTGAGTGTGCACTGAGATATTGAGGGAACACTTTCTGAGGTACTGAGGTATTGAGGGAACACGAGCTGAGGTATTGAGAGAGCACTATCTGAGGTACTGAGGGAGACTTTTCTGAGGTAATGAGGGTGCACTTTCTGATGTACTGAGGAAGCACTTTGAGGTATTGAGGCAGCACAAATTTGATGCATTGAGGGATCACGTTATGAGATATTGAGAGAGCACTATCTGAGGTATTAATGGAGCACTTTCTGAGGTACTGTGGAAGCACATTCTAAGGTATTGAGGGAGCACATTCTGAGATATTGAGGGAGCACTATCTGAGGTATTGATGGAGCACTTTCTGAGGTTCTGTGGGAGCACTTTATGAGGTACTTCGGAAGCACTATCTGAGGTATTGTGGGTGCATTATCTGAGGATTTGAGGGAGCCTTTTCTGAGGGATTGAGGGTGCATTATCTGAGGTACTGTGGGAGCACTTTTGGAGGTAGTGAGGGAGCACATTCTAATGTACTGATTGGGCACTGAGGTACTGAGGGAGCATTTTCCGAAGTAGTGTGGAACGGGCTATCTGATGTACTGAGGGAGAACTTTCTGAGGTATTGATGGAGCTCTTTCTGAGGTATTGAGGGAGCACTATCTGAGGTATTGAGGGAGCAATTTCAGAGATACTAAGGGAGCAATTTCTGAGGTTCTGAGGAAGCATTTTTGAGGTATTGAGGGTGCACTTACTGATTTACTGAGTGAGCACTTTCTGAGGTACTGAGGCAGCACAAATTTGAAGTATTGAGGGAGCACTTTCTGAGGTACTGCGGAAGCACTTTCTAAGGTATTGCGGAGCACTATCTGAGATATTGAGCAAGCACTACATGAGGTATTGATGGAGCACTTTCTGAGGTTCTGTGGGAGCACTTTATGAGGTACTTCGGAAGCACTATCTGAGGTATTGAGGGTGCACTATCTGAGGATTTGAGGGAGCCTTTTTTGAGGTAATGTGGGAGCACTTTCAGAGGTAGTGAGGGAGCACATTCTGAGGTACTGAGGGTGCACTGAGGTACTGAGGGAGAACTTTGAGGTATTGTGGACTGACGATCTAAGGTACTGAGGGAGCACTTCCTGCGGTGTTGAGGAAGCTCTTTCCAGTACTGAAGGAGCATAATCTGAGGTATTGAGGGAACTCTTTGAAGTGTTGTGGAAGCAATTTTCTGAAGTACTGAGTGAGCACTTTCTGAGATATTGAGGGAGCATTATATGAGGTACTGAGGGAGCACTGAGGTATTGAGGGAGCACTTTCTGAGGTATTCAGGGAGCACTATCTGAGGTACTGAGGGAGAATTTGCTGAGGTATTGAGCAAGCACTATCTGAGGCATTGAGGGAGCACTTTCTGAGGTACTGAGGAAGCATTATCTGAGATATTGAGGGAACACTTTGAGGTATTGAGGGAGATCCTTCTGAGGTATTGAGGGAGCACTATCTGAGGTACTGAGGGAGAATTGTCTGAGGTACTGAGAGAGAATTTTCTGAGGTATTGAGGGTGCACTTTATGTGGTTCTGAGGAAGAACTTTCTGAGGTACTGAGGAAACACGGTCTGAGGTACTGAGGGAGCAATATCTGAGGTACTAAGGGATCACTTGCTGAGGTACTAAGAGAGCACTTTATAATGTGCTGTGGAAGCACTTTTTGAGGTATTGAGGAAGATCTATCTGAGGTTTTGAGGGAGAACTTTCTGAGGTACTGAGGCAGCATTATCTGAGGTACTGAGGGAGCACTTTCTGTGATACTGAGGAAGAAACTTTCTGAGGTATTGAGGGTGCACTTTCAGAGGTATTCAGGGAGCATTCACTGATGTATTGGGGAGCATTCTCTGAGGTATTGAGGGAGCTCCTTCTGAGGTATTGAGCTAGCACGTTCTGGAGTATTGAGTGAGCAATATCTGAGGTGCTGTGGGAGAACGTTCTGACGTATTGTGGGTGCACTTTCAAAGGTATTGTGTGAGCACTATCTGAGGTACTGAGGGAGCACTATCTGAGTTATTGAGGGAGCATTTTCTGAGGTACTGAGGGAGCACTATCTGAGGTACTGAGGGAGCACTATCTGAGGTACTGGGGGAGCACTTTCTGAGGTGTTGAGGAAGCACTCTCTGGTGTACTGAAGAAGTAATATCTGAGGTACTGAGGGAGCAGTTTCTGAGGTATTGAGCAAGCACCATCTGAGGTACTGAGGGAGCACTTCCTGACATATACAGAGTGCACTTTCAAAGGTATTGAGTGAGCACTATCTGAGGTACTGAGGGAGCACTATCTTAGTTATTGAGGGAGCATTTTCTGAGGTACTGAGGGTGTACCATCTGAGGTAATGATGGAGCATTTTCTGAGGTACTGAAGGTGCGCTAGCTGAGGTATTCAGGGAGCAAATTCTCAGGTACTGAGGAAGCACATTCTGACATATCGAGGGTGCACTCTCTACGGTATTGAGTGAGCACTTTCTGAGGTACTGAGGCAGAACCAATTTGAGGAATTGAGGGAGCACATTATGAGATATTGAGGAAGCACTATCTGAGGTATCGATGGAGCAATTTATGAGGTACTGAGGAAGCTCTTTCTAAGGTATTGAGGGTGCACTATCTGAGGTATTGTGGGAGAACTTTCTGAGGTATTGAGGGAGCACTTTCTCAGGTACTGAGTGTGCACTATCTGAGATATTGACTGAACACTTTCTGAGGTACTGATGGTACTGATGGTGCACTTCTTGAGCACTTTCGGAGGTACTGAGGAAGCACTTTCTGAGGAATTGAGGGAGCTTTATCTGAGGTACTGAGGGAGCACTTTTTGAGGTACTGAGGAAGCATTTGCTGAGGCATTGAGGGAGAACTCTCTGAGATATTGAGGGAACACTTTCTGAGGTACTGAGGGTGCACTATCTGAGGTACTGAGGGAGCACTTTCTGAGGTATTGAGGGAGCTCCTTCTGAGCTATTGAGGGAGCACTTTCGGAGGTACTGAGGGTGCACCATCTGAGATACTGAGGGAACACTTTCTGAGGTACTGAGGGTGCACTATCTGAGGTACTGAGTGTGCACTATCTGAGATATTGAGGGAACACGTTCTGAGGTACTGAGGTATTGAGGCAGCACTATCTGAGGTATTGAGGGAACACTATCTGAGGTATTGAGGGAGCACTATCTGAGGTATTGAGAGTACACTTTCTGATGTGCTGAGGAAGCACTTTGAGGTATTGAGGCAGCACAAATTTGAGGAATTGAGGGTGCACATTATGAGATATTGTGGGTGCACTATCTGAGGTATTGTGGGAGAACTTTCTGAGGTATTGAGTGTGCACTATTTGAGATATTGAGGGAACAATGTCTGAGGTACTAAAGAATCACTATCTGAGGTACTGAGGGAGCACAATTAGAGGTGTTGAGGAAGATCTATCTGAGGTACTGAGGAAGCATTATCTGAGGTAATGAAGAAGCACTAGATGAGTTATTGAGTGTGCACTTTCTGAGGAATTGACTGAGCACTTTCTGAGTTACTGAGGCAGCACAAATTTGAGGTATTGAGGAAGCACATTCTGAGATATTAAGGGAGCACTATCTGAGGTATTGATGGAGCACTTTCTGAGGTATTGAGGGTGCACTTTATGTGGTTCTGAGGAAGCACTTTCTGAGGTACTGAGGAAGCACTTTCTGAGGTATTGAGTGTGCAAAGTCTGATATATTGGGAACACTTTCTGAGGTACTGAGGGAGCACTGTCTGAGGTATTGAGGGAGCACTTTGAGATTTTGAGGAAGCAATTTTCTGTAGCACTGAGGGAGCACTTTCTGAGGTATATAGTGAGCACTTTCTGACGTATTGAGGGAGCATTATACGAGGTACTGAGGGAGTACTTTCTGAGGTAATTAGGGATCACTATCTAAGGTATTTAGGGAGCACTATCTGAGGTATTCAGGAAGCACTATCTGAGGGATTCGGGGTGCACTATCTGAGGCATTGCGGGAGCACTTTCTGAGGTACTGAGGAAGCACTATCTGAGGTATGGAGCCAGCCCTATCTGAGGTACTGGCGGAGTAAATTCTGAGGTACTGAGGAAGCACTGTCTGAGGTATGGAGGCAGCACTATCTGAGGTACTGAGGGAGTATTTTTATCGGTACTGAGGAAGCACTATCTGAGGTATGGAGCCAGCACTATCTGAGGTACTGAGGGAGTACTTTCTGAGGTAATGAGGAAGCACTATCTGAGGTATTCAGGGAGCACTATCTGAGGTATTCGGGGTGCACTAACTGAGGCATTGCGGGAGCACTTTCTGAGGTACTGATGAAGCACGATCTGAGGTACTGAGAGAGCAATATCTGAGGTACTAATGGAGCACTTTCTGAGGTACTGAGGGAGCACGATGTGAGGCCCTGAGGGAGCAATATCTGAGGTACTAATGGAGCAATTTCTGAGGTATTGAGGGTTCACCTCATATGGTTCTGAGGAAGCACTTTCTGAGGTATTGAGTGTGCAAAATTTGATATATAGGGAACACTTTCTGAGGTACTGAGGGAGAACTGTCTGAGGTATTGAGGGAGGACTTTGAGGTGTTGAGGAAGCAATTTTCTGAAGTACTGAGGGAGCACTTTCTGAGGTATCGAGTGAGCACTTTCTGACGTATTGAGGGAGCATTATACGAGGTACTGAGTGAGTACTTTCTGACGTAATGAGGGAGCACTATCGGAGGTATTGAGGGAGCTCATTCTGGGGTATTGAGGGAGCGCTTTTTGTGGTACGGAGGGAGCGCTTTCTGAGGTATTGAGGAAGCACTATCTGAGGTATTCAGGGAGCACTTTCTGAGGTACTGAGGAAGCACTATCTGAGGTATTCAGGGAGCACTATCTGAGGCATTGCGGGAGCACTTTCTGAGGTACTGAGGAAGCACGATCTGAGGTACTGAGGGAGCAATATCTGAGGTACTAATGGAGCACTTTCTGAGGTACTGAGAGAGCACTTTATGATGTGCTGAGGAAGCACTTTCTGAGGTATTGAGGAAGATCTATCTGAGGTTTAGAAGGAGAACTTTCTGAGGTATTGAGGGAGCACTTTCGGAGGTACTGAGAAAGCATTATCTGAGGTATTGGGGGAGCACTATCTGAGGTACTGAGGGAGCTCCTTCTGAGGTATTGAGCTAGTACGTTCTGGGGTATTGAGGGAGCAATATCTGAGGTGCTGTGGGAGAACTTTCGGACGTATTGTGGGTGCACTATCTATGGTACTGAGGAAGCGCTATCTGAGGTACTGTGGGAGCACTTCCTGACATATACAGAGTGCACTTTCAAAGGTATTGAGTGAGCACTATCTGAGGTACTGAGGGAGCACTATCTTAGTTATTGAGGGAGCATTTTCTGAGGTACTGAGGGTGTACCATCTGAGGTAATGATGGAGTATTTTCTGAGGTACTGAAGGTGCGCTAGCTGAGGTATTCAGGGAGCAAATTCTCAGGTACTGACTAAGCACATTCTGACATATCGAGGGTGCACTCTCTAAGGTATTGAGTGAGCACTTTCTGAGGTACTGAGGCAGAACCAATTTGAGGAATTGAGGGAGCACATTATGAGATATTGAGGGAGCACTATCTGAGGTATCGATGGAGCACTTTATGAGGTACTGAGGAAGCTCTTTCTAAGGTATTGAGGGTGCACTATCTGAGGTATTGTGGGAGAACTTTCTGAGGTATTGAGGGAGCACTTTCTCGTGTACTGAGTGTGCACTATCTGAAATATTGACTGAACACTTTCTGAGGCACTGATGGTGCACTTCTTGAGTTATGGAGGGAGCACTTTCTGAGGTATTGAAGAAGCTCTTTCAGAGATACTGCGGTAGCATTATCTGAGGTATTGAGGGAGCACTATGAAGTGTTGATGAAGAAATTTTCTAAAGTACTGAGGGAGCACTTTCTGAGGTGTTGAGGGAGCTCTTTCTGAGGAATTCAGGGAGCTCTATCTGAGGTACTGAGGAAGCATTATCTGAGGTACGGAGGGAGCACTTTCTGCGGTACTGAGAGAGCACTTTCTGAATATCTGAGGAAGCTCTTTCTAAGGTATTGAGGGTGCACTATCTGAGGTATTGTGGGAGAACTTTCTGAAGTAGTGTGGGAAAACTTTCTCAGGTACTGAGGGTGCATTATCTGAGGCATTGAGGGAGCAATTTCTGAGGTATTGAGGGAGCTCCTTCTGAGGTATTGAGGTAGCACTTTCTGAGGTATTGAGGGAGCACTATCTGAGGTACTGAGGGAGAATTTTCTGAGGTATTGAGGGAGCACTTTGAGGCAGTGAGGCAGCACAAATTTAAGGTATTGAGGGAGCACATTCTGAGATATTGAGGGAGCACTATCTGAGGTATCGATGGAGCACATTATGAGGTATTGTGGAAGCACTTTCTAAGGTATTGCAGAGCACTATCTGAGATATTGAGCAAGCACTATCTGAGGTATTGAGGGAGCACTTTCTGAGATACTGAGGAAGCACTATCTGAGGTATTCAGGGAGCACTTTCTGAGGTATTGAGGGAACATTATCTTATGTATTGAGGGAGCATTATCTGAGGTATTGAGGGAACATTATCTGATGTACTGAGGGTGCATTATCTGAGGAAGCACTTCCTGTGGTACTGAGGAAGAAACGTTCTGAGGTATTAAGGGTGTACTATATGTGGTATCGTGGAAGCACTATCTGAGGTATTGAGGAAGCACGATCTGGGGTATTGAGGGAGCACTTTCCGAGGTATTGAGAATGCACGGAGGAATTGAGGGATCACTTTCTGAGGTACTGAGGAAGCACTATCTGAGGTATTGAGCGTGCACTTTCTGAGGTATTGAGTATGCACTTTCTGAGGTATTGAGTGTGCACTTTCTGAGGTATTGAGTGTGCACTTTCTGAGGTATTGAGTGTGCGCTATCTGATAGATAGGGAACACGTTCTGAGGTTGTGAATGAGCACTGTCTGAGGTATTGAGGGAGCACTTTCTGACATATTGAGGGAGCATTATACGAGGTACTGAGGGAGTACTTTCTGAGGTAATAAGGGAGCAATATCGGAGGTATTCAGGGAGCACTATCTGAGGTATTGAGGGACCTCATTCTGAGGTATTGAGGGAGCGCTTTCTGATGTACTGAGGGAGTGCTTTCTGAGGTACCGATGAAGCACTATCGGAGGTATGGAGCCAGCACTATCTGAGGTACTGAGGAAGCACTATCTGAGGTATTCAGGGAGCACTATCTGAGGCATTGCGGGAGCACTTTCTGAGGTACTGAGGGAGCAATATCTGAGCTACTAAGGGAGCACTTTCTGAGATACTGAGAGAGCACTTTATGATGTACTGAGAGAGCACTTTATAATGTGCTGAGGAAGCACTTTCTGTGGTATTGAGGAACACCTATCTGAGGTTTTGAGAGAGAACTTTCTGAGGTATTGAGGGAGCACATTCGGATGTACTCAGGAAGCATTATCTGAGGTACTGACGGAGCACTATCTGTGTTACTGAGGAAGAAACTTTATGAGGTATTGAGGGAGCACTTTCGGAGGTACTGAGGAAGCACTTTCTGAGGAATTGAGGGAGCACTATCGGAGGTATTCAGGGAGCACTATCTGAGGTATTGAGGGACCTCATTCTGAGGTATTGAGGGAGCGCTTTCTGATGTATTGAGGGAGCGCTTTCTGAGGTACCGATGAAGCACTATCGGAGGTATGGAGCCAGCACTATCTGAGGTACTGAGGAAGCACTATCTGAGGTATTCAGGGAGCACTATCTGAGGCATTGCGGGAGCACTTTCTGAGGTACTGAGGGAGCAATATCTGAGCTACTAAGGGAGCACTTTCTGAGATACTGAGAGAGCACTTTATGATGTGCTGAGAGAGCACTTTATAATGTGCTGAGGAAGCACTTTCTGTGGTATTGAGGAACACCTATCTGAGGTTTTGAGAGAGAACTTTCTGAGGTATTGAGGGAGCACATTCGGATTTACTCAGGAAGCATTATCTGAGGTACTGACGGAGCACTATCTGTGTTACTGAGGAAGAAACTTTATGAGGTATTGAGGGAGCACTTTCGGAGGTACTGAGGAAGCACTTTCTGAGGAATTGAGGGAGCTTTATCTGAGGTACTGAGGGAGCACTTTTTGAGGTACTGAGGAAGCATTTGCTGAGGCATTGAGGGAGACCTCTCTGAGATATTGAGGGAACACTTTCTGAGGTACTGAGGGTGCACTATCTGAGGTACTGAGGGAGCACTTTCTGAGGTATTGAGGGAGCTCCTTCTGAGCTATTGAGGGAGCACTTTCGGAGGTACTGAGGGTGCACCATCTGAGATACTGAGGGAACACTTTCTGAGGTACTGAGGGTGCACTATCTGAGGTACTGAGTGTGCACTATCTGAGATATTGAGGGAACACGTTCTGAGGTACTGAGGTATTGAGGCAGCACTATCTGAGGTATTGAGGGAACACTATCTGAGGTATTGAGGGAGCACTATCTGAGGTATTGAGAGTACACTTTCTGATGTGCTGAGGAAGCACTTTGAGGTATTGAGGCAGCACAAATTTGAGGAATTGAGGGAGCACATTATGAGATATTGTGGGTGCACTATCTGAGGTATTGTGGGAGAACTTTCTGAGGTATTGAGTGTGCACTATTTGAGATATTGAGGGAACAATCTCTGAGGTACTAAAGAAGCACTATCTGAGGTACTGAGGGAGCACAATTAGAGGTGTTGAGGAAGATCTATCTGAGGTACTGAGGAAGCATTATCTGAGGTAATGAAGAAGCACTAGATGAGGTATTGAGTGTGCACTTTCTGAGGAACTGACTGAGCTCTTTCTGAGTTACTGAGGCAGCACAAATTTGAGGTATTGAGGAAGCACATTCTGAGATCTTAAGGGAGCACTATCTGAGGTATTGATGGAGCACTTTCTGAGGTATTGAGGGTGCACTTTATGTGGTTCTGAGGAAGCACTTTCTGAGGTACTGAGGAAGCACTTTCTGAGGTATTGAGTGTGCAAAATCTGATATATAGGGAACACTTTCTGAGGTACTGAGGGAGCACTGTCTGAGGTATTGAGGGAGCACTTTGAGATTTTGAGGAAGCAATTTTCTGTAGAACTGAGGGAGCACTTTCTGAGGTATATAGTGAGCACTTTCTGACCTATTGAGGGAGCATTATACGAGGTACTGAGGGAGTACTTTCTGAGGTAATTAGGGATCACTATCTAAGGTATTTAGGGAGCACTATCTGAGGTATTCAGGAAGCACTATCTGAGGTATTCGGGGTGCACTATCTGAGGCATTGCGGGAGCACTTTCTGAGGTACTGAGGAAGCACTATCTGAGGTATGGAGCCAGCACTATCTGAGGTACTGAGGGAGTAAATTCTGAGGTACTGAGGAAGCACTGTCTGAGGTATGGAGCCAGCACTATCTGAGGTACTGTGGGAGTATTTTTTTCGGTACTGAGGAAGCACTATCTGAGGTATGGAGCCAGCACTATCTGAGGTACTGAGGGAGTACTTTCTGCGGTAATAAGGAAGCACTATCTGAGGTATTCAGGGAGCACTATCTGAGGTATTCGGAGTGCACTATCTGAGGTATTGCGGGAGCCCTTTCTGAGGTACTGATGAAGCACGATCTGAGGTACTGAGAGAGCAATATCTGAGGTACTAATGGAGCACTTTCTGAGGTACTGAGGGAGCACGATGTGAGGCACTGAGGGAGCAATATCTGAGCTACTAATGGAGCAATTTCTGAGGTATTGAGGGTTCACCTCATATGGTTCTGAGGAAGCACTTTCTGAGGTATTGAGTGTGCAAAATTTGATATATAGGGAACACTTTCTGAGGTACTGAGGGAGAACTGTCTGAGGTATTGAGGGAGGACTTTGAGGTGTTGAGGAAGCAATTTTCTGAAGTACTGAGGGAGCACTTTCTGAGGTATCGAGTGAGCACTTTCTGACGTATTGAGGGAGCATTATACGAGGTACTGAGGGAGTACTTTCTGACGTAATGAGGGAGCACTATCGGAGGTATTGAGGGAACTCATTCTGGGGTATTGAGGGAGCGCTTTTTGAGGTACAGACGGAGCGCTTTCTGAGGTATTGAGGAAGCACTATCTGAGGTATTCAGGGAGCACTTTCTGAGGTACTGAGGAAGCACTATCTGAGGTATTCAGGGAGCACTATCTGAGGCATTGCGGGAGCACTTTCTGAGGTACTGAGGAAGCACGATCTGAGGTACTGAGGGAGCAATATCTGAGGTACTAATGGAGCACTTTCTGAGGTACTGACAGAGCACTTTATGATGTGCTGAGGAAGCACTTTCTGAGGTATTGAGGAAGATCTATCTGAGGTTTAGAAGGAGAACTTTCTGAAGTAGTGAGGAGCACTTTCGGAGGTACTGAGAAAGCATTATCTGAGGTATTGGGGGAGCACTATCTGAGGTACTGAGGGAGCTCCTTCTGAGGTATTGAGCTAGTACGTTCTGGGGTATTGAGGGAGCAATATCTGAGGTGCTGTGGGAGAACTTTCGGACGTATTGTAGGTGCACTATCTATGGTACTGAGGAAGCGCTATCTGAGGTACTGTGGGAGCACTTCCTGACATATACAGAGTGCACTTTCAAAGGTATTGAGTGAGCACTATCTGAGGTACTGAGGGAGCACTATCTTAGTTATTGAGGGAGCATTTTCTGAGGTACTGAGGGTGTACCATCTGAGGTAATGATGGAGCATTTTCTGAGTTACTGAAGGTGCGCTAGCTGTGGTATTCAGGGAGCAAATTCTCAGGTACTGAGGAAGCACATTCTGACATATCGAGGGTGCACTCTCTAAGGTATTGAGTGAGCACTTTCTGAGGTACTGATGCAGCACGAATTTGAGGAATTGAGAGAGCACGTTATGAGATATTGAGGGAGCACTTTATGAGGTACTGTGGAAGCACTTTCTAAGGTATTGAGGGTGCACTATCTGAGGTATTGTGGGAGAACGTTTAGAGGTATTGAGGGAGCACTTTCTCAGGTACTGAGTGTACACTATCTGAGGTATTGAGGGAGCATCATCTCAGCTGTTGAAGGGGCACTTTGAAGTGTTGAGGAAGAAATTTTCTGAACTACTGAGGGAGCACTTTCTGAGGTATTGAGTGAGCACTTTCTGAGATATTGAGGGATCTTATAGAGGTAATGAGGGAGCACTTTCTGAGGTATTCAGGGAGTTCTTTCTGAGGTACTGAGGGAGAATTTTCTGAGGTATTGGGGGACCATTATCTGAGGTACTGAGGGAGCATTATCTGAGGTACGGAGGAAGCACTTTCTTCGGGTCTGAGAGAGCACTTTCTGAATATTTGAGGAAGCTCTTTCTAAGGTATTGAGGGTGCACTATCTGAGGTATTGTAGAGAGCTTTCTGAGGTACTGAGGGAGCACTTTCTCAGAGACTGAGTGTGCACTATCTCAGATATTGAGTGAACACTTTCTGAGGTACTGAGGGTGCACTATCTGAGGCATTCTGGGAGCTCCTTCTAAGGTATTGTGGGAGCACTATCTGAGGTACTGAGGGGGAATTTCGGAGGTATTGAGGGTGCACATTATGTGGTTCTGAGGAAGCACTTTCTGAGGTATTGAGGGAGCACGATCTGATGTACCGAGGAAGCACTATCTGAGGTACTGATGGAGCATGTTCTGAGCTATAGGCGAGCACTATCTGAGGTACTGATGGAGCATGTTCTGAGCCATAGGCGATCACTATCTGAGGTACTGAGGGAGCACAATTATCGGTATTGAGGAAGATCTATCTGAGACACTGAGGAAGCATTATCTGAGTTAATGAAGAAGCACTCTTTGAGGTATTGAGGGACCACTTTTAGGTACTGAGACAGCACAGATTTGGGGTATTGAGGGAGCACATTCTGAGATATTGCGGGAGCACTATCTGAGGTATCGATGGAGCACTTTCTAAGGTATTGCGGAGCACTTCCTGAGGAATTGAGCAAGCACTATCTGAGGTATTGAGGGAGCACTTTCTGAGGTATTGAGGAAACATTATCTTATGGACTGAGGGAGCATTATCTGAGGTGCTGAGGAAGCACTTTCTGTGGTACTGAGGTATTGAGGGTGTACTATATGTGGTATCGAGGAAGCACTATCTGAGGTATTGAGGAAGCACTATCTGAGGTATTGAGGGAGCACATTCCAAGGTATTGAGGGTGCACTGAGGAATTGAGGGAGAACTTTCTGAGGTACTGAGGAAGAACTTTCTGAGGTACTGAGGGAGCACTTTATGATGTTCTGAGGAAGCACTTTCTGAGGTACTGAGGAAGATCTATCTGAGGTTTTGAGTGAGAACTTTCTGAGGTACTGAGGAAGCACTTTCGGGGATACTGAGGGAGAATTATCTGAGGTACTGAGGGAGCATTATCTGAGGTACTGAGGAAGAAACTTTCTGAGGTATTGAGGATGCACTTTCGGAGGTATTGAGGGAGCATTAACTGAGGTATTGGGGGAGCTCCTTCTAAGGTATTGAGCTAGTACTTTCTGGGGTATTGAGGGAGCAATATCTGAGGTGCTGTGGGGGAACTTTCTGACGTATTGTGGGTGCACGATCAATGGTACTGAGGAAGCACTATCTGAGGTACAGAGGGAGCATTTTCTGAGGTGTTGAGGAAGCACTCTCTGGTGTCCTGAAGAAGCACTATCTGAGGTACTGAGGGAGCAGTTTCTGAGGTATTGAGCAAGCACCATCTGAGGTACTGAGGGCGCACTTCCTGACATATACAGAGTGCACTTTCTAAGGTATTGAGTGAGCACTATCTGAGGTACTGCGGAAGCATTTTCTGAGGACTGAGGGAGCATTATCTGAGGTACTGAGGGTGTACTGAGTTAATGATGGAGCATTTTCTGAGGTACTGAAGGTGCGCTAGCTGAGGCATTCAGGAGCACTTTCTCAGGTACTGAGGGAGCACTTTATGACATATAGAGGGTGCACTTTCTAAGGTATTGAGTGAGCACTTACTGAGGTACTGAGGAAGCATTTTCTGAGGACTGAGGGAGCATTATCTGAGGTACTGAGGTAGCCCATTCTGAGGTGTTGAGGGTGCACTGAGGTATTGAGTGAGATCTTTCTGAGGTATTGAGGGAGCACGTTCTGAGTTCCTGAGTGTGCACTATCTAATATATTGAGGGAACATTTTCTGAAGTTTTGAGGGTGCATTGTCTGAGGTATTGAGGAAGAACTTTATGAAGTATTGAGGTAGCACTATCTGAGGTATTGTGGGAGAATTTTCTGTGGTGTTGAGGGTGCACTTTCTGAGGCATTGAGGGAGCACTATCTGAGGTACTGAGGGTGCACTATCTGAGGTACTGAGGGAGCACAATTAAAGGTATTGAGGAAGATCTATCTGAGGTACTGAGGAAGCACTATCTGAGGTACTGAAGAAGCACTATATGAGGTATTGAGGGAGCACTTTCTGAGGTACTGAGGTAACACATATTTGAGGTACTGAGGGAGCCCTTGTTACAGAGGGTGATCACGGCCTGAAGGGTGTTACAAAGCCAGGACGAATTGCTGCAGCCGGGCATGTTTGCAGATGTAGGGAGAGACATATGTATTTTTATTTATTCATTCATGTGATGTGGGTGTCACTGATTGGACCCAGCATTCTTTTTCCCCACTGATAATCGCCCAGACAGTAGCTCAGAAACAGCCATATTGCTGTTGGTCTGTCGTCACATGTAACCCAGAGCAAGTTAGAGTGTCAGATGTCCTTCCCCAAAGGATGTAAGTGAACCAGATGAGTTCATCTGACTGATCAACAATGCTTTTATGGTGACCCCACCAATGTTTTGTCCAGCCAAACCTAACATCCCAACTCCTACTCTCAATGTTCTGCCCAAAGAAGGTAACCATCCCAAACACCTGCTTCACCAGCCTGTCTACTTGTGACACCACTTTCAAAGAACTGTGTACCTACATCCCTGGGTCTCTGATTGACCACACCACCCAGGGCCCGAGCATTACCTGTACAAGTCCCGCCCTGGTTTGTTTCACCAAAATGGAACACTTCACCTTTATCTAATTAAACTCCATCTGCTATTCTTCAGCCCACTACCCAAGCAGTACTGTTCATCCTGTTGTATCATAGATAACCTTCATCACTGTCCACTTTACCACTAATTCCAGTGTCACTCAAAAAACTTACTTACCAGGAAGCCAATATTCCCTTCCAAACCATTTATCCAAATGACAAACATTCATCCAGTTAGAAAAACAACATGTCTCCCATCACCCTCTGTCTCTGACCATCAAGCCAATTTTGTAACCAGTTGACTAGCTCCTCCTGAATGCCATATCCTTTTGCATTGATCTGAGCTTATTACTCAGTTTACCATATGGAAGGTAGAACACAGAACCGTACAGCACAAGACCCTTCGACCATGATGTCATGCCAACCTTTTATCCGACTGTAAGATCAAGCTAACTATGTACCCTTCATTTTACGATCATCCATGTGCCTATCCAAGAGTCTACTAAATGTATCTAATGTATCTAATTTTACTACCACTGCTGGCAGTGCATTCCACCCACCCGCCACTCTGTGTAAAAAGCCTACCTCTGAATCACCTTAAAATTATTCTCCCTCATAGTAGCCATTTATGCCATGCAAAAAAGAAGTCTCGCATTATTCACTGTCTACGCCTCTCACCATCTTGTTCACCTCGACCAAGTCACCCCTCACCCTTCTTCACTCCAATGAGAAAAGCCTTAGCTCCCTCAACCTTACTTCATAAGACATTCTCTCCAGTACAGGCAGCATCCTGGTAAATCTCCTCTTTACCCTCTCTAAAGCTTCCATATCCTTCCTGTAATGAGGGAACCTGAACTGAACACAATATTCCAAGGGGGGTTTAACCAGGGCTCTATAGAGCTGCAGCATAACCTCACGGCTTTAAAACTCAATCCCCCAGCTGATGAGACGCAAAACAACAGATTCCTTCTTAACAACTCTATCAGCTTGGGTGGCAACTTTGAGGGATCTATGGGCATGGAACCCAAGATCCCTCTGTCCCTCCACATTGCCAAGTCTCCCGCCTTTAACCCTATAATATAAAATCAAGTTCGACTTTCCGAAATGAATCACTTCACACTTTTCCATGTTGAACTCCATATGCCACTTCTCAGCAGCCAGCTTTACATCCTGTCAATGTCCTGTTACAACCTACAACAGCCCTCCACACTATCCACCACTCCACTAACCTTCGTGACAATCGCAAAATTACTAACCCACTCTTCCACTCACACATCCAAGTCATTTATAAACATCACAAACAGCAAAGTTCCCGGAACCAATACCTGCAGAAACCACTGGTCACAGAGCTCCAGGCTGAATGCTTTCCATCTTTCATCATCTTCTGTCTACTGTAAGCCACGAATTCTGAATCCGGACAGAAAGGTTTCCCTGTATCCTATGTCTCCGTAATTTCTGAATGAGCCATAAACGTGTTGTGTCACATTCTCTCAGGATTCAATAAGATTTGTAAGGCATGACCTGCCCCTTACAAAGTCATGCTGACTATCTCTAATCAAACTATGAATCCCAAATCCTATCTCAGAGTCCTCCCCAATAATCTGCACACCACAGACAGAAGACTGACAGGTCTGTAATTCCAAAGATAGTCTCTAATCCCTTTCCTGAACAAGGGAATAACATTTTCCTGCCTCCAATCATCTGGTATGACTTCAGTTGACAGTGAGGGTGCAAAGGTCATCACCAAAGGCTCAACAATCTCTTCCCTCGCTTCCTGTAGTAAGTTTGGACGTATCCCTTCGGATGTAGCAGATTTATCGATTCTTATGTTTTACACGATTCTCAGCACATCCTCCTTCTTAACATCAACTTGTAAACATGATTCAGTCCTTTTCATATTTTCTTCACAAATACTGAGGCATAGTATTTATTAAGGGCCTCCCCTACCTCCTCCGACTCCAGACACAAGTTCCCTCCACTATCCCTAATCAGCCCTACCCTCACTCTGGCCAGGCTCTTGTTCCACATATAAGTGGAGAATGCCTTACAGTTTTCTTTAATCCTTCCCAACAATGCTTTTTCATGCCCCCTTCAAGCTGTCCTAAGTCCATTCTTCAGTTCCTTCCTAGTACCTTCAGAGAGTCCCTACAGTGTGGAAACAGGCCAGTGTGGAAACAACTCCATACCAACCCTCTAAAGAGTATCCCAACCAGACCCGTTCCCCCACAATATTACTCTACATATTCCCTGACTAAAATGCCAAACCTACACATCTTTGAACACTCTGGGTAATTTAGCACGGCTGAGTCACCTAACCTGCACATCTTAGGGCTGTCGGTGGAAAGCGGAGCACGAGGAGGAAACACATACAGATGATGGGAGAACATGCAAACTCCACATTCAGTCGTCGGGGGCTGGAATTAAAATCAGGTCCCTGGTGTTATGAGGCAGCAGTGTTAACCACGGAGACACCGTGCTGCCCCATGTAACCCTCTAGAGTTCTATTTGATTCTTGCTTCCTCAACCTGAAGTCAGCTTCCTTCTTCCTCTTGACTAGATATTCTACATCCTTCGAAACCTTGTCAAATGCTTTGCTGAAGTCCATGTGGACAACTTTGACTGCTCTAACTTCATCTATCTCTTGGCAACCTCCTCATTCCTGATGAAGGGCTCCGGCCTGAAATGTTGATTTTCCTGCTCCACGGATGCTGTGCTTTTCCAGCAACACCCTCTCAACTCTCATCTCCAGTATCTGTAGACCTCACTGTCTCTACCTCCTCGAAGTGTCCATCTGGTTTGTGAACACACTGTTATCCACTCACAAAGTCATGCCTGACTATCTCTAGTCAGCCCTTGCCCTTCCAAATATACATAGCTCCTTTCACTCAGAAGCTCCTCCAACAACTTACCAATCACTGGGCTGTAATTTCCTGGTTTTGCCCTGCAGCCCTGAAGTGATGGAACAGCATTAGTCTCCCTCCAGTCTTCTGGTACCTCACTGTGTCTGTGGATAATTTTAATATCTCAGTTAGGGACACTGCAATCTCTTCCCTAGCTTCCCACAATGTTCCAGGATCAACCTAATGAGCTACTGATGATTGAGCTACCTTTATTTGTTTTAAGACTCCAGCACTTTCTCTTCTCTGGTGAGGATTCTTTCCAAGACATCACTATTTATTTCCCCAAGTTCCTGAGCTTCCGTGTCTTTCTCCACAGTAAATACTGACAAGAATGTTTTGTCTAATATCTCACCCATCTCCTCTGGTTCCACACGTGTGTGACTTCATTGATCTTTAACTCTACCAGGTTACTCATTAGCTCTTGAAACTTGTGCAAAGGCTTCTGAAAATTCAAATTATCCATATCCTCCGTACCACCTCACATCTCCTACACCTTTATCGACTCTGTCAATTATATTCACACCAACAAATAAAATCCAACAGTGTCAAAAACAAATTATCTTGTATAAAGTGTGTTTCTAAGGGTCCAGTTATTGCATATTGACACATCCTTTCTAACACATTTCAGCATGCTCCTGACTTAGATTAGATTACTTACAATGTGGAAACAGGCCTTCGGGCCACACCGACACATTCTCCTACATTTACCCCTGCAACTAACAATAAGTGGAATTTAGCATGACCAATTCACCTAACCTGCACATTTTTGGATTGTGGAAGGAAACCGTCGCACCCAGAGGAAACCCACGCAGAAACGGGGAGAATGTGCAAACTCCACACAATCAGTCGCTAAGACAGGAATTGAACACAGGTCTCTGGCACAGTGAAGCAGTAGTGCTAACCACTGTGCCACCGTGCCGCCCATACTATCAGGCGAACAATAATTGGTTTCAGACTGGCAACAAAAAGGGTTGTGGGAGTTCTTGTTTATCAATATGAAAAAGGTAGCTCACAGAGTTAGCAGGTAATAGAGAAGGCAAATCATATGCTGGTATTTATTACAAAGTGAATGGCGTCTAAAATGTGGGAGTTCTAGAGTAAGGTACAAGTCAGACCACACCGAGAATATTATGAGCTGTCTCTGTGTCCTAAGGAACAACATTGTCACATTGGAGACAGGCCAGAGAAGGGTCACATGGCTGATCTTGCGAATAGAGGGATTTTCTAATGAGAAGAGGTGGAGAAGTTTGTGGTTGAACCCATTGACATTCAGAAAAGTTGAGAGAGAAATTGAATTAAACATTCAAGATTCTGGGGTGCTTTGACAGGTTAGATGCCGGGAAGTTAGAAAGCAGAACAGTAGAGCTCAGTAATAGGCCCTTCGGCCCACCATGGCTGTGCCGTCCATGATGTTATTCCAAACTAGTCCCATCTACCTGCACATGGTCCATATCCCTCTATTCCTTGCCTGTTCATGTTCCTGTCCAAATGCCACTTCACTGCTTTGCTCATATTTCTGCTTCTCCGACCTCCCTCAGTAACTTCCATTCTCTATGTTAAAAAAAACGTGCCTCACACATCTCGTTTAAACTTTCACTTTCTCACCTTAAAACTAGGTGCGCTACTATTTGAAATTTACACATTGGAAAAGAAATTCTGACTATCCACATGATCTGTCCCTGCCATAATTTTATTTTCCTGTACCTGGTCACCTGTCAGCTTCTGATATTCTCACAAAGCAATCCAACTTTGTTTAATTTCCTCTTATACCTAACACTCCCTTCAAAAACCTAACACAGGCAACGTGATGATAAAGCCCTTTTTCACCCTCTCAAAAGCCTTCCCATCCTTCCTATTGTTTGGAGATGAGAACTGTACACAGTACTCCAAATGTGGCCAAACAAAAAATTTATACAATTACAAAATCAGATGCAAACCACTTTACCCAACGTTGTGACCGATGAAGGCCAGTGTTCCATTTGCTTTCTTTCCCATCTGAAACACTTATGTTGCCATTTTCAGGGAGATACTGAGTTACACCAAGATTCTTCTGTTTATCAACATCCCTCAGTATCCTAGCTTTCTTCTTGAACTTGACATGACCTCAGACTTGTCCAGATTACATTTCTCTGCACGTCTTTCCTACTGATCTGTAACCTACTGCAACCTTAGATCTCCTTGCTCATTAACCCCCAACTCCACCAATTTTCATGTCATCTGCAATAATTATCTCTGACACTTCCTTTCGTTTCAGTTGTTGTGAATGAGTAACCAGAGGGCAGAAAATCCCAGCAAGGGATCACCCATTTAAGATGGAGATGAGGAGAAATGTCTTCACTCAGGGTAGTGACTCTGTGGGAATTCCTGACTGCAGGGGGCTGTCGAGGCTGGGTCATTAAGAATATTTACAACAGACTTCGTCAGATTTTAATTAATCAGGGAAGCAAGGGTTTTGTGGTAAAGGCAGGCAAATAGAGTGGAGGATCATCAGATCAACCATGATCTGACTGAAGGGCAGAGCATACTCAATGGGCCAAATGGCCTAATTCCGCTCCTCCATCTCATGGTCTGAACTCAAACGCAATATGCCCTGCATAACATTCTGGGTCTCTGCTGCAAAACTCCTTTATCATGGGATTATTAGATATTTATTATTACGCAGCATTCGACCTGCATTAGATGGTCAAATTTTGACCATCAACCATAATTTTGTTGATGGCTCCTTTACTGGAGATTAGATTAGATTATTTCCAGTGTGGAAACAGCCCCTTCAGCCCAACAAGTTTATACCAACCGCCCAAGTGCAACCCATTCAGACTCATTCCCCTACATTTACCACTTCAGCTAACACTACGGGCAATTCACCTAACCTGCATATTTTTGGACTGTGGAAGGAAACCGGAGCACCTGGAAGAAACCCACGCAGACACGGGGAGAATGTGCAAACTCCATACAATCCTTGATGTGATTTTATAGAAAACCATCTTGTATACAATCCAGGATTCCATCCATTAGAGCGCTGATACTCATTAGTTATCCAGTCAGGATGGAGACCATTTTCCACACAGTTACTTTACTGCCCTTGCTACAACTACATTCAGTGTCCTGACTGTAACCATGTTGTGATTACCATCACTGGGTGGTTCCTATAAAATAATTCCTGCTGATGGTTGCTGCTGCTTGCTTATTCTCAGCTCCACTCAAATAAGACTCGAAATTTTGATCTTCAGTTCATATGAATGTCTAATTAATGCATTCACTTCATTCTTTCTTCACAACTTGTTGGTTTTTTTCCGAGCCTGTTCTCGACCTCAAAAACCCTTCACTATTCACTTCCTTGTGATGGTCATTCTGCAGCAAAATCTCTGGAATGACAGTTCCATCATATCTGTTCACTTTCGCTCCATCTGCCTTCTGGCGAATGCAGGGAGTCACACCTCAGTAGTGGGGTGGTTGACCAGATGGGTACAGGTTACAGAGGTAGGGAGGCTTACAGGAGCTTGAGGATATTAGAGATAAACAAATTTACATCTGGTCAAGAATGTCAGTAGGACAAAGGGGTTTGGGGATTGGAGGACTTTACAGAGGTAGAGGGAGCTGGATTAGATATTGGAGATAGGGATAGGGATGGATATAGGATAGAGGCAGGCAGACAGAAATGTACAGACGGAGGGTCACAGAGGCATAGTCATAGAGATGTACAGAATGGAAGCAAATTCTTCAGTCCAACCTGTCCATGCCGAACAGATACCCCAACTCAATTTAGTCCCATCTGCCCGCACCTGGCCCATATCCCTCCAAATCATATACCCTTTCAAATGCCTCTTAAATGTTGCAATTATATTAGCCTCCACCACTTGCTCTGGCCACTCATTCCAGCCCCTTTGCGATAAGGTTGCCCCTTAGGTCTCTTTTATATCTATTCCCTCTCACCATTAACCTATGCCCTCTAGTTCTGGACTCACCAACCTCAGGGAAAAGACTTCGTCAATTTACCCTGTCCACGCTCCTCATAATTTTGTAAACCTTTATAAGATTATCTCTCACAGCCCCATCCTGTTCAACCTCTCCCTATGGCTCAAATCCTCCAACCCTGGCAACATCCTTGTAGATCTTTTCTGAACCCTTTCAAGTTTTACAACATATTTCTGACAGGAAGAAGATCAGAATTGTACGCAATATTCCAACAGTGGCCTAACCAATGTCCTGTACAGCCACAACATGACCTCCCAACTTCTGTACTCAGTACTCTAACCAATAAACGAAAGCATACCAAACGCCTTCTTCACCATCCTATCTACCTGTGACTGCACTTTCAAGGAGCTATGAACCTGCTATCCAAGGTCTCTTTGTTCAGAAACACTTCCTAGGACCTTACCATTAACTGTATAAGTCCTGATAAGATTTGCTTTCCCAAAATGCATCACTCGCATTTATCTGAATTAAACTCCATCTTCCACTTCTCAGCCCATTTGCACATCTGGTCCAGATCCTGTTGTAATCTGAGGTAACCCTCTTCACTGTCTACTACACCTCCAATTTTGGTGTAATCTGCAAACTTACTAAGGATTGATGCTTGCATCCAAAACATTTATGCAAATGACAAAAAGTAGCGGACCCAGTAGCAATCCTTGTGGCACTCCACTGGTCACAGGCATCCAGTCTGAAAAACTACCCTTCACCACCACCCTCTGCCTTCTACCTTTGAACCAGTTCTGTATCTAAATGGCTACATCTCCCTGTATTCAATGAGATCGAACCTTGCGCAATCTACCACGAGGAACCTTGTCGAACGCCTTATTGAAATCCATATAGATCACATCTACCGCTCTGCCCTCATCAATCCTTTTTGTTACTTCCTCAAAAAACTCAATCAAGTTTGTGACATATTATTTCCCACACACAAAGCCATGTTGACTATTCTGAATCAGTTCTTGCCATTCCAAATACATGTACAACCTGTCCCTCAGAATTCCCTACAACAACTTGCTCACCACTGACGTCAGGCTCACCGGTCTATAGTTGTATGGGAGTTTCACGGTGTTTCAGGGAGAAGAGGATTGTAAATACTAACAGAAATATGGAAGGTTGTAGTGACTGAAGACGTTTAAAGATTATAAGAAGGCTTCTAGGCTCTGGAGGCGACGTAGATAGGAAGACAATGGAGAATGCCAGTTTGCTGGATTGGAGACAGTTACACAGATGGGGTTGGTTGCACAATCTGAAAGAGGTTCCGTTGGTTGGAAGGGTTGGTGGGGTGGCGGGGTTGAGGGTAAAGTTTAAATAGATTAAAATCGAAGAATTGGAGAAGGATAAGGAGATTACAATTTTTCGCACAGCTAAGGAAGGATTGTAGGAGCTGGAGAAGTTTGCACAGATAGGGACAGATGAAGAAATTAAAGACAAATACATTGACCTGGAGGGTGGTGTTGGTAAGAGAGCTGACAGGGATAAACAGCACTGTCAGGGCTTACAGGGATGAAGAAATTTAGTATCTACTGGAAAAACATAGGGATTAGGATGTTAGGGATTGGATAACCTGACTGTGACAGAGAGCATTGTGTGGATGAGAGGAGATTACAAACAGAGGAAGGATTATTGGGACTGGAGGATATTACAGCGATCACTAATACAGAGTGGGCCAGGATTGATGCCTGGGATCCTTTGTGCTGTCACAGTGAGGACCAATACAGCAGGGGTGAGAGCAGGACTCTCGCAAGATGGTGGGAATGAAGCCTAGAATATTGATGTTCCTTGCCCAGCTCTGTATCTATGTCCTGTCTTCCGGGTCGGAATACAGAAGACCACTAACCCCTCCCTGTGCTGTTTACTGTGAGTGATCTTACCGGCTGCAGGGTTTACTAAAGGCTCCAGATCTCGCTCTCCATCTATCTCTGGCTGACCAATTACCTTCAATGTAGTAATGGATGGGAATTAGGAATTTGGCCAAGTCAGGAACATCCTGATTACCTACAGGAGACAGAGAAACAGACAGAATGGGAAATTAGTCTGAGGCAGTGAGGATGACTCATATCGAGTAGCAGTGAGTCCAACAGAGACCTGGAAAATCCCAGTCTCCATCCCTGGCCTGTGCTGCTGCATCTCTCTGGAGCGAAGAATTCTGTTGGCTCAGAATCTCAGACCAAATGCAGGAGTGAGAGGCGCTGATAGAGGCAGCAATTAGACCCACACAGTAAGGGATACCACATGGAGAGATACTGAGTGATATCACCAGAGTGCAGCAGGTTTTCAGAGTCAAACAATGGTGTCAGAAGAAGTGGGTCTGATGTAATGGAAACTGCTATCCGTTCTCAGGGAGAATTCAGCTATTTTATTGGGACGGTACAGTGGTGGAGCCAGTGCCCTGGCCAGGATTATACAGAGTGCTTTAAACTGATACACATGAGGGGGGACAGGGATCAGCTGAAAGGAAATTCCCAACTCCATTGGGAAAAGGTTGAAATATTGAAACATGGGGATGTGGCTGAGGGGAAACAGAAAGAAACAGGAAAGAAGTGAGTTTAACTAAAATTGTCCATCAACAAATATATTTGTGGCAGGAAATTGTGATAAAAAGTAAATTACTGTTTCTAAAGTTGAATGCACGAAGTATTTGCAATAAGTGATATGCACGTGTGACTTATGATTTCTATCTAATCACCATCAGGGAGACATGGTCAAAGGGTGAACGAGCAGGTGGGGCATTAATATTCACAGCTACACAACATTGTGGAAAGTCAGGCAGAATGGGAAGCAAGATGGGGATCTTTAGTCGTTAGGGATAACAGTGGGATGATGAAGAAAATATTGTGGCCTTAGATTATCAATCAGTCCTAGACCAAATTATGGGTAATAACGGTCAGAACAAAGAAATGAAGGGCAGTGTTAAGGCTCATTTACAGAATTACATTGTGAGAAACTACATTAACAGGGAATTTTTTGAATTTGTAACAAAGGCACTGGGAAAATTGAGAGGGTATTCAACTTTCCTCTCTCATCATCGCATTGGTGATGGCTCACAGACGAGGCTGACACTCTACTGCTCTTAGGGGGAGTCTGTCGGTGACTGTACAGACCGATGCGACCTTCCACAGACTCTGTTACACTTGGGTCAGAAGATGGCCGTGGGAAGGGGGTGGGTGGGGCTTTGGGCAGACAGAGCGCTCCTTTTGCTGTTTTCTCCTGGGTTCCCCAGAGTAAATCCTAACACCTATTTTTATCAGGTCTCCCCCATCAACTGTGATTGCACACAGACGGGCTCATTGACCTGTCGGAGGCTCTATTCTCTCCCTCACTATAGTTTAGACCCTGTTGAAACTTGTCAAAATCCTCTGAAATTTCAAATATCCCACATCACCAATAGCCTCCCACACCCTTATCTATTCTGCCACTTATGCTCACACCAAAACACAGAATCCAACAGATTTAAAGATATTCTGCTTCTATACAACCATGTGTCTCCCATTGTTTCTAAGTGTCCAGTTATCATTTATTGTCATATCCATTATAATACAGTCCAGCATGTTCCCGACTTACTGTCAGGCGAACAATCGTTTGATTTCAGGCTGTGCAGGTGACCCTCTGTGTGGCGTTTGCGCACTCTCCCCGTGTCTGCTTCAGTTCCCTCTGGGTGCTCCGGTTTCCTCCCACAATCCAAAAAGACGCAGGTTAGGTGAATTGGCCGTGCTAAATTGCCCGTAGTGTTTGGTGAAGGGGTAAATGTAGGGGAATGCGTGTCTGAGTGTGTTGCGCTTCGGCGGGTCAGTGTGGACTTGTTGGGCCGAAGGGCCTGTTTCCATACTGTAAGTAATCTAACTTGTCAACATCTGGGACAAAACAGCACTTTCGATTGTCAGTAACCTTCACCATTGCCTTCCATCACCATTGATGTCCAGTAGCAGCAAAGGGGATCATCTCTTGTGTAACATCCTTCCGTGAAGGGGGTTCTGCTACCCACCAGTTGGCGAGGTGCACTCCTGATGAAGGGCTTTTGCCCGAAACGTCGATTTCGCTGCTCGTTGGATGCTGCCTGAACTGCTGTGCTCTTCCAGCACCACTAATCCAGTATTTGGTTTTCAGCATCTGCAGTCATTGTTTTTACATTCTACAATAGGTTTGCACCTCAGGATACACAAAGTCTCAGGTTCCTTTTTGCATTTGATGGTGCTTTTTGCATCTTTCGAGATGACTGGACCATTTGTTTGGGAGGAGGTGTGGAATAGAGAAAGGATGTCTTTCTGAAGTTGGACTTGTTTGATCTGAGATTTTACACTGAATGGACCGCGATAATATTTGAAAATCATTTCACAGAGAAATAGTTTGAAAGAAGTGAAGATCAATGAGACAAATCAAACATGATATAAAGATCCAACAGAGTCACTAAATTCATTTGGTCACAAAGGGAACATGATTATCTGGTATGTCAGTGAGCAAAGATTTCAAACAGTATTGTGTGTGATAAAGCACCAACACACACACACACGTGTGTGTGTGTGTGTGTTTTCCAGTGAATTGACTGCAGAAATTATTTGACATTATCCAATTAACAATCTAAAAAAAAATCACAGACAGAGAAACCATAAATATGTTGTTTTTTTATGGGAAAGGATTCACCAGATTATCCAACTTGGTGATATGTGAGGAGATCAGCACCATGGAAATGTTTGGATTATGAGAAGAATTGCAAATTCCCAGACCAGCTGGGGACTCGTCGACACAGACAATCCAGGGAGAGACCATTCACCTTCTCTATGTGTGGGAAGACATTTATTTTGTCATCCAGCTTCATGTCACACCAGTGGCTTTACACTGACAAGAGACCTTTCCCCTGACTGTGGGGAAGAAAAAACTTTAAGATCTGTAAAGGTCTTAAATTCAATGCTCTTTATTTAACATCACCCTGTTCACATGGAGGAGAAGTCATTCAGCTGTTCCATGTTTGGAAAGGTATTCACTTGGGGATACAGCAATGCGTTGCTCTTTCATCCTTGATAAGAGACTCAAACATTTTACCCACTACAGACGTTATGCTGACTGATCTCTAATTCCCCACCTTTCGTTTACCTTCTTTTTAAACAGTGGCGCCACATTTACTGTATTCCAATCTGCTAGAACTGCCAGAGATTCCAGCAAATTAGGACAATTACTGACAGTGCACCTGTTCTATCCCCCGCTGTCTCTTTTAGCACACTGGGATGCATTACACCAGGACAGGAGACTTGTCTATCCTTAGCTCCATGAGCTTGCCCAACACTAGCACACCGTCATGTTTGTTTGCAGGTCCTTACCGACTCCATCTCTTTGTCAGTCACTGGCATGTTATTAGTGCTGTCCACTGTGAAGACCGATACAAAATACCTGTTCAGTGCCTCAGTCATTTCACCCCATCCCATAAATAAATGCCCCTTCTCATTCTCTGAAGCACCAACATTTATCTTAGCCACTCTTTTCCATTTAAAGTTTTCATAAAACTTCTGCAATCTGTCTTTAAATTCTGAGATGCATCTTTTCTCTCCTTTTCTTTCCTACGGTTCTTTATCACACTTGTTGTGGCTTTCTTTTGACCTTTAATGCTTTCGCAATTTTCCAGTTCCATGCTGTTTTTGACCACTTTGTATGCCTCATCTTTCAATGTGAGAGATGGGGAGGGAGAGGGGAGGAGAGAGGGGGAGAAGAGAGAGTGGAGGAGGAGGAGGTGCGGGGATAAGGGGATTGGGGAAAGAGGCAGGGCAGAGGAAAGAAGGGTTCGAGAGAGGGCTGTAGGAGAGAGGACGTAGGAGAGAGCTGGGAACAGTGGGCGAGAGTAGGAGGAGAGATGGGAGGAGAGGGTAGGAGGAGTTGGGTAGGAGAGAGAAAGGGAGGACATGTGGTGGATAGCGTGAGGGGGATTAGAAGAGTGACGGGTGTAGGGGAGGGGGTTGTAGGACAGAGGGAGAGGAATGAAGGAGTGGCGTATAAGTGGGGAGCAAGTGGAAGGTGGAGGAGGGGGAGGAGAAGGCGAATGATGTGAAGGACGAGTGATGGGGCGGAGAGGGAAGGAAAGGGGTAGGAGAGAGGGGAGGAGGTGAGGACATAGGGGGAGTTTGGGGTGGAGTAGGAGAGAGGGGGTGGAGAAGGGGGTGGGAGGTGGAGAAGAGAGGGATATGAGGGGTGGAGGATGTGTGGAGGATTGGGGAGGAGAGCAGTGAAGATGAGGAAGAGGGGTGGACGGTGGGAGGTGAGGGGTAGGAGAGAGTGGGGGAGGAGAGGTGGAAGTGGGGGACGGAGGGGAGAAGGTGAGGAGGGAAGGGGAGCAGAGACAGGGAGAACAGCCGGGGAGGAGGGGGCAGGAGAGATGGGAGAGTAGACGGGAGGACAGGTGGGAGGAGATGATACGAGGGGAGAACATAGGGGGAAGGGAATGAGTTTCGGAGAAGTGGTGAAGAAGAGGGGGATGGGAGAGGGGAAGAAGTAAGTGTGGAGAAGAGGGGCAGTAGAGTGCAGGGAAGGGGGAGAGGAGTGGAGATGAGGTGAAGAAAGGAGAGGGTGGAAGAAGAGAAGGGATGAGGAGAGAGGGGAAGAGGAGAGAGGGGATGAGGACAGAGAGGAGAGGGGAGAGTGGAGAGGTGAGCGGGAAGGGGAGAAACGAGAGGAGAGGGGAGAGTTGAGACGGGAGATGAGACAGATGAGAGGGGGAGGAGAGAGGAGAGAGGGGAGAGGAGAGAGGAGAGGGGGAGAGGAGACAGGAGAGAGAGAAAAGGGGAGAGGAGACAGTGGTGAGGAGAGAGAGGAGTAAGTAGTGAGGAGTGAGAGGAGGGGGAGAGGGGAGAGGAGAAAGTGGAGAGGTGAGCGGGAGAGGGTAGAAAGGAGAGCAGAGGGGAAAGGTGAGAGGGGAGAGGAGAGAGGAGGGAGCAGAGAGGGGAGAGGGGAGAGGATACAGTGGTGAGGAGTGAGGGGAGAGAGTAGTGAGGAGTGAGGGGGGGGAAGAGGCAAGAGGGGAGAGGAGAGAAGGAGGAGGAATGGGGAGAGGGGATGAGGAGAGAGGGGAGAGGCGAGAAGAGAGGGGAGAGGAGACAGTGGTGAGGAGTATGAGGACAGAATAGAGAAGAGTGAGAGGAGAGGGGAAAGGAGAGAGGGAAGAGGGGAGAGGATAGAGGAGAGAAGAGAGAGGGAGGTGGAGCGGAGAGGGGATGAGGAGAGAGTGGAGGCTGAAAAGAGAGAGGGAAGGGGAGAAGAGAGGAGAGGGGAGGAGAGAGAGATGGATAGGAGAAAGAGGGGGAGGAGAGAATGGGAGGAGAGAGGGTGAGGACGGAGAGGGAGAGGAGAGAGAAGGGCAGAATAGAGAGAGGGAGAGGAGAGAGGTGGAGGAGTGAGGGGCAGAGAGAAAGGGAGGAGGTGAGAGAGGGGGAGGATGAGGCAGAGAGCAGCATGGGCAAAGGAGGGTATCAGAGACGGGGAGGAGGAGAGTGGGTGAGGTGTGGCCGTGAGGAGGGGGCAGCAGGGGTGGATTTCGTGGGGAGAGAAGAGGTGAGGAGGAGGTGGTGGCATGGAGAGAGGGAGTAGACAGCAGAAGGGGGTGGGAGCAGAAGAAGGTGGCGAGGAGAGTTCAGGAGGACAGAGCGGTTGGAGGTGGGGAGGAGGAGATTGGGTGAAAGACAGAAAGGCAGATGGGTAGGACAGTGAAAGTGGGGGAGGAAAGTGAGGAGAGAATCAGGAAGAAGGGCGAGGGCAAGGTGGCATAGGAGAGGGGAGTAGGAGACTGGGAGAATGAGAGGGGTGGGAAGATGGATAGGAGAGTAACCCATTTATACCTTCTCCGTCTGAACAGTTCACTTCACCCTTTGAGCAACTCCCCCATGACCAGTCCACCCTGACCTGCACACAATTGGAGCGGGTAAGGAAACCCATGCAAACACAGGGGAGAATGTGCACACTCCACATAGACAGTCGCCTGGGGCAGGACTTGAACAGAGTCCCTGGCACTGTGAGGCAGCAGTGGTAACTACTGACCCACCGTGCCACCCTAACGAGAGAGAGAGATGAAGAGAGAGTGGGGGGGAGAGAGGAGAGAGGGGAGAGAGAAGAGTGAGGGGAGAGAGAAGGGAGAGAGAAGAGAGATGGGAGAAAGAAGCGAGAGGGGAATGAGAGAGAGGGAGAAGAGGGGAGGGGGTGAAGAGAGAGCAGAAGGAGAGTGTGAGAGAGATAATGAGAAAGGGAGAGAGAGAGGAGAGTGAAGAGAAATAGAGAGCGAGAGAGAGAGATAGAAAAGGCAAAAAGGGAACAAGTGACTCCAGCCCACACTCTGTCACAGGCAGACAGAGACAGTAACAGGTCAATACTCCCCCGGTCAGCCCGCATGGCGTGAGTGTAATGGCTGACTGAGCTAGGTTCAAATATTCCCAAAGTCTGTCACTGAAACCCCATCTCCTCCACAACCCAGTTCATCCTGTCAGCTCCCAGCTTCCTCTTCCTGGAACACACCTCCCCCCAGGTATGGGACACACCAACAATCATCTAAGACTTTTTTATAGATCGTCAGGGAGGATACGATGGAGACATTATATGCAGTAATTGGTAACGACTGAGGATGCAACACTCAAACGCCAATTGTTTTCAGTTTCTGATGAAACGATTGATCATGTCAGATTTTGATTTTATGTTTCCTTGGCGTTTCCTGTCTGAGAATCGTCTTCGAATATTCAAAGAAGTTTAATAAAGGCAGTGTCAGTCCAGGTGAGAAATCAGACAGACAAATAATTCCCTCTGTTTGACATTTTTGTGAGTATACCCTTCCTTGCAATCCTCAGAGAAAGAATCTTCCAAGATCCATCACTATTAAGGCGGAGAGAAAAGAATAATCAAAATAAAGTAAGAAATTGTCTCTAAACATGAACATTCTTTCTGTCTCCCCAAAACATGCCAGTCCTATTGAGTTCCTCCTGCAACCTCTCTTTTTATTTCAGAAACTCACATCATCCCTCCTCCTGGCCGAGGGTGATCAGTACACTCACAACAGAGATCATCACACATTGTGCAGGATGGGAGGGTCCTGAGAGGGGATAGGCTCATTCATTTACCAGAAAGTTTTCAAGAGTGATTTATGATGCGATGGAGCAACTGGTTTTGAAGTGAGATGCGACAGAGTTTATTGTCTTATAATTGGTGTAGATAATCTCAGGTGATTGTGTGGAGTTTGCACATTCTCCCTGTGTATGCAAGGGTTTCCATGGGGTGGTCCGGTTTCCTTCCACAGTCCAAAGATGTACAGATAAGGTGAATTGGTCAAGGTAAAGTGCCTAGCATTTTAACAAACTGCAGCGTTGGAGTTGATTAGCTTTAATGGCAGTGGTGGGATTCGAACCTACGCCCCTTTCGAGACTGGAACTTGGACCGCTCGGCCATACTACCAGCCGAATATGCGCCCCATTTTCTTGCATTTCCAATTGTGCTCTCCTGCATAACAACAGATGCAAAGTCACATGAAAAGAGTTCTATCATCCCTCTCCAACTCGCACAGCTGCTGGGATGTGCCCGTCTACAATGTGAATTTCGCAGCAGATAATGAGAGCCCATCAATCCAGATAAAAATCAATGGTAAGGTGAGTTTATCTTCTCAGACTCTTTTCAGCTCCAAATGTATCTGTGAGAATGTATGTTCGGTGATGATTTGGTCAAATAACCAAGAGCGGCCTGACATTACTGCAATTTCGATTCTTGATTTGCTAAATGACTTCACCCATTGCTCGAAACAGGACAAGTTTCACTTTTACACGGAACATGAAACACACCGGACTCCAGGGAAAATGCACAAAGCTGAGCAGGCCGTGTTCCACATCATACCGTGCAGCATAATTTCAATCACTGTGTCTGTTTTGCAGAATAAGAGTCCCAAACAATGTTCTCCACCCTAAAACCGGAGGTCGCATTCCAATCCGAGAACGACAGATCGCATTGTGAGGATGCTCTGACCTCGGAGCCAGTTCGAGATGCCACTTTCCTTGTCTTTTACCTTAACCGTGCAATTTGCTGCAGAGATGTTCACTCCTGGGCATGAGCCAAATGGATACCAACTGAGTTGGAAACCTGTGTGGGAATCGACGAGAAGCGACTCAATCAATTTTGCTAAATTCCATGGTGCGTATTAGAAATGCAGTTTCTGTTCACCTCAATCTAAAAGGCAGTTTCTGAACATAGTTATAGAGGTCAAAAGGTAATTGCCTCACCGCACCCCCACTCCGGAAGAGGTGATAACTGCACTTCAGTGTTTTTTGTTCTCGATGTGAAGAGCTCTCACGCCTCTGAGTCACCTTCACGTCTCTGGTTGCTGAGTAAATCACAAAGAAGGAGTTTCACCAGAGCTGCAACTGCCTCACTTCTCCACTCGCCCTCCCCGTTTACATTTTCCTGCTCGTCAGTGATTTAAAGAAAACCAAATGGATGCGATGTCATTCTGTAGCCTCTCTGCCGATTCCTCCGTTTCAGTTCCAACATGGCTTAGATCTCGGGGCGCACCTTAATACTAGCGACACCATGAAAGCACAGGTCCAGAGGTTCCTCTGAGAGTGTAATTTCTTTCATTGTTGTTGCTGATTGAAAGAGCCACTAACGTGCGAACTGCTCCAAAACATGATTCAGGACCTCTGGTGCCAATTCTCGCACTTTGAATAACGACAGGCAGCTTCCAAATGAGGTCTTTCAGAGACGACTTTGCGATACATTTGACAGACGGACAAGTTCAGGAATCCGTGGTGCGCTGTGACACCAGGTCATCGGCTTCTTCCCTATCTTTGAACCGGGCCGCCTGCGCAAGGAATGCGAATGCGGTACTGCTTTCCGTGGAAGGATCAGAAGGGGGTAACTACACTCTCAAACAGAATGGCATATGATCAGAACCAGGTTGGAGAAAAACTTTACAATGCTTTGCACAGTAATTAAATGGAGTTGCATTACATTTCACTACGAGAGCAGATTTGTTCAAGGAAATTCGAAGTCAGGTTTGCAGATGGGAAAGCAAGCAAGAAAGCTCCGTTCTCGTCCATGCAAAAGGCTGCAGTTGAAGAACAACGCAGTTTCTGCCCAGTTTCGAACTGGGGACTTTTTGCGTATGTAGCGAATGTGATGAGCACTACACTACAGAAACAAGCCTCAGCTCTTTGTTTTGCCGCTCAGTGGTATCCAGCACTGAAAGTTGAAGCCATTCTACGTTTCACCTTTCTGTTTCCAATAGCTCGATGTTGTCCAGCATAATTGACATCTTGAAAACGTGTAAAAAAAAACACGCTTCCAACTCAGTTCCAACATGTTTTCAACTCAGTTGGTATCAATGTGGCTCATGTCCAGGTGTGAACGTCTCTGCAGCAAATTGAACTTTTAACGTAAAATGCAGAAAAACATTCACACCAACCTGCACCAATACCTGTCTCCTGTTATTAAACAGTTATAGACAGAAACACAAGCACACAACCTTCCACAACTACCCTGTCTCCTGCCATTAAGCAAGTATATGCAGAAACACACACAATCCTCCATCATCACGCTGTCTCCTTCCATTAAATAGATATACACAGAACCACACACACAACTCTCCACCAAAACCCTGTTTCTTGCCAGTAATCAGATATACACTAAAACACACAACACAAGCCTCAAACGCCACGTTGCCTCACGCTATTAAGCAGATATACACAGAAGCACATACACACACAACCCTGCACCAAAACCTTGCCTCCGAACAATAAACAGATATATACAGAAACACACACAAATCTCTAAACCACTTTCCTGCCTCCTACCATTAAACAAATATAACAGAAACACACACACAATCATCCACGACCAAACTGTCTCCTGTCATTACACAGATCTACACAGAAACACACGCACACGCACTCACACACACAATGGTCCACCGTCACACACTCACCGGCAATTAAACAGGCATAAAAAGAAACACACACGCATCTCGACACCATCCCCCATCTCCTGCCATTAAATAGACATACACAGAAACACACACACAACACTTCACCACCACATGGTTTTCTGCCATTCAACAGATATACACAGAAACACACACATACACACACACACAATCCTTGACACCCAATTTGTCTCCTGTCATTGAGCAGGTATACACAGAAACACACACGCAACCCTCCACGACCACCCTGTCTCCTGCCATTAAACAGATATACACAGGAACACACACATACACACACACACAATCCTTGACACCCAATTTGTCTCCTGTCATTGAGCAGGTATACACAGAAACACACACGCAACCCTCCAACTGTCTCCTGTAATTAAACAGATATGTAGAGAAATACACACGCAAAACTCCAGCACCACCCTGTCTCCGGCTATTAAACAGTTATACACAGAAACACACACTCACCATCCTCCACCACCACCCTGTCTGCTGCTATTAAACAGAAATTTCCAGAAACATACAGCAACCCTCCACCACCACCCTGTCTCCTTTCATTAAACAGATATACACAGGAACACAAACACACACAACCCTCCATCACCACCCTGTCTCCTACGATTATACAGAAATACACAGAAACACGCACATACTCCCTCCACCACCACCCTGTCTCCTGCCATTAAACTGATATACACAGAAACACAGACCCATACATCGCCCTACCACCACCTTGTCTCCTGTCATTAAACAGATATGCACTGAAACATCACACATCTCTCCACTACCACCCTGTCCTCAGCAACGAAATAGATATACACGGAAACACACCCATGCACAACCTTCCACGACCACCCTGTCTCCTGCCATTAAACAGATATACACAAAAACACACACACAACACTCCATCACCACCCTGTCTCCTGCCATTGAGCGGATATTCACAGAAATGCACACACACAACTCTCGACCAACTCCCTGTCTCCTGCCATTAAACAGATATACACAGTAACAAACACACGCAACTCTTGGCCACCACCCGGTCTCCTGCCATTAAACAGATATACACAGAAACACTCATACATACACAACACTCCAACACCATCCTGTCTCCTGCAAGTAAGCACATAGACACAGTAACACAGACATTCTACCCTCCACGACCACGCTGTGTCTTGCCATTAAATAGATTTACGCAGAAACACACACACACACATCCCTCCTCCACCACTGTGTCCTGTCATTAAACAGTTATACACGGAAACACGCACGCACACTACCCTCCACCACAACCCTGTCTGCAGCCCTTAAATAGATGTATACAGAAACACACGCACACAACACTCCACGAACACCCTGTCTCCTGCTATTAAACAGTTGCACACAGAAATACACACAATCCTCCAACACCACCTTGTTCTCCTATTATTAAGCAGAGATATACAGAAATACACAACAACCCTCCACCACCACCCTGTCACCAGTCCTTAAACAGACATACACAGAAACACACACACATACACAAACCTCCATGACACCCCATCTCCTACCCATAAACAGATATATACAGTAACACATATACAAATCCCTCCACCACCACCCTGTCTCCTGAAATTAAACATATATACACAGATACACACACACACCATCCTCCTCCAACACACTGTCTCCTGCAAATGAACAGATTTACACAGAAACATACACGCATATCTTCAGCACCACCCTGTCTCCTGCCATGAAATAGATATACACAGAAACACACATACACACAATCCTCCACGAACACCAGTCTGTCTCCTGTCATTAAGCAGATATATACAGAAAAACGCACACAACCCTGCACCACCACCTTATCAACGACCTTTAAACTGGCACAAAAAACACACAGAGAACCCTACACCAACAATCTGTCTCCTGGCATTAAACAATATACACAGAAACACGCACTCACACAGAACCCTCCACCATCACACTGTTGTTGTGCCATTGAGCAGATATACACAAAAATACACACACACAACCCTCGACACAAACACCCTGTCCCCTGCCCTAAAGCAGATATACACAGAAGCACACACACATACAGAACCCTCCACCACCACCCTGTTTGCTGCCATTAATCAGATATGCACATAGACATAGACATACACACACATAATCATCCCCACTCACACACTCTCCCGTAATTAAACAGATATAAACAGAAACACACACATCTCGACACCAACACCCTGTCTCCTGCCATTGAACAGACATACACACAAACACACACGTGCACACACAACCATTGAACAGCAATTTGTTTCCTGTCATTTAGCAATTAAAAAGATATTTACAGAAATATACAGAAAAACCTTCACCACCACCACCCAATCTCCCATCAATATACATATATACACAGTAACACGCACACCGATTTCTCCAACGCCACACTGTCTCCTGCAATTAAACATATAGACACACAAACACACACACATACCACCCTCCTCCACCACTCTGTCTCCGGCAATTAAACAGATATATACAGAAACATAAAGACATATCTTCAGCACCACCCTGTCTTCTGCCATTAAACAGACATAGACAGAAACACACACACACACGTACACACAAACATTGACAACCAATTTGTTTCCTGTCATTAAGCACATGTACACAGAAACACACACACAACCCTCCACGAACAACCTGTCTACATTCATTAAACAGTTATATACAGAAACACACACTCACCATCCTCCAAAACCACCCTGTCTCCTGCAATTAAACAGATATTTACAGAAACAACCAGACAAACCTCCACCACCACCTTGTCTCCTGTCATGAAACAGATATACACAGAAGCTCACACGCACACACACCCGCGCACACACACACACAAGCATTGAGAACCAATTTGTTTCCTGTCATTAAGCAGATGTACTTAGAAACGCACACACAACCTATCACGACCACCCTGTCTACATTCATTAAACAGCTATATACAGAAACACACACTCACCAACCTCCAAAACCACCCTGTCTCCTGCAATTAAACAGATATTTACAGAAACATCCAGACAAGCCTCCACCACCACCCTGTCTCATGTCATTAAACAGATATACACAAACATACACACACACACCACCACGACCACCCCTCACCTATCATTAAACAGATATACGCAGAAACACACACACACCACCCTCCACCACAACCCTGTCTCCTGCCATTAAACCGATATACATAGAAATACACAAACACACAACCGTGCACCACCACAGTGTTTTCTGCCATTAAGCAGATATACACAGATACACACGCACAACCATCAACTGCCACCATGTCTCCTGCCATGAAACAGATATAATCAGAAACAAACATATACCACCCTCCACCACCAACCTGCCTCCTGCAATTAAACAGGTATACCCAGAAACACAAACGGAGAAAACCCTCCCCCTCCACCCCGTTTGCTGCCATAAATCAATTCTACATAGAAACACACACGCACAAACTTCCACTACCATTCTGTCTTCTGCCATTAAACGGTGATATACAGAAACGCACACATGTAATCTTCCACTACCACCCTGCCTCCTGCAATTCAACAGATATATACAGAAACGCACACACAACCCTCCACTACCACCTTATTTCCTGCTGTTAAGTAGATGTACACACAAACACGTGCTCTACACTTCACCACAACCATCTCTCCTGCCACTAAACAGATATACACAGAAAAACACACACACAATCATCGACAACCACCCTGTCTGCTGACATCAAACAGATATATACACAACCACACGCATATTCCTCCACCACTACCCTGCTCTGCTGCCATTGAGCAGATATTCACAGAAATACACACACACACAACCCTCGACCACCATCATGTCTTCTGCCCTGAAACAGATATACACAGAGACACACACACATGCAGAACCCTCCACCTCCACCCTGTTTGCTGCCGTTAATCAGATATGTACATAAAAACACACACACACAACCCTCTCCAATCACACACTCTCTGGTGATTAAACAGATATAAAAAGAAACACACACACATCTCGACACCAACACCCTGTCTTCTGCCATTAATCAGACATACACAGAAACACACACACACACACACACACACACACACACACACACACACACACACACACACACACACACACACACACACCTGGAAGTAAACAGATTTATGCAGAAACATAAAGGCATATCTTCAGCACCACCCTGCCTCCTATCATTAAACAGACATACACAGAAACACACACACAACCCTCCACTACCGTATTGTTTTCTACCATTAAACTGATATACATAGAAACATACACACACAACCTTCAAAACCACCCTGTCTCCTGCAATTAAACAGATATTTACAGAAACATCCAGACAAGCCTCCACCACCACCCTGTCTCCTATCATGAAACAGATATACGCAAACACACACACACAATACCACGACCACCCCTCGCCTATCATTAAACAGATATACGCAGAAATACACACACACCACCCTCCCCTACTACCCTGTCTCCTGCCATTAAACAGATATACATAGAAATACACACACAAGAGTACACCAGCACATTGTTTTCTGCCATTATGCAGATATACACAGAAACATACGCACAACCATCCACTGCCGCCATGTCTCCTGCCATGAAACAGATTTTACCAGAAACAAACATATACCATCCTCCACCACCAACCTGTCTACTGCAATTATGCAGGTATATACAGAAACACACACACAGAGAACCCTCCCCCACCACCCTGTTTGCTGCCATAAATCAATTATACACAGAAACACACACACACACACAAACCTCCACTACCATCCTGTCTCCTGCCATTAAACAGGGATACACAGAATCACACACACACCACTACACAAGCAAGTTGTTTTCTGCCAATGATCAGATGTACACAGAAGCACACACACAACCCTCCACTGCCACCCTGTCTCCTGCAATTCAATAGATATATACAGAAACACTCAACCCTCCACTACCAACCTGTCTCCTGCAATAAAATAGATATATACAGAAACACACATGCACAACCATCACTACCACCCTGTTTCCTGCATTTCAACAGATATATACAGAAACACTCACACATACAACCCCCCTCCCTCCCTGTCAGCAGCCATTAAACAGATATATGCAGAAACACACACACACAACCCTCCACCACCACCTTATTTCCTGCCATTCAGTAGATATACACACAAACACCCACTCTACACTTCACCACCACCATTTCTCCTGCCACTAAACAGATATACACAGAAAAACACACACACACACAATCCTCGACCGCCACCCTGTTTGCTGATATTAAACAGATATACACACAAACACACACACATCCGTCCAACACCAACCTATTCTGCTACCATTGAGCAGATATACACAGAAGTACACACACACAACACTCGACCACCATCATGTCTCCTGCCCTGAAACAGATATACATAGAAACACACAAATATACAGAACCCACCACCACCACCCAGTTTGCTGCCATTAATCAGACACACACACACACACACACACACACACACACACACACACACACACACACACACACACACACACACACACACACACACACACACACAATCCTCCACCATCACACTCTCTCCGGCGATTAAACAGATATAAACAGAAACACAAACTCATCTTGACACCATCACCCTGTATCCTGCCATTGAACAGGCATTTTCAGAAACATATACACACACAACCCTACACCACCTTTCTGTCCCTTACGATTAAACAGATATACGTAGAAATGCACAAACACACAACTGTTAACCACCACATTGTTTTCTGCCATTAAAAAGATATACACAGAAACGCACACATGCACAAACACACACAAAACCCCCGACCAACATCTTGTTGCCTGCCATTAAGCAGATATACACAGACACACACGCACAACCCTCAAGCACCACGCATCCTGACATGAAACAGATATACTCAGAAACAAACACATACCACCCTCCACCACCAGCCTGTCTCCTGCAGTTAAACATATATACACAGAAACACACACACAACCTTCTACGAACACCCTGTCTATTGACCTTAAACAGGTATACACAGAAACATACACAATCCTCCACCACCCTGTCACCTGCCACTAAGCACACAGACACAGAAACACAGACACTCTACCCTCCAACACCACCGTGTCTCCTGACATTGAATAGAGATATGCAGAAACACACACAACCCCCCATGACCATCCTGTCTCCTGCCATTGAACAGGTATACAGAGAAACACACACACACCATCATGTCTCCTGCCATTAAGCACATATACGCAGATACACGCACACAACCCTCCACTACCAACATGCCACCTGCCATTAAACAGTTATACACAGAAACACACACACAGCACCCTCCACCACCTCCCTGTCTCTACCTCTTAAATAGATATACACATTAACACGCACGCACACAACCCAATATGACTACCCTGCCTCCTGACATTAAACAGGTAGACACCGAAACCAACGCACAACCCTGCACCACCACACTGTCTCCTGCCTTTAAGCAGATATACACACAAACACACACACATCCTTCAACCACTACCCTGTTTCCTGCCGTTAATCAGATATACACAGAAACACACACGCACAGCCCTTAAACAGATATACACAGAAGCACACACGCACCCCTCCACGACTACCCTGTCTCCTGCCATTAAACAGATATACACAGAAACACACACACATCCCTCAACCACCACTCTGTTTGCTGCCGTTAATCAGATATACACAGAAACACGCACAAACACAAACCTCCACGAGCACACTGCCTCCTGCCATTAAATAGATATACACAGAAACACACGCACAACCCTCCACCACCGCAATGTTTCCTGCAATTAATTAATTTTACACAGAAACACATACACAACCTTCCACCACCACCAGTCTGTCTCCTGTAATTAAGCAGATATATACAGAAAAACACACACAACCCTGCACCACCACCTACACCTACCATTAAACATACATAAACAGGAAATAAAACACACATGGACAAACATCCCCCCCCCCCACCAACACTCTGTCTCAAGACATTAAACAAATATACACAGAAACACACACACACCCCTCCACCTACACCCTGTCTCCTACCAGTAAGCACATAGACACAGAACCACAGACAACCTACACTCTACCACCACCCTGTCTCCTGCCATGAAAAAGATATATGCAGAAACTCACACACACACACACACACACACACACACACACACACACACACACACACACACACACACACACTCACACACACACAGTCACTCAAATATCCTTGACCACCCTGTCTCCTGTCATCAAACAGTTATCCATGGAAATACCCACACACACAAACTTCCACGAAATTTACAGCTGAGGGAACGGCAGTTACGATGCGATTAGGCAAGATTTAGGAAGTATAGGATGGTGAAGGAACCTGAAGGGAATGGGCCCATTAGAAATGTGAAGCTTATTCAAGGAAAAGCTTCTGAGTGTCCTAGATAAATATGTCAGGCAGGGAGAAAACTGTAGAGCGCGGGAGCCGTGGTTTACAAAGGAAGTGGAATGTCTGGTCAAGAGGAAGAGGGAGGCTTATGTTAGGATGAGATGTGAAGGCTCAGTTAGGGCACTTGAGGGATACAAGGTAGCCTGGAAAGACCTAAAGAGACAGCTCAGAAAAGCCAGGAGGAGACATGAGAAGTTTTTGGCTGACAGGATCAGGGTAAACCAAAAGGCTTTCTATAGGTATTTAAGGAATAAAAGAATGACAAAAGAAGATTAGGGACAATCAAGGATATTAATGGGAAGTTGTGTGAGGAGTCGGAGGAGATAGAGGAAGCACTAAATGAATATTTTTCGACAGTATTCACTCTAGAAAACGACAATGTTGTCGAGGAGAATACTGACATACAGGCTACTAGACTCGGTGTGATTGAGGTTCACAAGGAAGAGGTATTAGAAATCCTGCAGAGTGTGAAAATAGGTAAGTCCACTGGGCCAAATGGGATTTAGCCTGGGATCCTCTGGGAAGAGGGAGGAGGTTGCCGAGCCTTTGGCATTGATCTTTAAATCGTCATTGTCTACAGGAATAGTGCCAGAAGACTGGAGGATAGCAAATGTGGTTCCCCTGTTCAAGCAGGGGAGTAGAGATAACCCTGGTAATTATAGACCAGTGGAGTTCACAGAGTGGAGTTGTGGATAGTGATGAAAGATGTTGTAGGTTACAGAGAGATATCGATAAGCTGCAGAGCTGCGCTGAGAGTTGAAAAATGGAGTTTAATGTGGACAAGTGTGAGGTGATGCATTTTGATTGGAGGAACAGGAATTCAAAGTACTGGACTTATGATAAGATTCTTGGTAGTGTAGATGAGCAAAGAGATCTCGGTGTCCAGGTTCACAGATCCTTGAAAGTTGCCACCCAGTTTGACTGTGTTGTTAAGAAGGCATGAATAGAGGGATCGAGTTCTGGAACCATGAGGTTATGCTACGTCTGTACAAAACTCTGGTGCGGCCGCACTTGGAGTATTGTGTACAGTTCTGGTACAGTTCTGGTAAGGAGTCTGTGAAAACTTTGGAAAGGGTGCAGAAGTGTTTTACTAGGATCTTGCCTGGTATGGAGAGAAGGTCTTCCGAGGAAAGTCTGAGGGACTTGAGGTGTTTTCGTTGGAGAGAAGAAGTTTGAGACATGACTCAATAGAGACATATAAGATAATCAGAGGGTTAGATAGGGTGGAGACGGAGAGCCTTTTTCCAAGTACGGTGACGTCGAACACGAGGGGGCATAGCTTTAAATTGAGAAGTGACAGATATTGGACAGATGTCAGAGGTAGTTTCTTTACTCAGAGAGTAGTAAATGTATGGAATGCTTTGCCTGCAACAGTAGTTGATTCGCTAACATTAAATACATTTAAATCGTCATTGGACAAGCATATGGATGTACATGAAATAGTGGAGGTTAGATGAGCTTCAGATTGGTATGACAGGTCAACGCAACATTGAGGGCCGAAGGATCTGTACTGCACTGTAATCATCTATGTTCTATGTTCTAAAAACACCTTGCTTACTGACCTTAAATGGATATACGCAAAAACGCACATGCATACACAACCCTCCACCACCACCACCCTGTCTCCTGCCAGTAAGCACATAGATACAGGAATACAGACACTATACTCTCCACCACCACCTGTCTCCTGCCTTTAAGCAGGTATATACACAAACACACAAACACACACGCACACACATCCCTCGACCACCACCCCGTTTCCTGCCGATTATCAGATATACACAGAAACACACACGCACAACCCTCCACCACCACACTCTCTCCTGCCCATAAAACAGATATACACAGAAACACGCACACATCCCTCTACCATCACCCTGTCTCCTGCCCTTAAACAGATATATACAGAAACACACATACATACAGAACGCTCCACCGCCACCCTGTTTCCTGCAATTAATCATATATACAGAGAAGCAGACACACTCAACCCTCCACCACCCCTCGTCTGTCTCCTGTCATTAAGCAGATACTTACAGAAAAACATACACATCCCTGTGCCACCACCCTAACACCAGTATTAAACAGACAGACACAAAACAAAACACACACACAGGCAACCCTTCACCCCCGCCCTGTTATCCAGGCATTAAACAGATATACACAAAATACACACACACACACAACTTTCGACCACCACTAGTCTGTTTCCTGTCATTAAGCAGATATATGCAGAAAAACACACACAACCCTTCACCACCCCCCTATCGCCGAACATTGATCAGACATAAACCGACAACCCTCCGTCAACACTCTGTTTCTAGGCATTAAAAAGATATACACAGAATTGTCTGGCTGACAGAAGGCAGAGAGTGGCTGTAGATGGAAAGTATTCTGCCTAGACGACAGTGTTGAGTGGGGTCTCCCAGGGCTCTGTACTTGGACCTCTGCTCTTTGTCGTTTTTATAAATGACTTGGATGAGGAGGTTGAGGGGAGGGTTAGTAAATTTGCAGATGACACAAAGTTTGGAGGTTTCAGCGACAGTATAAAGGGCTACTGCAGGCTACAGCGCGACATAGACAGAATGCAGAGCTAGGCTGAGAAATGGCAGATTGAGTTCAACCTGGATAAATGCGAAGTGATGCATGTTGGAAGGTGGAACTCGAATGCTGAATATAGGATTAAAGACAGGATTCTTGGCAGTGTGGAGGAACAGAGGGATTTAGATATGCAAGTACATAGATCCCTCAAAGTTGCCATACGAGTGGCTAAGGTTGTTAAGAAAGCATATGGTATATTGGCTTTCATTAACAGGGGGATAGAGTTTAAGAGCAGTGAGGTTTAGCTGCAGCTCTACAAGTCCCTGGTGAGGCAATGCTTGAAATATTGTGTCCAGTTCTGGTCGCCCAACTATAGGAAAGATACAGAGGCTTGGGAGAGGGTGCAAAGAAGGTTTACCAGGATGCTGCTTGGACTGGAGGGCTTGCCTTATGAAAAAAAGGTTGAAAAGGCTCGGACATCTCTCTGGAGAGAAGGATGAAGAGACGAGACCTGATAGAGGTGTACAAAATAATGAGAGGAATAGATAGAGTCAATAGCAAGAGAATTTTTCCCAGGGCAAGACTGACTGGTGTGAGAACTCATAGTTTGAAGATATTAGGAGGAAGGTATAAAGGAGATGTCAGAAGTAGGTTTTTTTGTATACAGAGAGCTGTGAATGCATGAAATGCGTTACCAGTGGTAGTGGTGGAAGCAGAGTTATTGAGGACATTTAAGCGACTTCTAGACCTGCACATGGATAGCAGTGAGTTGAGGGGTGTGCAGGTTGTTACTATATTTTACATTAGGATTGAATCTCCGCACAACATCGTGGGTCAAAGGGCCTGTTCTATGCTGTACTTTCTATGTTCTATGTTCTTAGACAAGGGTGAGTCGACCTCTGACTACTTAATGCCAACTGCAAAAGATGTTTATAGACGTCATTGATTTGCAAAGGTGTCAGCACTATAAGTATGTTTTGGTCCTTGTCGATTTCTTTTCCTTGATGGTTGAAGCTTACCCCACTTCCAACGCTACGGCTAAAACTGTTGCAAATACTTTACTCAAGGAGATTATTACCTGCTTTGGTATTGGATTTTGTCTACCTTCTGACAATGCCCCCCCACCCCCATTTTATTGGAGATATAAATGAGGAATTATGCTCTCATTTTGGGATCCACCACGAACTTCATTGTGCTTATTGCCCACAAGCTGCAGGGTTCCTGGAGCAGGGTGACCAGAGTTGGAAACGTAAACTTGCCAAATGGACTTCTGAGGCAGTTCTTTCCTGGGTTAGGGTGGTGCCGCTAGTATTGTTCCACCTACAATAAACTCCTGTGTGGAAAACTCGCTGGCCTTTTCAAGCGCTCACACTCTGTATGATCTGAATGATAAAATTCACTGTATCTGATAAGCAGGACGCACTGCAGAAATTATCCCATCCCAGCGGACTGAGCTGTCTCCATTGATAGAGCTGTCTCCATTGGTAGAGTATCATAAAGTTACAGAGAATATCTTGTGATGTCATCCTCGAAGGTACTTGCTAGAAAAAAGCTGAACACTGTGATCAGCGCTAACACAGAGGCCCAGCGGGAGCCTGGTGGGCCCATAAACCAGAAATCAATGGATAAAGAGATTCTTCTTTTTCGAAGAACCTGATTCAGACCATCATCTTTAACACTTCCTGGGGAGAAAATGGATGTGGGAGAGCGGACAGACTCAACTGGTTCCAGCATTTACAACCTTGGTCCGTGTGACAACAAAAGCAGAAACCTGGAGTTGTTTGTCTTGCTTCTGAAAAACAGGTTAGTAAATTTTGAAGATCATAAATATTTCTTCCTGGTGTTCTTGAAATGATCTAGAGCAGAGTACGGTTCCCTGAGTATGGTCTGACCTCTGGGTTATGGACTGTGATATTCTGCTCACATGATCTGAACACATACAAAGAAATGACTCAGTGACAAGATCTGCTGAATCGGATTCTGTGAAGAACAGAAGCTGATGTAATGAAAAGAGCCATAAGAGTGGGAATGCAGCAAATTATTTTCCAGACTCGAGGAGAGTTCATAGTGCTGTTTCCAGGGGTCAATATCTGTACCGGTACACTGAAACAGATTTGGGTGTTATTGTACTGCATCTTTTGTATAATGGTGCAAAAGCATGGAACTTTTGTGTAGAGGGGATAACTTCAAAATCCTCAATGAGGCAAAATACACAAATGAGATAAACAACAAAGTAAACACATAATTTGGTGTTACTTCATGGGGGAAACTTCCTTGCTCAAATTTTGCTCAAAATCGCGCTCTGTCTAATTCCTAAGACTGACAATCGAACAGTGAATGGTCTATGTCAATAAAAAAACTGCTCTGGTCTCACAACTTCAGTATTTCAGACGCCCCCTTATGTATGTCTGGCAATAGTAATTGATCCCTCACTGTGTTACTTCAGCACACGTAGAGAACAAATTATCATAAGAACAACAGTCACGTATGTGACTGGGATTTGACCCGATTCTGTTGCAACCAATCGATTCAGCTGTAATTGAAATTGCTTCCACCATTCCTGTGTCGGCAACAAGATTGTATGGTTTAGTGGTGAGTTTTCATGCATTGAATTAGACCCAGCATCCTTTCTCACGTTGAAATATACAGCGATATAAAGACTTGATGAAAGACACGGGCAGTGTTTAATGGACTTTCAAGATGTTAGGAATAATGCGGCCATGATGCCATCTCATTAGAAACGATGGAAATGAGGTTTACTTGGAGATAAAGCCACTAAAAACGAAGAGAGGTGGTTTAATGGGATGGTGGCATAGATAAGGAATAATGTGGGAGAAATCAGGAAAGACTTAGTTGTGTCCGAAAAGAGGTTATCCAGCTGATATGAAGTTGTTAAGAGTAAATACGAGGGAAAATTCCTCGTTTAGGTTAGTGGAAACTAGAGATTAGAACTTCAAACCCATTGGGGCACAATCAAGAAATTTAGAGTAGGCATTTTTTATTCTGAAAATTATTGAATTTGGAGATGAATTTTCAGAAATAGAATCATTTTAGGAGCTTATTCAAGAATATTTGAAAAGCGCGTGCAGGCAGACAAGAAGTGAATTAGATTAATTAAATTAGATTACTTACAGTTTGGAAACAGGCCCTTCAGCCCAACAAGTCCACACTGACCCGCCGAAGCGCAATCCACCCAGACCCATTCCGCTACATGTACCCCTGCTCCTTATACTACAGGCAATTTAACACAGCGAATTCACCTAACCGGCACATTTTTGGACTGTGGGAGGATACCGGAGCACCCAGAGGAAACCCACGCAGACACAGGGAGAATTAAACAGTGGCAGTGATTCCGGGCTGCCTGGATGGGGATGAAAAATGGAAACATTATCGAATTGGTTAACATTCATTGGAAAGAAATTGCATAACACCTTCAACTGAAAATGTTAAGGATAAGAAGAGCTGGTGGAGTTGGAAGGTGCAGCAACTCATGCAACATGAAATATTATATACCGTAAATGCAATGAGCTGTTTGGTTTAGCTCTACATTAAATGGAAGTCGGTTAGCTCAGTCCACTGACTAACTGGTTTATGAGAAAAGTGAGATCAACAGTGTGGGATTAATGTTCGCACTTGTTCAAGTTTCCACAAGGATCATCGTCTCCCCCACTCACCTGATCTGTAATACTGTGGTGCCTTTCGTGAGCAAGATTTGGCCTGTCGATGTAAAACATCATTATCATTGCCATCTGTTGTCTTGAATATTAGGTCATAATCAACCGAAAGGGGAGGGGATCCATTTAATCCTCTTTTATCTCCGCTTGAAAAATCCTGCGTCAAGACTCAACCTTATTCCAGATGGACCCTTTGTTCCTCCCGACAGCAAAACTACTTGCCCAGATCCTTTACCAAATTTACTGACAACAGTCAAACTCAACAAAGAGATAAATCTAATACTTTCGATTGATTGAATGAGCTGTGCAGCTTGCAGGAAATTGAATGATATGAAACAATTTATACAGAATTTCCCAGGATGTATTCCAGTGCTGGGTCAGCGATTTGAGGAAAGTTATTAAGCTGAAACTTATCCTCTGTTTCTCTATCCACAGATGGATATTCACCTGGGGAATATTTGCAGATATTCTGTTAATAATTGGCATGTTTAACAAAGGCAAATCTTTTCCCCACGTCAGAAACTGGAGTTTTCAAATAAGTGCTACTTTTACTCAACATTGTTTTCAACTGCGCTTCAGTCTGATGTTTCAATAATCCCTGGTCAATGTCATTAACAGCATCTTTAGATAAGCATTGAACATAAAACCTTGGCATGTTATGCACCTTTAAGTATTCGGCTCTGACTAATTGCGCGACTGGAGCCTCAGACAGCGAAACTGTCACGTGACCTACACGTACCTGGAGAACTTTAACTCAACTGCTCTACTTCTGCTGTGATGATTAGATGCCCTACAGTACGGAAACAGACCCTTCGGACCCAAGAGTCTACAGCAACCCTCCGAACAGTAACCCAACCAGAACCATTTCCCTTCTGACAAATGCACTATGGGCAATTTAGAATGACCAACCCACCTGACCTGCACAATCTTTGGACTGTGGGAGGAAACTGGAACACCCGGAGAAAACCTATGCAGACACGGGGAGAATGTGCAAATCTACACAGACAGTCCACCGAGGCTGGAATCGAACTTTGAACCCTGTTGAGGCAGCAGGACTAACCACTGAACCACAACACTGTGGGAGCTTTGGTGGTGATGTCCTGCCCTGCTTCATTTCCCTGAACGGTCTTGTTCTGAAATTAAACCTAAGGCAGACAAGGTGAAACTGACATGAACCTGTGATTATTGAAGCATCAGGTTCACGAAAAGGATACAAAAGGAACAAAAAAAAATGTGAAAAATAGACTACATCGAAAAATGGGTTTCCGTTGGTTCCTGCGTTGTTTACAGACAATGTTACCTTGCCGCTGTCGCAGGGCTTTTCATTCGATCAGCTTCAATCGGCACAGAATTCGAATCAATGAAACTTCACCAACTTCCTTCTGAAAGTTCATACAAGTAACATGAAAGATGTTGCATTCATTAATAATCTTCACCATTCCTACATCCAAGAACACCTTGCACAGTTTGCATGAATATTGAAGATGTAAGAATGTTATACAATAACAAAAATTCAATTACAGTTTAAATCGTAAAGTAGGTAGAATACACAGAAAGACTCAGCATGTTAGAAATTCATGTGACCACAACTGCAGCCCAGCAGAGTGGAAATATGTCCCTGAATCCCAATATCCACACGTTTGCTTGCTCCAAATGCCCAGTTGGAAACCTATGTGAAGGAGCATGTAGTCTGACAGAGCGCCTGAGAAAATCCTTCAAGGTCTGATCTGAAGCTGGAATAGGAGCTGTCTGTTCTGGCTGTGAGAGCGTTGGGGTAAAGGGGAGCACCTTGATATTTCGTAGTGTCGATTCACATTGCCCTCATCATGTTAATTTTGAAAACCCTCTGTAAGAAACAGCACAGAAAGACAGGAACAGGAGGAGGCTTGTCCAAACACGTGTCCTACACACCGTTTGATATCATCATAACTGACCAAACACGTCAATGTCATTACCCAGCTCATCCACAACAACCTGTCACACAACGGGATAAAGACATTTAAGCAATCGACAATTTCTGTGCAACTTTGAGAGGGAAATGTGTTTACAGACAGTGGGTTTCTGAACGAAATTTGCAGGTTTTGCGGGTAAGCATCTGATTTCGGTCTGATCATGACTTCGTAAAAACTCACAATCAAGACGGTAAGGAATTTCCTCTGTTCAGTAGCAGGGACGAGAACTCCAGACGACAGGAATTGGCGATGAATCAGCACAACATACAATGATTCAGCTGAAAACTGAACTAATCACCAATTCTGGTGAAGTTCAACCCACAAACTTTGAATTGCAAAGTTACCAAATTTGTAGCAATCTAACACGCTTTTCATTGCGTCACAGAGCTGCAGTCGCCACAATTTTACTGCACCCAAAGTTGCGGTTGTCGGAGAAAATGTCAACAATCACCAGGAGATGCGAGGAGTTTTTCAAGGAGTAAATCTTTTATTTGCAAACAAAAACAGTGACATTCAGAAAACAAATGCTTGAATCGCCCTGAACCTCAGGATCCATGGCATAGAATCATACAGTCATTGATATATGCAGCATGGAAACAGAACCTGCTGTCTAACGTGTCCATGCCGAGCAGATATCCCAACCCAATCCTCCCCACCTACCAGCAACTGGCCCATATTCCTCCAAACCATTCCTATTCACATGCCTCTTAAATGTTGCAATTGTACCAGCCTCCACCACATCATCATTCCATTCACGTACCACCCTCTGTGTGAAAAAGTTGCCCCTTGGGTCTCTTTTTTAATCATTCCCCTCTCAAACTAAAACTATGCCCTCTAGTCCTGAACTCCACGACCCAGGGAAAAGACTTTGTCTATTTATAATGTCCGTGCTCCTCATAATTTTGTAAACCGCTATAAGGTCACCCCTCAGCCTTCGATGCTCAAGGGATAACCGCCCCAGCCTGTTCAGCCTCTTCCTATACCTCAAGGTCCAACCCTGGAAACATTCTTGTAAATATTTCTGAACCCTTCCAAGTTTCACAACATCTTTCCGATAGGAAGGAGAACAGAATTGCTCGCAATATTCCAACAGTAGTCTAAAAAATATCCTTTGCAGCCGCAACATGAACTCCCAACTCATGTACTCAACACACTGACCAAAAAAGGAAAGCTTACCAAACGCCTTCTTCACTATCTTATCTACCTGCTACTCCACTTTCAAGGAGCTATGAACCTGCACTCCAAGGTCTCTTTGTTCAGCAACATTCCCTCGGACCTTACCATTATGTATATAAGTCCCGCTTTCCCAAAGTGCAACACCTCGCACGTATGTGATTTTAGATGAGATTACTTACAGTGTGGAAACAGGCCCTTCGGACCAACAAGTCAACACCGCCCCACCGAAGCAGAACCCACCCATACCCCTAACCTACTGACAATTTAGCATGGCCAATTCACCTGACCTGCACATCTTTGGACTATGGGAGGAAACCAGAGCCAGACAAGGGGAGAGCGTGCAAACTCCACACAGTCAGTGACCTGAGGTGGAAATTGAACCCAGGACTCTGGCGCTGTGAGGCAGCAGTGCTGACCGCTGTGCCACCGTGCTGCGCACTAATTAAACTCCATCACTTCTTACCATTTCTTGAATCATGCTTTTTTAGCTTATCAGACTCCCCAACTGTGTTAGTTCGAATTACCTCACTCCAGCTGTACAATAAACCAATAGTGTTAGTTCCCATTATCGTTCTACTTCTGTCACTATGGTTTTTCATAATTCTACTTAATATGATTTGACTGTCACTATTAGGTATTCTACAGCCACCTGTGCTACAATGAACTTCCATCCCAGACTAACCTGTCATGATTAGATACTTACCTACCCCATCTATCACAATTTTTCCCTGTTCCAAGCTGACTCTACTAACTACTGTTTAGATATTTAATATCATATCTTTCCATCTACAAGCGTGTCAAGCAGGCTGACTTAACTATCAATTAATTATTTAAAGTCATGTCCTTAGTATGTATTGTCACGACTTGTCACAAACTGCCATGATGATATTGAGTAGGCGAGGCTGACTTTACTGATTGTTATTATCTCAGCCTGCTATTTTAACCTTTCAGCCCAGTCTGACTCTGCTTATTGGTGTAAGAACATTCCACTATTCTTATCCCATCCTGTCACACTGGCTCCATCCTACCCCAGTAACCTTTTGACGAGTGTAACTTTCCGCAGACCCCTTATAACAGATCGCCAGTAGTTTTCGTGCCTTTACCCTTCCCATGCTTTCATGCTCTGTATTTTCTATACAGTGTTCGGTCCTTTCATCAGACATCTATTTAGCTTCACCCCACTTTCCAGTACCTGATCCTTATCCATGTGTGCTCTAGCTTCTCAAGTATTCAGCTAAATACTCCTGAAATGTTTTGCTGACTCATACCTTTACCACACGTTCAAACAGTGAATTCCAAAGAAACAACACTCTAAGAGTGAAAACGCTCTTCCGAAATCTCCTCTGAGCACCCTCTCCCTTGTGTTTAACGGAGATCCCTGGTTGTTAACTCTTCCCATAAGACGTTTATCCCTATCACACATACCGATCCCCTTAATGTGCACCTTAATCACTTCCTCACTCAGCCTTCTCCGCTCTCAGACACAGAGCCTGAGCTGAGCTCGTCTATCTTCGTAATGGCGATAGTGTCGTGATGGAAATGTATAGCAGGTCAGGTAGCATCCGAGGAGCGGGAGAATCAACGTTTCTGGCATAAGTCTTTGATCAGGAATGTGTCTTGTGGGTGCGGGCTGGGAGATAAATGGGAGGGTGTTGGAGTTGGGTGCAAGGTAGCTGGGAAAGCGAATGGTGTTTTGAGGCAGGGGAAGAGTTGATATGTCAGACGGGGAGAGATGTATTGGTCCGGAGGGTGGTGCTGAGTTTGATGCTTCAGACTGTAATAATGTGTGGCGAGGGGAAATGAGGAAGCCATTGAAATCCACATTTTTCCCATGTGGTTGCAGGGTCCTAAGGCAGAATATGAGGCGTTCATCTTCCAGGCGTCAGGTGGTAACGGTTTGGTGGTGGCTTATGCCCAAAACGTCGATTGTCCTGTTCTGCAATTCACATGACAGGATAGATGTGAATAACAAAGACTAAAAAAAGGACAAAGACTTACACATACAGAGTTAATGGAATTCGACACAGTCCATACAGAAACCAATTGGCCAGTTGAATCTGCACTGTGCCATGAAGATATTCACACTCCCCCACTCTATCTTTCTAAATCCGCATTTATGATCCACCTATAAAAAGGGAAATTGTTCCAAAAGCTCAGTGAGTCAGGGAGCTCAGTGGAGAGAAGTTAGAGTTAACATTGTGAATTAAAAACAGTTCCGAGGAAGGGTCTGTTGACCTGAAACGGTCATTCTGTTTTCCTCCCGCTGCAATTCTGACTTTTGACTCTGATTTACAACACTTACAGTCCATTTAGATTTCGTTTACCGTTGACCTGAATTGCACACCTTTGCATTGTGGGAAGGAATTGGAGCATCCAGAGGAAACTCACAAGGGAGAGAGAGAGCATGAGAGTGCAAATTCCACACAGTCAGTCAAACAATTCTGGAATCGAATGCGGGTTTCTCGCGTGGAAATGTGCAGTTCTACCCACTGATCCCTCCCAATATGCAAGCATTCATCCTGGAAGCGAATTGAACCGGATCTCACGCAGCAACATGCGGTGGTACTATCCAGGAATTTTTTGCAAAAAGAAGCCTATTTGGTATTACTGGATATTAACATTCGCTTAACTATCCGAACACTTTGTAAAATCACTTGGCCTATAGCCTCGTCTGTCTTGGCATCTGAAAAATCACATCTGAATACTTCTGAAAGTTATGAGGATTTCTGCATCTCCATCTTTTGTATGAACTGAGTTCCATATTTCAACCAACTGCCGTTTCAAAGCATTCGTCTGCGCATTCACTCAAATCTTTCCTCTTCTGTCCTTAAGTCTATGCCACCTTCCCTTCCCCCCGTGATCGATCTCACCATCAAAGAGAAACGATTATTTCAGTCTACACCATCTATTCCTGATTATTTTGTACATCTCAATCATGTCTCCTCTCAATTTCTTCTGCTTTAAGAAAAACATCTCCAGACTATCCAATTTCTATTTATAATGTAACTCTTCTACCCAGACAATATCCTGGTAAATCGCTCCTGCATCATTTCCAGTGCTATCACATCCGTGGTATCATGCAAATTGCAGAACTGCACACAATAGACTAGATAGACCCAAATGAGCAAGTGAAATAAATGATGTAGAAGTCCACAGAAAGAGGTACTTCCAAATAAATATTGTTTTCCTCACTGCTACCCTGTGTCCTTTTGCTGAGCCGGATGTTCCAATAATCTATGGTCCATGTTGTAAAAGCTGCGACACAAGAAATGATCTCACAACCATGGTATTGAAATGGAATGACAGCTTTGATAGTGAGGACATGGTTCTTATATGATGGTACAGAGGTGCATGAAATGCCAAAGCTAGGAGTGTTCCTGGTCAAACGTGGGGAGGAAGGGCATGTTTGTCTCCGTTTATTAGATTATTAAGATGCAACAGCAGCATTAACCCGCACTGCAGATTGGCTCAGCTGAAGCGTGCTGGAGTCTTAAGCGAGAGGTCGATTAATTGAAAGCATTCTCTGAAATTTTTGTAACAATGCGTTGTTTTGTTACTTTGACAGTAAGCTGTTTTTGACCACATCGGCTCCAAATCAGCCTTTTGCTCCTAGTAAACATTCCAATCCAGCATACATCACTTTCATTCCGACACAACCGCATGTCATATTCGAATTCCCACTGCGATAATTGGAATTGACAATGTCATTCTCTGAGATGTAGCAATGTAGCATGCAGTTGGGAGTGTAGTGAATACAGAGGAACAGAGAACACAGAAAACTTACAGGCCAAGAACAGACCCTTTGAACGTCGAAGCCTGAGCTGATCCACTGTCTAAACCTATCACTAAGTTCCAAAGCAACTGTATCCTTCTGCACTCCATCTACTCATGCATCTGTCCAGACGCACCTGAAATGAATCTACCGTGCTTGCCTTTACCATCTCTGCTGGCAACACTACCTAAGTACCTACCACCCTCTTAAACTTTTCACCTCTCATCTTGAACGTGTGACATCTCATTATTGAATCCATCACCTTGGGAAGAAGCTTATCTCTATCCACCCTGGCTATACCCTTCATGATTTTGTAGACGTCAATCAGGTCCCCCTCAATCTCGTTTTCTTTAATAAAAACAAACATTACTTACTCAACCTCTCTTCAGAGCTAGCATCTTCCATACCAGGCAACATCCTCATAAACATTCTCTACACTCTTTCATAAACGTGCAAATCGTTTTGGTAATTTGGCGACCAGAACAGTACACAGCATTCTAAATGCGGTTGAACCAAAATCTTGTACAATTTTAACATGCCAGCTCTTATGCTCAATGCCCCGTCCGGTGAAGGCAAGCACGTCATATGCCTTCTTGTCCTCTCAATCCACCTGTGCAGCTACATTCAGGGTACAAAGGATCTGAACTCCCAATCGCTTTGCTCATCAATATTACCCAAGGCTCTTCCATTTACAGTATACTTCGCTCGAGAATTAGACTCCCCAAATTGCATTACCTCACATTTGCCTGGATTCAACGCCATCTGCCAATTCTCCACTCAACTCTCCTGTCTATCTATATTCACCTTCATTCTTTGACACTCCCCTATGATTTCTGCTACTCCACCAATCTTCGTGTCATCTGCAAATTTAATGGCGATACTTGGGCCAGCAACCCTTGGAGAATGGAGCATGCCAGTTGGTAGTAAGAATGGAGCATGCCAGTTGGTAGTAATTAGATTTGATGAATAATATCTGGAATATAAACCCGCTCAGACGAACAGTGACAAAAGGTTTTAATTTGCTGAAAACCCATTCATTCATTTCCCTTCAAAAGGGAAATCTAACGTCCTTAACGAGACCAGCCAATATATGACTCCAGCCGCACAATAGTATGGTTCACCCATAAATTCCCTCTCACTCAGGTCAAGGAGAGTTAAGGATGAAAAACAAGTTCTGTTCAGATTATGATGGTCACACTCCGTGGGAGAATAAGGAAGGATAAAAACGATACATGGATGACGGGGATAATTGGGAGTCGTCTCAGCGTGGACTCAAATTCAACTGCTTATCTTATCTAAACAGACACAAGGATACCGACCCCGTAATGAAGTCAGGTCCATGTGGGCAGGGTCTGCAGGAAGGGATTCAATTACCTGCTGAAGTGTAAACTCACTTGCTCAGTCACAACTTGGGCAGGTTATTCACCACTCCCACATGTGAGAAGGAATCAGTCAGGAGACCTACCTGCAGAGTCACAATCAGGTTTACAAATGACAGCAAGGCTCCGATTCTGCTGTTATTTCAGGTATTCATCCCATCCAAAAATGAACCATGTTTGGATGCCTATTTCCAGTGGAGTACCACTGTTTCCTGATGTAGATCGATAATTCAAATTTAGTTGTAGGAGTCATGGTTTAGAAGTTTACCGAAGATACAACAATTGTTTGTATAGTTGACTATGATGAATAATTTCAGGGACCACAGGGATGTAATAATCAGGTAGAAAGGAAAAATGGCGAATGTAACTGAATCCAGACCAATAAGTGGTAATGAATTTGGGGAGTTGAAACAATAACAGTGGGGATTCTGAGTGGTGTACGGGAACAAAGAGATCTTGGAGTGGACATTCACAGATATCTGAAGATGGTTGGACAGGGAGATCAGCTGTTCGAGAGGATATTTGGATATTTTCTATTGTTGACCACAGGCTGAGGATGATGTTCGATCTTTAGTAAGCGCCAGTTTAGGAAACAACCAAAGGAATGTGCACAAATCTGGTCAATGCAATAATCATTTTTTTAAAAATTGTACGATAAAAGGTGGAGGGCTGAAGTATAACTCTTTGACCATCAAGACCGCTTCATCACTCAATGAATTTCCCACTGACTCCTCTCCAAGACATGCTGATATGTTCCTTGGAGGGTAATTTGCAAACGGTGACGTTTCAGTGCATCTTCAACCTTGCACTTTAGTCAGTAAAGTTTTTGAACATTGAAGGTTCTTTCAACAATACCTGGATGACGTACTCCAGTGAATCTTCTAGGCGGTGCACTCTGCTGCAATTGTGCCTCAGCAATTAATGGAATAAATATTCAGGTATTGAAGAATGTGCAGTTAAATGACTGCATTGTCGTGGAGGGTGTCCAGTTCCTTCAGTGGTATTGAGGCTGCACCCACCTCGGCAAATAAGAGAGTACTGTTAAAATCTAATTTGTGCGTTGCGGATAACGTAGGCTTCACAGAGAAGAGAATTGAGTTAATAATCAAACAAAGTCGACCAACGGACATGTTATTGTAGTCAACTTCTTTATATGGGCGGTAAGGTTCCATTTCTCCTAAATACTCGCTCCCACGACGATTACACGGAGGAATTCAGTTACAATGAAGCCATTGAATTTCAATCGAATATGATTAGATTCTCATTTGTCAGAGTTATCATTGCTGCATTTGGTCCTTCTGTGTATCAATCCGATTTCAATCGCTTTCTGATTTCAAGTTCCAATTCCCATCTGCACCTGAACTTTCAACCCTTTTCCTCAACGAAATTTCTCCACCTGTCTTATAACTTCGTAAGGACGCTGTAAGAGCCAGCAGAGATTTACAAAATGTTGCTAACTCTGTATAAAATGGATCTTCGTGGAATGTTTGGTTAGGCTGGGATTGTTCTCCTTGAAAGAAAGGCGGTGGAGGAGAGCTCTATAAAAACATAATAACAATTATAAACGTTCAATATTCACTGGATCTTGACAGGGTAGTTGCAGGCAGGTGGCTTGCCTATGGTGTGAGGAGAGCACCAATCGAAATGAACACAGAATTAGGTATTGCCTATTTATTTCAGAAATGATGAATAATTTCTTTGCTCAGGGGCCAGAAAGTCTGTGGCATTTTTGTGGCACCCACTGTTGAGGTTGAGTTGTTGGATATTTTCAAACTGTGCCAGATAGTTAATCAGAAAGATGATGGAACTTTGTCGAGGTAAGTGAGCAGAATCGAGTTGAAGATTATCAGATCAACCATGAGTTTATTGAAAGTTGGGGCAGACTCGATGGGCTGAGTGGCATGCTTCCACTTTGTTTAACATTTGGTCTAATGCCTTATTTTATTCATAAGCTCAGAATTGTGAGGGGATGAGCTGAAGTGATAGGAAACATTTATTAAACAGATCAGACAGATCAGGAACAAGACTCATGAATTCAGGAAAAAGAAATGTGCTGTGGCCTGGGTGCAACAAATGACACTGGGTCAGCACAGGTGGCTGTGTCCAGAAGTTGTGATTGCTAAAGAAAGTTGGTGGACCTTATACAGTTGGCAACTCAGTGATCACGCTGGATGATGGATCGTTGTATGATTCACACACAGCAGAAATTGGTGGAAGAATGGAAGGTTCATTCCATTGGAGAAGCTTTCTGCAGTTCCGATTCCGAGTGACTTTGAAATACTGATCAAAACATTGTGTGAAGTGTTAGGTTAAAATACTCATGAACAACCCCACTGGATAAACTTGTGCTCCCAATCTCTTGTTATCTGTTTCTCTTTCTATCGATGTAAATTCACAGAAACACAAGATGGAATGTGGGGCAGAAAGAAAAATGCGTTCTTTCTTATTACAACAATTTAATGCACAATTGAATAGAATGACTGCTCTCGCTCTTCATTTCGACTTTAATGTGGTATCGATTGCTCGTCAATCTCCCGTGCAATGAATGGCAAGAACAAGATTCTCGACCCAGTGTGACGTGCAAAGGAAAACTGCTGGAGCGGTTTGTGAAGTTAGCAACCAGAGTGTGTCTCGAATCCATGAATGTGGAGCACAACACTATAATAACCCACCACCATACTCGCTCGGTCTCCTCAGCACATTTTGTAAAGCAGTGACATGTGACCTTATCAGGTTACTTGCAGTGAAAATCATGGATGTGAAATTCCAGAGGGGAATTGAATCCACACCATTGTGTTTCTGCTTTCACTAGAATTATAATGACTGCAAATTCCAATAAATAGCCATGCTGGTCAGAATGAATAGCTGTCAGTAATACATTCTGAGTCTGAACTGTGTCAGAATCAAACAGAGAACAAGACTTTTACGTCATATTCTCACCTTCATTTGACTCATAATTTCTTCAGTCACTTTTTCTCTCACGTGGAGAAGCAGCCATGGAGAGGGCGATAAAGGTGATGTTGTGGCTCAATGGCCTTTCTCATATGGCTGAACCTGAATTGGATTAAACCACAAGAAACGCTTTTTGTTCGTTTCATTTTAATTTTGCTGCAACCTGACAATGTTCATTGTAATATCGGAAGTGAATTAGATTTATCTCATTGGAACGATTAACGTTGTATTCAAATTTGCTCCGACTTTATTTCATCTTAAGGAAAATACTTCTTAGAAAAGCAAAGGGTTAAAGTGCAGTTTTGTTGCTCGTTACTTTAGCAGATTTCACCAAAATCCTGGTGTTTGTCCTCACATCTTTAACGCATGTGATTAAAGCACGAAGTCGATCTCCAAGCAACTGGTCACTTCCTATTCATTATGTTATATCTTCCCATCGCAATAAAAAAAATCCGCTCAGTTCCATTTACAATGCTTCAAGTGGAATATTATGCCAAATCTTTCAAAACTTAGAGTTTTGGAATTGAACCTTATTCAGCTGCACATCTTCACGAAATATCTTTACATTTAAAGTCAACTAAATCAGACATTGTTTCCCCGCAACTTCCGACCGACTACACCCCACCTCTGCACCTTTACCTAGCCAAACGCTGTAGCTCTCCTGGTGAAATTTATTCCTTGTATGTCACCAAATGTGCCTTTTCAAATATTTTGAAAAACAGATTCTCGGAGTGACAACGATTCTGTTCTCATCATTTCTTTGTCCTTCAAAGGTTTTATTCAAAGGATTTGAATACCTGACATCTGGAAGTTTACATACTTGAAAGAGGGAATTTTCCACCCATTTACTCTGTCCAAACATTTCATAACAGGAAAAAAAACCCACTAAGTCTTCCTTGGTTCAGGGATAACTGTTCTCAATTTTCCAAGAAGACAAGTGAATAAAATCTCATCCTCACTACACCCCGTCAGCATCTTCTCTAATGGCTTTACCCCCCAGTAAACACCAACATTATCCTCTCCGATAGAATCACAGAATCCTACAGTGCAGAAAGGGCATTTCAGTCAATCGAGCCGCTGTCGACTCTCTGAAGGTCATCGCACGCAGACCAAGCTCCCCTCCCTATTCCCGTATATTTAACCTGAGGAAGAGTGAGCCCTCCCCCTTATGGTTTCAAATAAACCTGTTGGACTATAAGCTGTCGTCCTGTGACTTCTGAACTTGTCCCCGCGTAACCCATGGCTAATTTAACTTTGTCAATCAACCTAACCGTCCCACTGAACAGCAGTGCAAATTACTGAGACAATGTTCCATCATAGTGAACAACTGCTGTATCATTTTTAATGGCTTTATACCCTGGTAACTCAGCCTCATCAAAGCAAATCAACACATTCAATGTATCTAAACGCTACTCTGTCCTTTACAACTTCATTCGTGCTGCGGGAAATGTTTCTGCACTCATATTTGAATTTGTTTATGTTGTTTCTTCCTCAGCTTTCTGCTTCTAGTAAACACTTCAATCCTGAACAAGTCTGTCAAAATGCTTTTCATTCCAACACAGTCACAAGTTGTAGTTTGCAGGAGTCACGTGTTTGCACTTTCACTGACACTCTGCCTCCCTGAGAGCTGCAGTCCTTCCCCACCTTGATTCAGGCAGCACTGTCCTTCCTGTGACATGCCCCATCGAGGATGGAAGGACAGGTATCAATACCCGCACTTGGGAATGGAGCGACAGTTTTAAAACATTTACACTGTCCCCAGCGGAGAATTGAGCCCTGTGACAGGCGGAGACACTAACCATTATACTACCGAGGACAAGAGTGTCAAAGGAGGCCCTTCAACCAAATGTGTCCACAATTGTCAAAAACAACTGCTTAGTGAACTGAATCCCATTTCAGAATGCTTACCCCACAGCCTTATATGTCTTGGCATCAAAAGTTCACATCTGAATATTTATTCAGGTTATAAGTGTTTCTGCCACTCTGAAAAATGCAGACAGTGTATTCCAAATTCCAACGACCCCGCTGGCTGATAAAGCTTTTCCGCACATCTTCTCAAACCTTTCTGTCTTTCTCCTGAAGTCTCTGGCCTCTGCTGATTGATCCCTCCATCAATGGGAAACTCGTTCAGTCAACCCTGTCCATACCCGAACCCAATCATGTCTCCTCTACATCTCCTTTGCACTGCGACAAACACTCCACTCTCCTGTCGTTCTTCACAACGGAAACTCTTCAGCCCAAACAGTATCCCTGTAAATATCTCCTGCAATTTTCTCAGCGTGATCACATCCCTGCTATAATGTGACTTGCAAAACTGCACACAACACACTTGCTAGAGCCTAATGAACATTTGTTTAAAAATTTCTGGATTAGTATGAGGGCAGTTCTGGCTAAGCAGAATTTATTACCCATTTCGAACTGTCCAGAGGGCAGTTGAGACTCAACCATATTGCTATGAGTCTGAAGTCACATGCAGCCCAGACCAATATGGATAGCAAATTCTATCCCGAAATGATATCAGTGAAACAGATTTTTTTTTCAACAATTGTCAATCGATCTATAGTAGTCATTAGATTCTTCCTTGCAGATATTTTTTGAATCCAAATTTGACAATCATGGCATGGTGGGATTCAAGCCCGAGTACCCAGACTTTTATCTCGGTCTCTGGATTATCAGTCCTATGAAATTACCACAACACCAACGCAGAAAGCCATAAAAGCTGATCTTTTCCAATAAAATGTCTATTCACCCAAACTGCCCTGGGTATTCTCCATGAGCCTGACGCTCCAATTGTCTCTGTCCTATGTCAGTAAAAGCTGCTACATGGGGATTGATTTCACAACCGCGGTATCCAAATGGATCAATTTGTTTGAAGGTCCCTATGGTGGGATTGGGGCACGTTCACCCAACAACAGTGACCGCAGCAGCTGCACAGACAGAACAGTATGAATGTGAAAGAAAGTGATAGATTGGGCATTGCCTCAGAGAAATGGGAGGAGGGACGGAAAGGAGGTTTAATGATCGTGGGTAGAAGGGAAATCTCCGACAATGGGTGTGTTTGAATCCTGATACATGACACGCAGAGATGTAAGAGAGCGGAATTTGAAGGTAAAACAATTAATTTCTTAGATTGTGTCACAAAAAGGACAACGGAGAGAACACTTAGTGCCGTGATTTGGTTTCAAATCGAGGTTGATGTGGTCACAATGCAAAATACCAACAACCACAATCACAGTAAACACAGAACAGGATGCTTGCAAGCAGCAATAAGTATACTTGCAGAGGAAATGTTCGGAAGAACAGCAAATGTACTCAGTGAACAGTGACAGACATGTGGGAACTGAGAATGAGCTGAATCTTTCAGTTCGATGCCCTCAGAGGCTGTGGAGATCCCTTGAATGAGAATGTTGAAAGATGAGATTGATTGATTTCGACAAAACATCGAAGACTCGGGGGATAGTACAGGATATTTTTGAAATGTATGCTTCAATAGCATTTTAGCTTAACATCGGCACAGCTGCCCAGATCCAACCGGAAATGGGGTTGGGACTGTGTGCGGGGAGTTACTCTCTGGCTCCAGTGATGCAATAGGTGAGCGTCCAGTCCTTCTATGATGGTATAGAGGCGCAAGAAATTCCTCGGTTGAGTGTGCTCTTGCTCAAGGGAATGGTTGTCCCCGTTTATACTATCATAGCGATTTCCGGTGCATCTTTCTAAGACAGCTGAGTGGCACAAGTGGAGCTTGTTGAGCCCTTAACGTTGCAGTAGTGGGTTTAAAAGATGATTTTGCTGTTTGGATCTGTGTTTCCGACACTGGCGGTGGCAGCTACATTTGCTCGCATCAGCTCAGTATCAGTTTCTTGCACACAGTCAAGACTTCAACCTGGAAAAGGTGGTGTTGGGGTGATATTTTAAACTAGTCATCCTTGGGTGTTGGGACACCGGAAACGGTGATGTTTACGTTCGACAAATAAAATATGAAATACAAGCCTAACCTCAGGAACAGAGATCATGAGTTTAATTTCCTGCAATCCCATTCATTCATGTCCCCGATGCAGGGGATTCCACCATCTTCACCCAGTCCTGCCTACGAGAGACTCCAGGACCAGAAAAACATGAGCTGACCCTTAATTCAAGAATCTCCACCATGTGGCGAAGCAGTCTAATCTGCCCTTCCAGTCCACACGGTACAGCCGAAGCGCATCCCACCAGACCCCATGGTATTCCCTATCCCATAAGCCTGCATTTCCCATTGTTGATCCCTGTAACTGGCACATCTTTGGTCTGAGGGAGAAATAAAAACGCAAACACACAGAGAATGTGTAGACTGCCCACAGACAGACACCCGAGGCTGGGATCACAACCGCGTTTGTGGTGTAGCCAGACAGCAACGAACGAGGGGCGAAGAATAAATGTTGTCATGACCAGTGATACTCACACCCTGTGGGTGAATGAGGAAGAATGAAAACACATTCACAACATGGAAAACAGGATTTGTATCTGTGTGGACACAATTTGGAAGGATCGTTCACCCTGTGTAGAAAAAAGGACACTGATACCACAGAGAAAGCAGGGCAATGTGGGAACTGCTGGAAGGGATTCAATTAAACACAGGAATGGAAACTCATTTAATCAGTAACACTGGGGAGAGGCCGTTCACCATTCCCGTGTGTGGGAAGGGATCACTGAGCAAAACAACCTCCGGAGACTCCAGCACGACTACATATCCCATCAGGTGTTCGGTTATGATGTCAATGCGCCTTTAATCCCAACCAGCTGGCTGCTCCATAGCGTCAGAGTCATACAACATGAAAACAGGCCTGTCAGTCCAACCGATCCATGCTGAACATACTGCCAAACTAACCCATTCCCGTCTGCCTCCTCCTGTACCCGCTGAGTGGTGATAATGCCCTTGTAGTTTGATGACTGTGTTGTTAATCCAAAACCCAGGTAATATTTTGGGGACAAAGAGTTCAGGTCCTGGTATAACAGATGGTGGAGTTTGAATTCACAAAGCACCTGGAGTTGCAGAGTATCGTGATGACCTCAATCAGTTGTGTGGAAAATCCCATCTGATTCATTCATGCCAGTTCGGGAAGCAACCTGCCATATTCATCTGCTCAGTCCCACAGGAGACTCCAGATGCTTAATACCGTGGTTGACTCTTAAATGCCATCTGGGGAATAACTGAAATACTAGGCATGAATAAATTTATTTTAAAAATACCACTTTCCCATTCATGTTTGGAATCAATTGTCCATGAAATTTTTCAAACATACCCTCATCCATCACTTCCTCAGCAAGTTAATGACACACGTAAAACACCGTCCCTAAAATAATGCCGCACATATCTTTTTTTTAAAAAAAATCTCTCTCTTTTCATCTTAAACATATGCCCTCTCGCCTTGAAATCCCCCTCCTGGGAAAAGGCAGCTATCATTAACTCTAACTTACCTCTCAATAATTCATAAACTTCTGTCAGGTCGCCACTCAAACCCCTAAGCTCGAGTGAAAACAAACTCAACTAGGAGAACGTGAGAACTGCAAATGAGAGATCAGACTCGAGAGTGATGTGCTGGGAAAGCATAGCAGGTCAGGCAGCATTTGAGGAGCAGCAGAATCGACGTTTCGGGGAAGATCCTGATGACGCTTGTGCGAAAAAAAATTATTCTCCTGCTCCTCGGATGCTGCCTTACCTGATGTGGTTTTCCAGCACCCCAATCTCGATTCTGAAAATAGTCTCAGGCTATCCAGCCTTTCATTATAACTCAAACCTTCCACAGGCAACAAGTGTGTATACCTTTTGTGAACCTACTCCAGCTGAATAATATCATTCCTCCAATTAGGCGACCAGAACTGGACATAATATTGCAGAAGAGGCCTCATCAATGTCCTGCAAAACTTCAGCATAACATCCCAAGTTCTAAAGAACTGAGCAATGAAGGGAAGTATGTTAAATGCCTTTGAACCATCTTGTCTGTTGGTAATGCAAATTACAAGGAATTATGTACCTGCACACCGAGCTTCCCTGTTCTCCAACATACGCAAAGCCATACTCTTTTTGTTGTACCAAAATGCAATACTTTACATTTGTCCAGATTGAACTCCATGCTACATTTTTCAGTAAAACGACTCATTGGATTAAGATCCTTTTGAAACTTAGATAATCTTCCTCACTGTCTAAAATTCTGGTGTCGCCTGCAAACCTCCGAAGCATGCCTGCAGTGAGTTCCACTGTTTTCTCATGTCGATCAATAATTCATATTTACTTGTAGTGGCCGTGATTCAGCAGTGTGCAGATCATACAACAGTTAGTCATGAAATTAACCATGAGAAAGAAAGCCGCAGACTACAGGGAGATATTAAACAATTGGAAAATAAAAATGGTGAAAGCAATTCATTCCAGGGAAGTGGGTGATAGTGAAGCAAAATTAAACTTCAAACCAGCTGCCCCCGCTCCAGTTGTGGCACTCTGCTGTCTCAGCAATAATGCAATGTAGATTGCTGTTATTATAAACGGGAACAAATTTCCCCTTCTGCCCCGCCTTTGACCAGAAGCACTCCCAACCTCGGAATTGCTTGCACCTCTAAACCATCATAGAAATACCGTGCATTCTCCGGTTGAGTCACTTGCGGCATTGAGTATCTGTACGACCTCATTCCCATCTTGATTTCAAGTTGGATCTTCGCGACTGCGCCACTCAGTTCCTCTGATTCTGGGGCGGGGAACAGGGACCATGTGGCAGCAGTGGTTACTGCGTTGTGTGGGGAAACTCGTGAAGTAACCGATGTTAAACTGCATTGCTATTGAAATATACATTTCAACAAAAGCTTGGTAACAACAATGCTGGAAACCAGATTCTTGATTAGTGGATCTGGAAGAGCACAGCAGTTCAGGCAGCATCCGAGGAGCAGTAAAATCGACGTTTCGGGCAAAAGCTCTTCATCAAATACAGGCAGAGAGCCTGAAGGGTGGAGAGATAAGTGAGAGAAGGATGGGGTTGGGGAGAAAGTAGCAAAGAGCACAATAGTTAAGGGGGGAGGGGATGAAGGTGATTGGTCTGTGGGGAGGGTGGAATGGATAGGTGGAATAGAAGATAGGCAGGTAGGACAAGTCCGGACAAGTCATGGGGACAATGGTGAGCTGGAAGTTTAGAACTAGGGTGAGGTGGGGGAAGGGGAAATGAGGAAACTGTTGAAGTCCATATTGATGCCCTAGGGTTGAAGTGTTCCGAGGCGGAAGATGAGGCGTTCTTCCTCCAGGTGTCTGGTGGTGAGGGAGCGGCGGTGAAGGAGGCCCAGGACCTCCATGTCCTCGGCAGAGTGGGAGGGGGAGTTGAAATGTTGGGCCATGGGGTGGTGTGGTTGATTGGTGCGGGTGTCCCGGAGATGTCCCCTCAAGCGTTATGCTCGGAGAGGCCCAATTTTCCCCAATGTACCGGAGACGGCATCGGGAGCAACGGACACAATAAATGATATTGGTGGATGTGCAGGTAGCAAAAGCTGCACTGTCCCCGGAGTCTTTGATGTTTTGGAGAAATCTATTTATCTCAGCCTTCAACACATTAATGATGGATTCACCACAGCCACTGGGGGCACCGATGATAAACTTCCAGCCCATTCTGAGTTGCCACATATCTGCCACTGTTCGCGAAGCACTGATATTGTGCATTTGGAGCGCTGCCTAACATTTCTTATGAGACTGTACTTATTGCTGCTACATTGTATGCTCATCTGTGGGGTGCCGTGATCGTATAGTGGTTTGTACTCTGCGTTGTGGTCATAGCAACCTCGGCTCGCATCCGAGTCACAGCAGTAATTGCTCTATGTGACCCAGTCTTTTATGAAACACAAAGGAATCAGTTGTTTGAAAGTTTTGATTTTCTCCAAGGTGACTTTTTTTCCTTCAAGCTCTGCTCGCTCACATCTCTGTGTTTCATATGTCAGAATTCAAATCCACCCGTCCTCAGAGATTTCTTCCCTCCTACGATCACTAACCGAACTTTCCATCCCATCCCCCCATTTCATTAATTTGGAGATGCCGGTGTTGGACTATGGAGTACAAAGTTAAAAATGATCCAACACCAGGTTATGGTCTTACAGGTTTAATTGAAGCACTAGCTTTCGGAGCGCTGCTCTTTCATCATGTGTTTGCGGAGTCATTTCCTATTTCACTAAGGCATTGCAGAATCTAACACTGACTCACACATTGATACCGATCAGTCTGTGTGGCTGGGGTCACTGTTGCTGGGTGAACGTTCCCTAACCCTACCATCGGGACCTGCAGGAAAGTTGATCCATTTGGTTACCATTGTTGTGAAATCAATATGGACCAGATATTATTGGGGGGGTCAAGCTCAGAAAAATGGCACAGAACAGTATCGGGGAAAAGCGACTTAATTGGATAAGATCAGTTTCACTGCTTTTCTGCAATGGCCGAGCGCTATTACCACTGAACACTGAACTGTTAATTCAGACACCTGGGACCTGGGTTTGACTCCGACCATGCCAGGTGGTAGAATTGGGATTCAATTAATATCTGGAATTACGAATCTTATAACTCCTATATATCCATGTTCAATTGTTGAAAAAAAAACAAAACCATCTGACGTCCTTTAAGGAATGAAACTGCCATTCTTACCTGCTTGGGCCTCCATGTGACTCCAGACTCACTACAATATGGTTGAGTCTCAACTGCCCGCTGTGCAATTAGGAATAGCAATCAATACTGCCGAGCCAGCGACGCCCTCATACTGTAACAGAATAGAAAACAAATTTCATTCGGCTCTAGCGAGATTACTGTGTGCAGTTCTGCAATTCAGAGTACTGCATGGATGTGATCGCACTGGGAACGTTGCAGTAGAGATTCACTGGTATATTGTCTGGGCTGAAGAGTTTCAGTTGTGAGGAGAGATTGGACAGACTGGGGTTGTTTGTCGCCGAACAGAGGAGATTGGAGAAGACATGACTGAGATGTACAAAATAATGAGGGACATGGATAGGATAGACTGAAAGAAGCTTTTTTTATTGATGGAGGGATCGAACACTGGGGCCAAGAGATTTCAGGAAAAGGCAGAAAGGTTTGATTAGATTTGCGGAAAGGGTCGGAGAGGCGGAAATCATTTTAACCTTAAAAAAAATTGAGATGTTAATTTGCGATGCCAAAACATGGAAGATTATGGGCTAAACGATGGAAAACTTGATTCAGGTCGTTAAGCAGTTGTGTTTGACAAGTGCGGCCACAACAGGCTGAAGGGCCTCCTTCTATGTTGTCATCCTCCACAGTATCGTGGTTCGTGCAAACACGTAACTTATGCAAACTGCACATTATGTTTGTGTTGCAATGAAAACCATTATATAGAATTGTTCCTGACTGATATGTTTATTTAAAGCAGGAATCTGAGGAATAAAACAGAATAAACCCATTCAGATCTGAGCGCAGAGACATTTCCAGCAGAACTACTGAGGTTGTACAGCGTATAACCGCGTTTGGGTGCATTGAATTCGGGTTGGTGGGCGCAGCTTGCTTTCACTAGGTGGAGTTGCCAGAGTGTAAAGCCAGTGAGTAACAGATAGTGTTCAATGTGATGGTACAGTCAATTGAATTGGAACCGCAGAAAACTTTTCCAATTAAACGAATCTTTCATTCTTTCACAACCTTTTGCTGTGTGAATCATACCACGATCCATCATACAGCGTGATCACCAAGTTGGCAACAATATTAGATCCACCAATTTTCTTTAGCAATCACAACATCTGCACATACCCATCCTCGGTGTGCCCAGTGACATTTGTTGTATCCAGGCCACAGCACATTTCCTGTTCATGAACTTCTGAGCTGAGTTCCTGATCTGTCTGATCAGTTTGAGAAACCTTTTCTATTACTTCATTCCATCCCCTCAGAATTCTAAAGGTATCAATCAAATAGGGCGTTAGACCAAATGATGTAGGATTGGAAGTGGGCCATTCAGCCCATCGAGTCTGCTCCACCATTCAACGAACTCATGGCTGATCTGATAATCCTCCACTCCATTGTCCAGCATTGCCTCGACAAAGCTTCATCATCTTTCTGGTTAAATATCTGTCTGGCACAGTTTAAAAATACGCAACAACGCAGCCTCAACAACAATTTCGGCAAGGAGTTCCACCGATTCACTGGATCCTGAGCAAAGAAATTACTCCTCATTTCTGAATTAAATAGGCAATATCTAATTCTGAGTCCATGTCCTCTGGTGCTCTCCTCATACCAGAGGGTGAACCACCTGCCCGTAACTACCCTGTCAAGATCCTATGAATATTGAACGTTTATAAATGTTATTATGTGATTATACAGCTCCCCTCCCTCTCCTTTGTTTCAAGGAAAATAATCCCAGCCTAAACAATCATTCCACGAAGCTCCATTTTCTCCAGTGTTGACAACATGTTCATTAATCTCTGCTGTCCCCTGCAGCGTCCTTACATATTATTACGGCACGTGGAGACATTTATGCGAAGAAACGGTTGAAAGTTCAAGCACAGATGGGAATTGGATCTTGAAATCAGACAGCGACTGGAATCGGATTGGTCCACACAAGGATGAAATAGAGTAATGATCACGTTGACAAATGAGAATCTAATCTTATCTCATTGACATTCAACAACTTTACTGTAAAGAAATTAACCCTTGTAATCGTCCACAGAGCTATTATTTCAGGGGGAAAAAACTTTTAAAAATGGCTACATAAACACTTTGACAACAATAACATGTTCTTGAGACATTTTTTGATTATAAACTCAACTCATTGTTCTGTGAATCCTACATCGTTTGCAAGGCACAAATGAGACGTGGAATATAACTCTTTCCATTTGCCTAGATGGGTATAACTTCAATAATACTTAAGCAACTGGACACCGTCCACGACAATGCAGTCACTTGAGTGTACCCTCTTCAACACCTGCAATATTCATTCCCTTCACCTCGAAGGCACAATTGCAGCAGAGTGGACCATCTATAATTTCCACTGGAGTAAGTCATTCGGGCATTTTTGACAACATTCAAAGCTCAAAAGCTGTACTGACTATAAGGACAAGTTGGAAGATGCAACGAAACGCCACCATTTTCAAGTTACCCTGCAAGGCCCATAGCACTCTGACATGGAAAGGAATCAGTGAGAAACCCATTGGTGAAACGGTCTTGATGGGCAAAGTTGCATACTTCAGCCTTCCATCTTTTATCTTGCAATTTTAAGAAAAATGTTAATTTATGCCATGACCAGGCTTGTGCTCAGTCCTTTAGCTGTTCCCTAAACTGGTGGTTGCTAAAGTTCTGCTATCATCCACAGCCTGTGGTCAACAATAGAAAATATCCGAAAACCCTCTTAATCAACTGACTCCCGTCAAGATTAGAGTGGTGTTGGAGAAGCACAGCAGGTCCGGTAGCATCTGAGGAGCAGGAAAAATGGACGTTTCAGCCAAAAGCCATTCATCAGGAATGAGACTGGGAGCACATGGGATGGAGAGATAAATGGGAAGGGGGTGGGACTGGGGAGAGGTAGCTGAGAGTGCTGTAAGTGGATGCAGACGGGGGGTGAACACGATATGTCAGAGAAGTAGGTGGAGTGGATAGGTGGGAATGAAAATGCACAGGTGGGGCAAGTCAGGTGAACGGTGTTGAGCTGGAAGGTGGAAACTGGGGTAAGGGAGGAGAGGGGAAATGAGGCAACGGGTGAAGTCCAAATTGATGCCATGGGGTTGAAAGTTCACAAGGCGGATGATGAGGCTTTCTTCCTCCAGGCATCGGATCATGAGGCAGTGGCGATACAGGAGGCCCAGGACCTGCATGTCCTCGGGAGAGTGGGAGGGGAGTTGAAATGTTTGGCCATAGGGCACTGGGGTTGATTCTTGCGGGTATCCTGGAGATATTCTCTGAAGTGTTGTGTGAGAACACATCTCCTCTCTCCAACTTAGAAGAGACCGCATCGGGTAGAACGTATACACGAAACGACATGTGTGGAAGTGCAGGAGAAACTGTGATGGATGTCAAAGCCTCCATTAGAGCCTTGGACAGAGGTGAGGAGGTAGATGTGGGTGCAGGTTTTGCATTTCCTGCAGTAACAGGGAAATTTATATTTCCCTCCCCACCCCTATCCACTTTTCATGAAGACTGTTTCCTCCACGACTACCGAGTCAAGTTCATGCACTCCAAAAACCCACCCTCCCTTCGCGGCACCTTCCCCTGCCACCACAGGAATTGCAAAACCTGCACCCATATCTTCCCTCTCACATCCTTCCAAGGATCCAATGAGACTTCCACATCCATCAAATGTGCACGTGAACTTCCACACTTGTAATTTATTGCATCTGTTGCTTGCGATGCGGCCTCCTCGACACTGGGGCCAACAGACACATTCTCGGAGATCACTTCAGAGAACATTTCCAGGGCACCCGCAACATTCAACTCCAACGCCCCATGACCAAAAACATCAATTACCACCACCCCCCCCCCCCGACTCTTCCAAGAACCTGCAGTTCCTGGGTCTCCATTCCCTCACCTGGGTCACCGCCATTCCCTCACCACCAGACGCCTGATCTTCCACCTCGGGGCCCTCAACCCCAGTGCAGTTTCCACATCTCCCCACGGCCACCTTATCCGAGTTCCAACTTTCTAACTTGGCACCATCCTAGTGACCTGTCCCACCTGTCTATCTTCCTTTCCACCTATCCGCTCCACTCTCTTCTCCGACCTATCATCTCGAACCCCATCTCTATCCACCTCTTGCACTCTCAGCTAAATTCTTCCCAGACCCAGTCCTCCCATTTATCTCTCCACTCTCGAGGCTCCCAGCTTTATTCCTGATGAAGGGTGTTTGCCCGAAACGTTATTTTTTTCTGCAACTCGGATGCTGCCTGACCTGCTGTGCTTCTTCAGCACCACTCTAATCTTGATTCTGATTTCCAGCACCTGCAGTACGCACTTTCGTTCATCTGATTCCCCTGTCCATTGATTTTGAGTAGGCCGTTGCTGAATTTCCAGCATCATTTCCCTGCTCTTATATTCCCACCTGCAGTCAAGAACAGAATATATCTCCAACCCATCGAGACCACTTGATCCCTTGTCCAATCACCTTCAAACATTTGTGAATGTCTACTCCAATTTCTCTTTTGTTACTGTTAACAGTCACACTTTTATCATTGTTCCTCCCCAAATTCATTATCACCCACTTCACTGGATTGAATTCCTTTCAGCGCATTTTCTTGCCAATTGTTTCCAATTTCCCTGCAGTCTATGGCTTTCTTCCTCATGGTTAATTACATGACTAATTGTTATTTGCAAACTGCTAAATGATGGCCACGACAAATAATTAAAAATCGTTGACTAATATGAGAAAACAATAGAACGCATAGAAACCACGGTTCATAAGCTTGCAGAGGACAGCAGAATTGGAGACTGTAAAGAAGGTGATCTACGATTCCAGAAGGATCTTAATCCATTGCGTCTTTGGGCTGAAAAATGTCACATGACGTTTAATCGGTATAAATGGAATTTATTGCATTTTGCAACATCAAATAAGAGTAAGGCTTATACAATTAGTGATCGGGCGTTGCATCGTGTTGTGGAACACGGATGACAGGGATGCAAGTGCATAATTCATTTTAGTTTGCTTCATACATGGACAGAATAGTGAAAAAAAAGTCATCTTGCCTACGTTGCTCAGTCCTTTGCGCGTAGGAGTTGGTACGTTATGTTGAAGTTGAATAGGACATTGGGTAATGCGTCTTCTGGAATACTGTGTCCAGTTCTTGCCGCCCAGTAATAGCAAGGAAATTATTCAGCTGGAGTAGGTTTGGAACAGGGATACCAGCGTATGGCTAGTGGGGAATGTTTGTGTTCTAACGAAAGGCTGGATAGACTGAGAATATTTTCACTCGAGCACTGGAGTTTGAAAGGCGACCTGATAGAAATGTATAAATTATTGAGAGTCCGGCTGGAGTTAACTGTAACTGTCTTTTCTCCAAGGAGGGGGACTTCAATACGAGAGGGCAAATGTTTAAAGTGAAAAGAGCGATTTAAAATAAGATATGAGAGGCTTTTTTAAACTGAGGATGGTTTATGTGTGCAATTCACTTCCTGAGGCGGTGATGAATGAAAGTACATTTACAATATTTACACGATATTTGGATCGATAAATGAATTGGAAAGTATCAGTGGGATTAACAAAAACTATTCATTCATGCCTAGTACATTATTTATTGCCCAGAGGGAAGTTCACAATCAACCACGATATTATGGATCTGGAGTCACAAACCAGCAAGACCAGATAGATGTGGCAGTTTCCTTCCCTATCAGGCATTAGTGAATCAGATCGACAGCAATTGATTCAACATCATCATTAGACTCTAGATATATATTTAAATAAATTTTCAGCATCTGCCATGCCAGGGTTTGAACCCGTGTCCACAGAATTATATCTGGATATTCATATTAACAATGCAGTAATAATATCACAAGGGCATTATTAACCCTCAGCAATTACAAGAGCCGTCAGATGTGACTCGTTTCGTTTGGCATTATATACAGTCTGAGCTGGTAGGAGTGAAAGGCCTGTTTTCATGCTGTGTGTGTCTATAACTTTGACGCTATGAAACTGGCAGCTGGTTGCGATTAACAGCAGCATTGACAGTTTAATTGATCTCCTTCTGGGATATGTAATCTTGCTGGTTACTCTGGAGGTGCTTCTGCTTATTGAGCCCTTCCCACACACGGGATTGTTGAATCGTCTGTCCCAGTTTGACTGAGTACATGAGTTTCCACTTCAGCAGGTAATTGAATCCCGCATTGCGCTGGTTTCTCTTTGATATCAGTGTCCTTGTATCTACCCAGGATGAACGATTGGTTCAAATCATGTCCATGCAGACGCCAATCCCGTTGTCCATGTTGTGAATATGTTTTGATTCTTCCTGATATACCCACAGGGTGTGGATGTCGCTGGTCAGGACAGCATTTGTTGTTCCTCCTGTTTCGCTGCTGCCTCGCTGCACGAGAGACATGGGTTCGATCCCACTCTCGTGTGACTGTGTACAGTTTGCACATTCTCTCTTTGCTTGTGTGAGTTTCCTCCCACAGTCCGAAGGTGTGCAGGTTAATGGGATCAGCCATGGGAAATGAAGGGGAAGGGAATAGGTATGGAGTGTGGGTCTGATAGGATGTGCTTCAGAGAGATGGTGTCGACTGGAAGGTCTGAATGGCCTGCTTTCCCACACGGTCGTCATTCTCGGATTAAGGGTCAGCTATTTTGTTCAGGTCCTGGAGACACAAGTAGGCAGGATTGGGTAAAGATGGTAGCATCCCCTGTATAAGAAACATGCATGAATGGGATTGCAGGAAATTAAAGGCATGTTCTCTGTTCCTGAGGTCAGGCTTCCATTCCAGGTTTTATTCATCGAACTTTAACATTACCAGTTCCGTGTGTGAGTCCCCAAGGATGACTAATTTACTATATCACCACAACACCACCTTCTCCAGGTTGCAGTATTTATTGGGAACAAGAAGCTGATTCTAAGCTGATGCGAACAAAAGCAGATGCCAATGTCAAAACCACTGATCCAAATAGGAAAATGAAATTTCGAACCTTGCCACCCCAAAGGTAAAGTCTCCACACGCTTTCGAATGCCAATCGGCTGTCTCAGCAACATGTACTGTTTATGGTCATAATATTATAAATGGGGGCAAGTATTCCCTTCCACCCCGCTTTTGACCAGGAGCTGTCCCAACCTCGGAAATACATGCGCCTCTCTCCTGTCATTCCATCCCAGTTTCCAATTGGATCTTCCTGCATGCTTCACACAGTTTCTCTGATTCCGGATCTGGAACTGGGATTACGTGTGCTTGCCTGCAGCAATTGGTCCTGCCTTGTTTGGGCAAAATGATTAAGTAACTGATGTTCAAATATAATGCTATTGAAGCATACGTTTCAACAATATTCTGCACTCTCCCAAGAGTTTGGAGAGTTTCATTAATCCCATTCTCGTGGACTCTCATTCATAGAATCCCCACAATCTCTGGGGACGCTAAAGTTAAAGATTCGGTTCATTCTGCGTTCCCACATACCTGTCGCTAAATCCTGATATTGTACATTCTCCCTGACATTTCTTCTGCTACCATATTGGTTGCAGTTTACTAGCATGGTCTGTGGAGTCCTGTTACCGTTTAGTAGTTCGCATTCTGCGTTGTGATTGCAGCGACCCCGTTTGGAACCAAATCATGGCGGTCAGTTCTCTCAAAGTTTTACTTTTGGTGAAACACAGTCAGAAATTAATCGTTTTTACAAGATAATATTCCCCGAGGTGATGATCTGTTTTCCATCGAATTTTGTTCTCTGATATTTCTGTGTTTCATGTATCGAGATTTAAACTCAAAAGTTCTCGAAGATGTCTCTCCCTCGCACTCTCCCGAGCTCTCTTTTCCGTCTCGCATCCCATTTGACTGAGACATTGCACAATCTAACATACACTTGCACGTTGGTACCATCCAGTCTGTGCCGTTGCACTCACTGTTGCCCCAATCTCTTCATTGGCACCTTCAAATCATTGGATCAGTTTAGATATCGTGGCTGTGAGATCAATTATCTTTTAGCAGCTTTAACTGACATGGGCCAGAGATTATTGGAGCGTGAGGCTCAATAAAAGCGCATAGGGAATAACTGGGGAAAAGACATTCTATTGAAAAAGATCCCCCATGGGGGCTTTCTGTGATAGCCGAGTGGTATTATCGCTGGATTGTTCACACAGCAAAGCCAGGTAATGTTCTGTGGTGACGGGTTGGATTCCCACCACACCACGACGATGATAGTATGTGAATTCAATAAATGCCGAGAATTAAGAATACGTTGTCTGAAAAACCCACCTGTTTCACTGACGTCCTTGAGGGTAGGAAACTGCCGTCCTTATCTGGTCTGGCGTCCGCGTGACTCCAAACCGGAAGGCAATAAATGCTGCAGAGCCACCCCCGATGCTGTACAGAATGGAAATATGTTCATTCGGCTCAGTGCTAGAATTTTCCAGGGATGAGATCGCACTGGGAAAGTTGCAGGAGAGATTCACTCGCATAGTGTCTGGGCAGTAGAGTTTCAGTCATGAAGGACAAACTGGGATTGTTTGTCACCGAGCAGAGGAGTTTGTGAGGGGTATAGATAAGGTAGACTGAAAGAAGCGTTTCCCATCGATGGAAAGAACGATCACAGGGGGGCAGAAATTTAATGAGAAAGAGAGAAAGGTTTAAGTATATGTGTAGAAAAGCGGTATAGGCCGGCGGGTGTTCGAATTTGGAACACACTGTCTGTTCGGGTCAGAGAGGCAGAAACCCTTATAACCTGAAGGAATATGCAGATGTGAATATGTTCTGCTAATACTCGTTAGGCTATGGGCTAAACCATTCGGGTCGTTAAGCAGTTGCTTTTGACATATGCAACCACAACGGGCTGAAGAGTCTCCTTTGAAACTGTTGTCCTTGCTAGTATAGTGGTTAGTGTCGCCGTATGTTATGCGGGAGTTCGGAGATCAATTCCTGGCTGGGGCACCGTCAATGTTATAAACCTGTCGCTCCGTTTCCAAGTGCGGGTTATTAATGCCTGTCCTTACATTCTCCATGGGAAATATCACAGGAAGGACAGTGCTGTCTGAATCAGCGTGGGGAAGGTCTGCAGCTCCCGGCGAGACAGAGTGTCAATGAAAGCGCAAACACGTGACTTCCGCAACCTGCACCTTGTGTCTGTACTGGAGTCTAAACCATTGAATAGAAAGAAGAAGGAAGCTGAGGAAGAAACAGGGTAAACCAATTCAGATGTGAGCGCAGAAACATTTTCTGCAGCATCTTGAGGAAAACTGACAAATGGCTCCCAGAAAGAGTTCATTTTTCAGAACTGTTAGTTCACAGAGATGTTTCTTGTTCCACTCAAGCCCTTAAGAAATTGAATAAAAATTTAACTAACACTTGAAATGTTAGAACACACCAGGCGATGAGTCACGTGCTGGAAATTGTGTTTACAAGCCAGATGTTTGATAACTGATCATGATGCAATAGGCTGAAGGACCATTCGCCATGCTTTTAAAAACTCAAAAACTGAACAAAATAGGCAAAAACAAAGTCATCAAGCATTGCACATGTCGTCCTTGGTGCGAACGTGCTGAAATGCAGCTCCCTCACTGCTATTTCCCAATGTTGATTTCCAGTCAGGGAGAAAATTTGTTGTTCCTCATGGAAATCTTAAATTGAATATGAGTTCCTTACATTATAAAACAGCAACGGTAGCAGTTCTGTCAGAGTCAGTGAGAATTTCATATCGGAGATGAAATCAAATGGGAAAAAATGCTGAAATCAGTTGCCTTTGCCTGCTCAGACTCAGTACTACAAAATGATTCTTACTGAAACATAGAGGTATTTTCAAGGATTTAATCAGTTGAATGCAGAATGTTTGGTTCTGTGACCAGAGCACATCGTATCGAATGACTTGGAGATGCCGGTTTTGGACTGGGGTATTAAAATTTGAATATCATGCAACCCCAGGTTATAGTTCAACAGGTTTAATTGGAAGTACGAGCTTTCGGACCACTGCTCATTCATCAGGTGATTGTGGAGTCCACAGTTGTAAGACACAGAATTTATAGCATATGTTTACAGTGTGATGTAACTGAAATTGTACATTGAAAAATACCTTGATTGTTTGCTAAGTCGCCGATCTGTTAGAATGACCATGTTAGATTCACTTCTTTCATATGTAAAGTGCAAAACTTTTTTTATTTTAAGGTTTCATTCTCAGGTGAAGTTTAACAACTGGTGTCTGCACCCCTGTGGTGCTGTCTGTTCCATAATGTGTAGAATGATTCTAATTTATAAAAATGAGTTACCAGAGTCTTACATGGATTCATGCAGTTTTTAAGCAAAGTAAAATGTAACTCTGCAAGTACAAATTCACCCCACAGACGTATATGTGTATGCGTGTGTGTTTGTGTGTGTGTGTAGGAGGGTCTCTGTTTGTAGATAGGGCAATGGGATCACCTGTACTGTGACAGGAACCCAATGACCATGGGTACCGAATTTAGCTATCAGTCTCTGCGGGGGCACTTTTACCTGCTGCCTGTTCCGAAGACCGCCTTGGAGGATTGTCACCCGAGGATCCGAAGTCGAATGTCCTGGATCACTGAAGTGTTCTCCAACTGGGAAGGGGAACAGCTGTCTGTTGATTGATGTGCAGCGCCCATTCCGTTGTTGTCGCCTCTGCTCATCTTCACCAATGTACCATGTCTTAGGGCATTCTTGCCTGCAGCGTGTTGCTTTTTCAGATTAGCGTCAGTCTAAACATTATGGCATGGACGCAGCACACAGGGACTAGCACCTTCAACATATTACCTGTGCTGACACTAATTGGTAAAGTTCACCTGAGAATGTAACCGTTAAAAGAAAGTTTTTCGATTTACATAAGAAAGAAATGAACCTTACATAGACATTCTAACAAATGGAAGACTTAACAAGCAATCAAGGTATTTTTCAATGTATAATTTCAGTGACATTACACTGTAACCTTTCGCTATAAATTCTGTATCTTACCACTGTGTACTTCACAGCCACCTGATGAAGGAGCAGCTCTCCAAAAGCTATTGCTTCCATTAAACCTGTTGGACTATGACCTGGTGTTGTGTGATTTTTAACTTCGTATTAGAATGCGGATCTCACAAATAAAATAGAGATGAAGAAGCATTTATTCTCTCAGACAGTTCTGTATCAGTGGACTTTCGTGGAGCAGAAGGCTGTTGAGGAAGTGTCATTAGGTGTAATGAGGCTGAGATCGGCAGATCTTCAAACAGCAAAGACATCAAGCATTATGGCGAAAGGCAAGAAAGTGCAGTTCAAGGTTATCAGATCAGATATGAAACCATTCAATAGCGGAGTAGACGTGATGGTCTGAATGGTGTCTATCTGTTCCTAAAATTGTTGGCCTTAATATGAAGCTGCAAAACCGACCTGAGTAAAATGTGCCAAATTTAAAAAAGCGTCGTCCCCCCGGAGAACTGAACAGAGGTGAAATGTACAAAGAACAGCACACAAAGGGCAAGCAATATTGGGTAATTGATCCGTAGTGATCAGTATACCAAGGTAAACAGGAAAACCGATATTCAGTATCTACATTGAACCTGGCTCCACGAGGCATGTAGTTAACTCTCACAAACCATTATTCCACTTCCGTTTTCCTGACGCCCCCTCCATTCTTGTTTTAAACTGATTGAATGTCAGGCAATTGCAGATGACATTGCTGATGTGGAACTGTAGCATATCGAACATAGAACATTACAGCGCAGTACAGGCCCTTTGGCCCTCGATGTTGCGCAGCCCTGTCATACTAATCCGACGCCCATCCCATCTATACTATTCCATGTTCGTCCATATGCCTCTCCAATGACGACTTAAATGCACTTAATCTTGGCGAATCGACCACCGTTACAGGCAAAGTATTCCATGCCCTAACTACTCTCTGAGTAAAGAAACTACCTCTAACATCTGTCTTATACCTATCTCCCCTCACTTTAAAGTTGTGACCCTCGTGTTTGCCATCCCCATACTTGGAAAAAGACTCTCCCTGTCCACCCTATCTAACCCTCTGATTATCTTGTATGTCTCCATTAAGTCACCTCTCAATGTTCTTCTCTCGAACGAGAACAGACTCAAGGCCCTCAGTCTTTCCTCATAATACATTCGTTCCATACCAGGCAACATGCGAGAAATTCCCCTCTGCACCCTTTCCAAAGCATCAACATCCTTCTTATAATGCGGTGACCAGAACTGTTCACAATACTTCAACTGTGGCCATACCAGATCTTTGTACAGCTGCAGCATAACTTTCTGATTCCAGAACTCAATCCCTCTATTTATAAAGGCCAAAACTCTGTTTTCCTTCTTAACAACCCTGTCAATCTGGGTGGCAACTTTCAGGGATCTGTGTACCGAGATCTCTCTGCTCGTCTGCACTCCCAAGCATCTTACCATTAGCCCAGTACTTTGCATTCCGATTACTCCATCCAAAGTGTATCACCTCACATTTGTCCACATTAAACTCCATTTGCCACCTCTCAGCCCAGCTCTGTATCCTATCTATGTTTCTCTGCAATCTACTACATCCTTCATCATTATCCATAACTCCACCGACCGCAGTGTTGTCCGCAAATTTACTAACCCACCCTTCTAAGCCCTCATCCAGGTCATTTATAAAAATGACGAATAGCAGTGGACCCAACATCGACACTTGTGGAATGCCGCTAGTAACTGGACACCAAGATGAACATGTTGCATCAGCTACAACCCTCTGTTTTCTTTCAGCAAGCCAATTACTGGTTCAAACTCCTTTGTCTCCCACAATCCCATTCCTCCGCATTTTGTATAATAGCCTACTGTGGGAACCTTATCGAACACCTTGCTGAAATCCATATACAGCACATCAACCTGCTTACTCTCATCCACCTGTTTGGTCACTTTGTCAAAAAACTCATAAGATTCGTTAGGCACGACCTACCCGTTACAAAACCATGCTTACTGTCCCTGATCAGATTATTCTTTTCTAGATGATTATAAATCATCTTATAACCTTTTCCAACGCTTTACCAACACAACTGAAGTGAGACTCACTTTTCTGTAATTACCAGGGTTGTCTCTACTACCCTTCTTGAACAAGGGAACCACATTTGCTATCCTCCAGTCCTCAGGCACTATTCCTGTAGACAATGATGATTTCTAGATCAATGGCACAGGCTCGGCAATCTCTTCCTTGGCTTCCCAGAGGATCCTAGAATAGATCCCATCCGGCCCAGAGGACTTGTCTATTTTCACACTCTGCATTATTTCTAATACCTCTTCCTTGTGAACCTCAATCTCTTCGAGTCTAGAAGCAAGTATCTCTGTATCTTCCTCGCCAACATTTTCATTTTATATCGTGAACACTGTCGAAAAATATTTATTTAGTGTTCCCCATGTTTCCCCTGACTCCACACACAACTTCCCACCATTATTCTTGATTGGCCCTAGTTTACCTCTCGTCATTCTTTTATTCCTGACATACCTATGGAAAGTCTGAGGGTTAACCCTGATCCGATCCGCGAACAACTTCTCATATCTCCTCCTGGCTCTCATGTCTCCTCCTGGCTCTTCTGAGCTCTCTTATTAGGTCATGCAGGGAAACGATTCTGTCTGCTACACATAATCATTCTGCTTCGAAATATCAGGCAGTATTTCATATTGATTACTGTAAACGTTAACCTTTAACAAGCCATGACAGTGAACTCACTGAATCCTCATCACTATACTACCAGGGAAGATTTCTATTAACATCACCCAGGACACCATGCGATTCGCCATTCTATTCACACATCCTTTTGTGGGTGATCCCCTCGGCCCTATTCCGGTCTTGTTGGTTGGTTTACAACACTGAGGCGATCCAATCACCTTTGCATTTCAGTTTCTAAAGGATGAGACCTTCTCTCTGAACTGGCAATGTGCTTGCTCAGTGGTGATAACACTGTCCTTGTAAACTAGAAAAGTGCTTGAAATAGGCCATTCCTGTTTTTCATTCCAAGAACTTGAGGCAAACCGTTCGGCAGGACAGGAAATAGCGGGCGTGAGCAGTGATCAAGTTTGGCAGCAAGAACGAGGTGAGGCAGTATAAACTACAGACTAATGGGGCAACAATGTGTAAGGAACACTGGGAGGGGAGGGGCTGAATGCTTCCTTTCTTTTCTGTAACCAGACATTGGTGTTGAACTCTGAAATGGGACAACATCAGACAAGTCGGTTAAATCTTACTTTCTGCTTGTTTTCTCCGGAGGCCTGTGTCACACTTCGGGAAATGTGTCTGCGTGCTTCAGTCTATGGGTAAAAATGGGGATCAGTTCCCATCTCAAATTTTAATCCCATTTATTGTGTTTTACGAGATTAAAACGTTCCAGAGAAATTAGCATTCAGGTGAAACGTCAGAGTTCACAAGGTTACAGACCAAGTGCTGGGAAAAGAGATGAAGGGACCCGGTTCTGTGCTGTAAACACCTCATAATTCAATCATCTTTGAGGGGAAACATATCTGCAGTGACATAATTCCAAAAACTGTGTTATGAAGAAACGGAGCAATGGCTTCTGCCCTCATCCCTGGTGGTCTAGTGGTTAGTATTCAACGCTTTAACTGAGTGGCCTGGGTTTCATTACCATTCAGGAAAGCAGGACTTCTTGTTCCTGATGCAGAGAGCGCAACTCCACCAGGAACCTGTTTCATGCCTTAGATCAGTCAATTCCCCAGCTCTTTAAAGAAGGGAAAAGTGCCTTCCCTCTCTCTGCACAGTCGGACAGTTAATCCTTCATTCTCCTCTGATTACACTTCCCAAAGAGTTTCAAAATATTGTCAAAACGGAGTCTCAGCTATTTCTTTTCTGTGCTTTTCATACATAGGAGCTGATGTGATTGAGTGTGTTGGTTTCTGAAAACGAAACGTATATATGTGCAATGTGTTAGGCTATTCCAGGATTGCCTTCTCTGACAGCGCTGGGACATGACTGATGTTGTCTATGATATGGAAGTGCCACTGTTTGAGTTGAAAGACAAAGTTAAAAATTACACAATATCAAGGCAGAGTCCAGCAGGTTTATTTGGAAGCACTAGCTTTAGGAGAGCCGCTCCTTCATCAGGTGGGTGTTTTTCTGCAGAAACTTGGTGTGTGTGTCAATATGCGCGATCTTTTGGAAGATCATCTGGACTTTAACGGACCGTTCGTGGTGTCGACGGTACCCATGACTTGGAGGTGTTGGTGTTGGACTGGGGTGGATGCAGTTAATAATTACACAAAGCCATTTTAGATTACAACAGTTGACAAACACCTGATGAAGAAGCAGTGCATGGAACAGTGGTGCTTCCAACTAACTCTGTTCGATACAATTTGGTGCTGTGTGATTTTTACTGTGACAGCTCTTGGTAATGTTTAACTGGTCGAAGACAGTGAAATAATTTTCGTTCGTGGAGATGAAAATTTCAAATATTATCCACCTCAGCATAATAAAAATGAGGAGGTTGGATGTGTGATGAAACTCCACAATGTGCTTGCGCTAAGTAAAAGTTGAATTTCCAACCGCCTGATCCGTAGCCAGCGATACGAATGGTTGTACCACTGGCCAGATGCACAGCTGAGGTTTTACACGCTGCAAAGCTGTGGGGTTAACAAGGACATGAGCAACAGCAGTAACAGTCACAAGGTGAACAAAGAACCGAGATAATCACCATCATTGATTCACTCGGATGCTGCCTGAACTGCTGTGCTCTTCCAGCACCACTAATCCAGAATCTGGTTTCCAGCATCTGCAGTCATTGTTTTTACCGCCTTGCAGTTATTCCCCAGGCTGTGTCGCACAGCAGGGTCCTCCGGTGAAATGAACAGCCGTGAATGACATGTGTTTCAGTCTGTCGGCGACAGCATTTCGAGACAGATACAGTTCCCTATTTTTATAACAAGCAGCACTGATGATGAAAATCCTCAGAGAGAAGCAAGCGATACAGATTTGCCGTGGACTCGATGAGCTGAACGGCTTCGGTCAGCACGTGAATGACGTCACACGTCTCTGCCGTCCCTCTCCCTGTCTCTGTGACAGAGGCGCTGAGGGTGAAATAATGGCTCATTTTTAATCCTCCCTTCCGCTTTGGACTGCCTGCAGCCCCGCAGCTCCTGGCTGTGGGGATGGTTCTCAGTGAGTGAGGGTTTCATTCGGAGTCGCTTCATCTGGGACAGTTGGGACTCAGATGTTAACTGATGCCCGATTGCAGCAAAGAAACCGACGCCTCTGAAACAAAAGCCTTTCTGCTGGATTGTTCTGCGAAGATTGATTCTGAACATCAAATGGGCAGCACAAAATTGCACTTATTTGAGTTTTACTGAGGGAAGAGAGTCCACAGCCCATTTCCCTCTTTCCCACCAGCTCAGCATCTTTCTCTCTCTCTCAAAAAGAAGATGTTTGGAGGAAGCTCGCAATCAAAGTTGCTAATTTCCAGCAGCGCTCTTGCACCTGGCTGTGCCCGTGAGAGGAAGCTTCAGAGCATATCCGCACTTACATCCCATCATAATGTCTGCAAGTGGAGAGAAATGGATGAATACTCTGCCAATAGAGACAGCTCAGTCCCCGGGGATGGGATAAACAGCACCGTCCCGCGTGGGGACATTCTGCAGATCAGACACAGTCCACTTTATCATTCAGATCATACCAGAGTGAGAGCGCTCGAGAAGGCCAAGCGGTCACTCGTACCTGTGCCAACTCGGGAGTTGCAAAAGATTGGTGAAAGTGGAAAGTGGATTTGTTCAAGTTTCAAGTGTTTCCATGAAGCAGGAAGCAGAAGAAGATAACAGTGAAGCGATTGAGATCTAACTACAGAGGCAGCAAATAAGTTGTACAGTGGAGAGGAGAGCTTTGAAGTATTGAATTCTTGTTGACGGGCCGATCATGCTTTCACTAGGCCACGCTTCTACAGTAGAAACTATGTCAGTGTCTCTCAACATTGTGATGTCACAGGCAAATGTCGCCGTTATACTGCAGGAAATTCCTTTTTCCACTATGATGACAGTCCATATGTAAAGGTGTAGCTTATATATCGAATCCTTTCACATAAATAATTCCAATGCACCGAAGTGTGTTGTATTGTCTCCTTTCCACTTTACCTGTCATTGTGCTTATACTGAAGTTGATTTTCTCTTTCTGCATGTCTTTTACAGTCTGGGTGATGTGGGACAGTTGTACTGACCCATCTTCTGACAGAATGTTCCACTTCACTTCAGCCCGCCCTAACTTCGCTATCTGATACCATTCCCGTTATTTAGATGTTAATCGCTCGCCTCAGATCCAGCCTGTCCTCACCCAAAATAAATGGAAAGCTCGGTCACACTGTGATCACTGCAATCGAGGGATATATTCACTCTAAGGTCATTGATAATTCAAAGGATAAAGTTAGGACTGCAGATGCTGGAGATGGTAGTGTGATATTGGAAAAGCACAGCAGATCAGGTAGCATTCGAGGAGCAGGAGAATTCAGGTTTCAGGCTTAAGCCCTTCAGCTGGAATAAGGCTTGTGAGTCGGGGCTGAGAGATAAATTGAAATGGTGTGGGATTGAGGGGAAATAGCTGGAAAGCAATAGATGAATGAATAGGAGGGAGTAGAAAATAGGTCAGAAATGGCAGTGATGGAATGGGTTGAGAGGACGGTGCCGAGTTGAAGGCTTGGGCTTGGGGGAGGGGAAATGAGGTACCTGTTCAAATTCACATTTATCCCGTGTGGTGTTAGGGTCCCAAGCCGGAATGTGTTGCGTCCCTCCTCCAGGCGTTTGGTGGTAATGGTTTGGCAGTGGAGGAGATCCAGGACCTTTATGTCTTTGATGGGGTAGGAGGGGGAGTTGAAGTGTTCAGCCACGGGACAGTGAAGTTGGTGGGTGCGGGTGTCCCTGAGATGTTCTCTGAAATGATCTGCAAGAAGGTTTCCTGTCTCTTTGATGTAGCGGAGACCACATTGGGCGCAACAGATTCAGTAGATGACATTGGTAGCTTTACACGTGAATTTCTATTGGATGTGGAATGATCTCGTCGGGCCATGGCTGAGGTGAGGGGAGTGGTGTGGGTGCAAGTTTCACCCTTCCTTTGGTGGCAGGGAAAGATGCTAGGAGAGGGTTGTGGGCTGGTGGCGGGATGTGTGGACATGAAGAGGGGGTCATGGAGGGAATGTCTTTACGGAATTTTGGCAGGGCTAGGGAGTGGAATATATCTCTGGTGGTGGTGTCTGTTTGGAGGTGGCATCAGGGGCAGAATATGATGCGTTTATGCGGAGTTTGATGGGGTGTAAGGTGAGCAACAGGTGGTTCTGTCCTTGTTGCGTTGAGAGGCGTGGCTTCAAGGGTGGTGGTGTGTGAAATGGATGTGATGAACTCGAGGGCGCTGTCAACCACGTGGGAAGGCAATTTGTGATCGTGGATGAAGGAGACCAACTGCCTCTTTCTGAGGTGTAATTGGTCATCCTGCGAACAGATGTGCTGGAGGTGGAGGAATTGGGAATAAAGAATGGCGTTCTTACACGAGATAGGGTTGGAGGAGGTGTAGTCTAGATACATGTGGGAGTCGGTGGGCTTGTAGTATATGTCTGTAAATAGTCAGTCGCCAGAGTCGGTGATGGAGAGGTCCAGGAAGGTGAGGGAAGTTGCCAAGAAGATCCGGATAAGTTTGAGGTCGGAGTGGAAGGTGTTGGTAAGGTTGGTGAGCTATTCAACCTCCTCGTTGGAGCACCAAGTGGCGCCAAACATTCATCAATGTTGCGGGGGTACAGGTGGAGGATGGTGCCTGTGTAATTGTAAAAGATGGACAGTTCCGCGTTTCTGACACACAGGCTGGCATAGCTAGGCCTTCTGCGGGTGCCCATGGCTACCAGTTTCGATGGTGGAAGTGGGAGAATTGGAAAGAGACGTTGTTGATTGTGAGGAGCAGTTCAGCCAGGTGGATGAGGATGTCGGTGGAAAGGTACTGGTTGGGATGGTGTGAGATTAAAAATGGAAGGCTTGCAGAATTCTGTCATGGCAGATGGATTTGTACAGGGACTGGATGTCCATGGTGAAGATGACGCATTGGGGGCCAGGGAACCGAAATTCTTGGAGGAGGTGAAGTTCATAGGGGTGTCACGAATGCAAGTGGGCATTTCCTGAACTGGGGAGAGAGGATTGTGTCGAGGTAGGAAGAGATGATTCGGATGGGACAGGCTCAGGATGAGACAATAGGTCGACTGGGGCAGTCAGGTTTGTGTATCTTAGGAAGGAGGTAGAATCGGGAAGTGCGCAGTTCACGGACAATGAGGTTGAAGGTTGTGGATGGGAGATGCCCAGAGGTGATGAGATTGTGTATGGTCTGGGAGAGGATGGTTTGGTGAGGGGAGGAGAGTTTGTGATCTTGGTGTGTCGGTGAAGGTGCCTGCGAGTTGGCACCTGGCTTCAGCTTTATTACTCTGCCCGACTCACAAGCCTAATTCCTGATGAATGGCTTATGCCTAAATCGTCCATTCTCCTGCTCCTCGGATGTTGCCTGACCTGCTGTGCTTTTCCAGTACAAAACTCTCCACTCATTCATTATTACTGTCTCATTTCACACTACCAAGTCCACGCTTTTTGTTTGATTCTAATGAGCACTGTTCTCATGAACTGCGACAAAATCTGCCAATCTGAAACAAAAACAGAAATTGCTGTAAAATCACAGGTGTGCTGGCAGCATCTGTGCAGATGAATCACAGTTAACGTTTCACATCCATTGGGTCCGTCTGTCCACAGATGCTGCCAGACATCCTGAAATATTCCATCAACGTCTGTTTTTGTTTGATTTTCAACATCAGCAATTTTTTTCATTTTTGTTTTCTTATTTTCTGCCAATATGATTTGGCGAAAGATTACGTTTTAGATGTTTGAAATATGACTGTGATGGAACGGCCAGATTTCCACCAGGGGGCTACTTTTATTTGGTTCACGTGACCAATGCCTTTCCACTTGGTCACCGCGCCCTACAGCTGCACTGAAAAGAAATTGACAAAATTGTGGCATTCTCTCGGATTGGTAATCAGGAGCGAGATTGATTGAAATTATTGAAAACTTTAAATAAACTGATAAAATACGGGATAAACAACTGAAAGGGAAAGAGAGCACACCGAATGATAATTTTTTGACAAAACTGAAACATAATTGCTCAAAATTCAGAAAGTGCTTTCATCCACAAACATACCATAATATGGAATGTAATTTTTGGGACAACCAATGCAAGCAGATTGCAAAATCTTAGTTTTAACATCTTGCTGCAACTGTTTTGGTTTTCATGAATTCACACATGGGATTCAGCGCTGTAATGGTCCCCTAAAATGGAGAAGGAAATCCTTGCCTTCGAGGATACGTGGGGAATGTTCACTGATTCACCCAGTAATAGCAGGACTGTCCTCTGGAAGCGTATGAGTAAAATCTTTCAATGTTCCATGGAGTTTCGAATGAGTGGTGAAGGGAATGTCTCCATTCACAAATTAATCATTCAGTAGAATTCAATACAGAGACCCATGAAATGCTGAACAAATTGAACAAGAACACGGACATACGATACACAATAGCTACGACAATCTGAACTTCAATCGCCTTTAGAAATAGCTGAGAGTGACTCGGGACACGGGGATTTAGAGATGTTGGCCTTACAAACCTTTCAGACATTCCGTGGAAGAAGAAAGGAAGTGATAGAAAATTTTCATCTCCATGGAGACGATGTTCGTGAACTGGATAGATCGTAATTTACCTTATTGAAGTTTATAAATAGAGGCGTCATATTTAAAAAGCAAAGAGTTCATAGTGTAACTGTAAAATCTTTAGGTCACCCTCAGTGGGAGCATTGTGTGTAATCCTTGTCCTCTTTCTCCACCAAAAACATATAAAGAAGTTAGAAAGGGTCCAGACGCTGTTTCCTGGATAGCAAGATATTAGAAAGCCAAGTGATGTTGTTTACTGAGACATAAAAATATCAGAAAGGATACAAACGGGATGATAGAAAAAATGAAGGAGTCTATTCACGAGATTTTGAAATGCTGGAGCAGAAACACGCAAATTTGATGTAAACAAATGAGATTTTCACATAACGCGAGGTTTGAATGAATAAATTGGGGAAAGGCCCTCTTTCGAGTGAATCAATAACTTTAGTTAGAGCTTGAAAACCATTAGTTAATGATTAAGAAAAGTTTGGATGAGAGTTTCTTCCACTCAATAGAGTTATTTAAATCGTGAACGACTTTCCAGAAATAAAACGTAGAAGCTGACTTCAGAGTGTTTTAAAAGATACACGAACAAATGTACAAGGAGAGAATTTACCATTGAGTGAAAGTCAGTGTGGTTCCGTTACAATTTCGAATTTTTTGACTTCAGACACAAAGACATTTCATGAACACGTACAACTGAATAAGTTCATGGATTGGTAAGGTGTGGCGTATTATACAAGGTGAACCTCTGTAAATGGAGCTGATGTCGTAAAATATCTGCAGACAGAAGTTATATCCTAATGAGTAGGAATTGAATCGTCACTTGGAGACGCAACATCTACGTTAAAGACTTGACCACATTCACATGATGTTATTTATATTTCGTACATTCTTAACTCCACCCAAGAAATCCACCAAGAAGACTCTGTCCTTTTGTATTGTTAACCCTCTGTACTTCTCTGCAGCATGCCACTGAAGATAAAATATGCTCAGACCAAAATTCAGTTCAATGCAATATTCAAACGGTCCTATGTGATTTCTGTTTTTATTATTGCAATAACGTTTGTGAGTTTGCAACAAACTCTGTAACATGAAACCAGTTCAACATCTATTTTCCCGGAATTTAACGCAGTGCACTTGGGAAACGTTATCCATCTGTTGAAAAAACACCTTCGGCTCTCTCCGCATATGTCACTTCACGTTTTAGATACTTGCAGTATGTTTGTTGATCAAGGAGTCATTATCCAGAAAAGGTCTTTTCTCAATCCACAAACACGGGTATTTTCCCATAAACTTGGCTTTGCTCAATATCACCGTCTGTCTGTATCCCTCAACCCGACGATAAATTGAAGTTGCTCCATTTGAGGCACAAAATTAAAACTTCGGTACAGCACACCCCTTTCTACTGAAACAGAGATACTGTGCACTGGTCAATTTCAGCACAGGAACAACACATTAATGCTTACCTCCACATTCCTGGTTTTACCTTAACGTTTGGGAAACCGACTTTCTCTGATTCCATGGCTAGGAACGGGGGTTATATGCTCATCTTCACCAGTGGTTCTGTCCCCGCGTGAGGAAAGTGGTGAGGTACTCATTGTAAAGATTGGTAGTGTGATGAAATGTACAATGTCATCTTTTGCCTTCACTAACCCATGAGCTTTTTATTTTGTTTTGCATCTGTAGAAATCTTAAAATCTTCATCTTTAACAGACTCAACGACAGGTCTCCATTGTGTCTCTGGCATCAAATTTCTTCCACCGCAGTCCGTTATTTGGGAAGTGTTCCTGTTGTGTGAAATGCACTACCCCGTGCGTGAACTGCAGCTCCCAGCATGCGCTCTGGCACTGCTCTCATTTTCCTTCTGACACTTGCTCACTGTGTTGCTGTGATCATACAGTGACTTGGTGTCGCACGGCTCGGGAAAATGATACAGACTGAGGTTTTTGCATTGTTGAGTTCAATTGTCAGTTTAGCCTTATTTTGGATTTTGAAATTGTCTGTTCTGTACACAAGTGCGTGTCAAAAACATCTGAGCGGAAGTTAGGTCTTCTGAATAATGACATTGAGCACTATGCACTCTCCTCCAGTCTGGAAAACAATTCCTCAAAGGCAATTTAATAGACAATAGACAGCAGGTGCAGGAGTAGGCCATTCTGCCCTTTGAGCCAGCACCACCATTCATTATGATCATGGCCGAACATCCTCAATCTGTATCCTGTTCCTGCCTTATCCCCATAACCCTTGATTCCACTATCCTTAAGAGCTCTATCCAACTCTTTTTTGAAAGAACACCTCCTGCTGTCTCGGGTTCTTACTTCCGTTGATTTCAAATCTTCACAGAATTCAACAGAACTTGTTACATCGTCATTTCCTCATTTTTTGTCCAGATCACTGTGTGCACAGTGTGACAGTGGGAGTGCACTTGCCCCACAACCCAGGGGTCAGACCATACTCTTGGAACCGTACTGTGTTATTTCTCATTTCACCAACACCAGGGAGAAATATCTGCTGTGTTGCATAATTTACGCAAGTCAATTATTCATAAGGTCATAGCTTTCCCTGTGTCTGTGACGAGGTGGCCGAGAGGTTAAGGCGATGGGCTGCTAATCTATTGTGCGCTGCACGCGTGGGTTCGAATCCCACTCTCGTCGCTGTCATCAACAGCTTTCAATGGTGCGGTTTTCAGATGATCGCAGCGGTTTTATTGAAACTGGAACTCCAATGGTCAGTTTATATGCATTGACGCTATTACAAAATCTCAAGGAATAGTTTGTGCCTTTTGACTAAACTATATTGAAATGTTGTTTGCTTTGGGATAATGAAAAGTAACGCGATTTTCTTTTTCAAGTCAAGCTGCTGTGAACGTTTTTTTGTATGAAAGACATCCAGGAAAATCAAATACCGAGAGCTGCGAAGTGCATGTTTATGCAAAGGGATTCTTATTGAATATTTTGTCAGATGAAATCTGGAGGACGTTGAGTAGAAGTAATTCATCCTGGTGAGAAGAGCACAGCGAGACAGCACAAAATAATGGAGATATTTCAAAGGGGCAGGGCGTGGGTTTAGGGGCACTGAGAACTGGCTGTAAATGCACAGTGGAGAATTGCCGCTGTGGGTGCCATGCATGGGCACGGAGAGACTTACACATTGGTCTCGCCCTCGCCCCTTGCTCTCGCCATTGACGAATGCTGGACATAAGGCACACATAAACACAATATGTGGGAAGCAAGCTCCCTCTCGTTATGCACACACTGGATGTATCACATTGAACTATGAACAACTGGAGAAATCAGCATGTTACCTATAGGGAGTGAAACTAAACTGTGGATCAATAACCGCAGATTCCTGCAACATAAACATGAAAAATCATTTAAAATGTAGGGTGTAGGTTTGCTCGCTGAGCTGTAACTTTGATATCCAGACGTTTCATTAATTGGCTAGGTAACATTATCATCAGTGGCGACCTCCAGTTGAAGCAAAGCTGTTGTCTCCTGCTTTCTATTTATATCTTTCTCCTCGATGGGGTTCCTGGGGTTTGTGGTGATGTCATTTCCTCTTCGTTTTCTGAGGGGTTGATAGATGGCATCTAGATCTAAGTGTTTGTTTATGGCATTGTGGTTGAAGTGCCAGGCCTCTCGGAATTCTCTGGCATGTCTTTGCTTAGCGTGTTCCAGGTTAGATGTGTTGTCCCAGTCGAAATAGTGGTATTTTTAACCCGTATGTAGGGCTACGAAGGAGAGAAGGTCGTGTCTTTTTGTGGCTAGCTGGTGTTCGTATATCCTGGTGGCTAACTTTCTTCCTGTTGGTCTTACGTAGTGTTGGTGGCAGTCCTTGCATGGAACCTTTTAGATGACGTTTGTTTTGTCCATGGGTTGAACTGTGTCTTTTAAGTTTATTAGTTTTTATTTGAGAGTGTTGGTGGGTTTGTGTACAACTAGGATTCCGAGGGGTCTGAGTATTCTGGCTGTCATTTCTGAAACTTCTTTGATGTATGGTAAGGTGGTTAGGGTTTCTGGCTGTGTTTCGTCTGCTTGTCGTGGTTTGTTCTTGAGGAATCTGCGAACTGTATTTTTTGAGTATCTATTCTTCTCTAATACGTTGTATCGGTGGTTCTCCTCAGTTTTCCGAAGTTCGTCTGTGCTGCAGTGTGTGGTGGCTCGTTGAAATAGTGTTCTGATACAGCTTCGTTTGTGTGTGTTGGGATGGTTGCTGGTGTAGTTATGTATTTAGTAAGTGTTTGTTGGTTTTCTGTATACGCAGGTTTGTAGTTCTCCGTTGTCCTTTCTTTCTCCTGTGACGTTCAGGAATGCGAGTTTGTTGGCGGTTTCTTCCTCCTTCGTGAGATTTATGCCTGTGAGGGTGTTGTTGATGATGTTAAATGTCTTTACTATCTTGTTTTGGTTTGTGATGACAAAGGTGTCATCTACGTAGCGGACTCAGATGTTTGGTTTAATTGTTGGTAGGGGTGTTTGTTCTAGTCTTTGCATTACCGCTTCTGCTATGAATCCTGACAGCGTAGATCTCATGGGTGTGCCATTGGTTTGCTTGTAGACTATGTTGTTGAAAGTGAAGTGGGTTGTGAGGCACAGGTCCACTAGCTTCATTATGTTTTCGTGGTAATGTGATTAATGGTTGTTGGTACGTCTGTGATGGTATCTTCTAAAAGTGTGGTAACTGTTTCCTTTGCCAGGTCAATGTTGATGATGGTGAACAGTGCTGTTATGTCGAATGAGATCATTGCTTCTTCTTCCTCTATTTTGGTGTTTTTGATGATTTTTAGGAATTCCTGGGTGGAGTGGATGGAGTGCTGTGACTCTTCTATGAGGCATTTCAGTCTTGCGTGTAGTTATTTTCCCGTCTGTAAGTTGGTGTTCCGGGTAATGAGAATATAGGTCTGAGGGGGGCTATTCACCCGTCTCTCTCCCACCTGTCTCCCCCTATCCCCCCTCTTTTACCCCCTCTCTGTCTGTTCCCCTCTCGCTCTGTCCAAAGCACTCTCCCACCCGCCTCTCTCTCTATGTCCCCCTCTCTCTGTCCCCCTCTCTCTCTCTCTCTGTCCCTCGCTCTCTCCCACCAGCCTCTCTCTGACCCCGTCACTCTGTCCTCCTCTCTCTCTGCCCCCTCACTCTGTCCCACTCATTCTGTCCCCCCCTCTTCCCCCTCTCTCTCTGTCCCACACTCTCTCCCACCCGCTTCTGTCTGACACCCACTCTCTCTGTCCCCCTCTATCTCGCCCTCTCTCTGTCCCCCTCTCTCTGTCCCCCCCCCCCGTTCCCCTCTCTCTGTTCCCCACTCTCCCTGTACCCTCCTCTCTGTCCACAACTCTCTCCATCCCCCCACTCTCTGACCCCCTCTCTAACCCCCACTCTATACCCCTCTCTCTGTCCTCCAGTCTCTGTCCCCCACACTCTGTCCCCCTCTCTCTGTCCTCCTCTCTCTGTCGCCCTCTATATCCCCCTCTCTCTGACCCCTTCTACCTCCGACTCTTTTTTGTCCCCCCCTCTCTATCCCCCTCTCTCTATGCCCCTCTCTCTATCCCGCTTCTCTCTGTCGCCCCTCTCTCTGTCCCCGTCACACTGTCCCCGTCTCTCTCCCACCGGCCTCCCTCTATCCCCCCTCTTTTACCCCCTCTCTCTCTGTTCCCTTCTCGCTCTGTCCCACGCACTCTCCCGCCCGCCTCTCTCTGACCCCCTCTCTCTACCACCCGCCTCTCTCTCTGTCCCCCTCTCTCTGTCCCCCCTTTCTCTCTCTGTCCCTCGCTCTCTCCCACCTGCCTCTCTCTGACCCCGTCACTCTGTCCTCCTCTCTCTCTGCCCCCTCTCTCTGACCGCCCCTCTGTCCCCCTCTATCTCGCCCTCTCTCTGTCCCCCTCTCTCTATCCCCCACTCTGTACCCCTTTCTCTGTCCCCCCTCTCTCTGTCCCCCTCTCTCACCCCCACTCCCTACATCCCACCACCCTCTGACCCCCTCTCTCACCCCCACTCTGTTCCCCTCTCTCTGTCCCGCTCTCTCTGACCCCCTCTATCTCCCCCTCTCTCTGACCCCCTCTACCTCCCTCTCCCTCTGTCCCCCCTCTCTCTGTCCCCCCTCTATCTCACCCTCTCTCTGACCCCCTCTACCACCCCCTCTGACACTGCCTCTCTCTGACCCCCTCTCTCTCTGTCGCCCTCTCTCTGTCGCCCTCTCTGTGCCCCCTCTATCTTTATCCCCTCTCTCTGTCCACCTCTCTCTGACCCCCTCTATCTGAGCCACTCTCAGTCCCACTCTCTCTGTCGCTCTCTCTCTACGCTCCTCTCTCTGCCTCCTCTCTCTATCCCGCCCTCTCTGTCCCCCTCTCTCTGTCCCCTCTCTCTGTCCCCCTCTCTCTGGCCCCCCTCTCTCTGTCCCCCTCTCTCTGTCCCCCTCTCTCTGTCCCCCTCTCTCTGTCCCCCTCTGTCTTTGTCCCCCTCTCTCTCTGTCCCCCTCTCTCTGTCCCCCTCTCTCTTTGTCCCCCTCTCTCTTTGTCCCCCTCTCTCTCTGTCCCCCTCTCTCTCTGTCCCCCTCTCTCTCCCCCTCTCTCTCTGTCCCCATCCCTCTCTGTCCCCATCTCTCTTTGTCCCCCTCTCTCTCTTTGTCCCCCTCTCTCTCTGACGCCCCCTCTCTGTCCCCATCTCTGTCCCCCTCTCTGTCCCCGTCTCTCTGTCCCCGTCTCTCTGTCCCCATCTCTCTGTCCCCGTCTCTCTGTCCCCGTCTCTCTTTCCCCGTCTCTCTGTCCCCATCTCTCTGTCCCCCTCTCTCTCTGACGCCCTCTCTCTGTCCCCCTCTATCTCCCCGTCTCTCTTTCCCCGTCTCTCTTACCCCGTCTCTCTTTCCCTGTCTCTCTTTCCCCGTCTCTCTCTCCAACTCTCTCTGTCCCCCCTCACTCTCCCCCGCTCCCTGTCCCCCTCTCTCTCTGTCCCCCTCTCTCTCTGACGCCCTCTCTCTGTCCCCCTCTATCTCCCCGTCTCTCTTTCCCCGTCTCTCTTACCCCGTCTCTCTTTCCCCGTCTCTCTTTCCCCGTCTCTCTCTCCAACTCTCTCTGTCCCCCCTCACTCTCCCCCGCTCTCTGTCCCCCTCTCTTCGCCCTCTGTATGCCCCCTCCCTCTCTGTTCCCCACTCTCCCTGTACCTCCTCTCTGTCCACAACTCTCTCCATCTCCCCACTCTCTGACCTCCTCTCTAACCCCCACTCTATACCCCTCTCTCTGTCCTCCAGTCTCTGTCCCCCACACTCTGTCCCCCTCTCTCTGTCCTCTCTCTGTCGCCCTCTATATCCCCCTCTCTCTGACCCCTTCTACCTCCGACTCTTTTTTGTCCCCACCTCTCTATCCCCCTCTCTCTATGCCCCTCTCTCTATCCCGCCTCTCTCTGTCGCCCCTCTCTCTGTCCCCGTCACACTGTCCCCGTCTCTCTCCCACCTGCCTCCCTCTATCCCCCCTCTTTTACCCCCTCTCTCTCTGTTCCCCTCTCGCTCTGTCCCACGCACTCTCCCGCCCGCCTCTCTCTGACCCCCTCTCTCTACCACCCGCCTCTCTCTCTGTTCCCCTCTCTCTGTCCCCCCTTTCTCTCTCTGTCCCTCGCTCTCTCCCACCTGCCTCTCTCTGACCCCGTCACTCTGTCCTCCTCTCTCTCTGCCCCCTCTCTCTGACCGCCCCTCTGTCCCCCTCTATCTCGCCCTCTCTCTGTCCCCCTCTCTCTATCCCCCACTCTGTACCCCTTTCTCTGTCCCCCCTCTCTCTGTCCCCCTCTCTCTCTGTCCCCCCCCTCTCTGTCCCCCTCTCTCACCCCCACTCCCTACATCCCACCACCCTCTGACCCCCTCTCTCACCTCCACTCTGTTCCCCTCTCTCTGTCCCGCTCTCTCTGACCCCCTCTATCTCCCCCTCTCTCTGACCCCGTCTACCTCCCCCTCCCTCTGTCCCCCCTCTCTCTGTCCCCCCTCTATCTCACCCTCTCTCTGACCCCCCTACCACCCCCTCTGACACTGCCTCTCTCTGACCCCCTCTCTCTCTGTCGCCCTCTCTCTGTCGCCCTCTCTTTGCCCCCTCTATCGTTATCCCCCTCTCTCTGTCCACCTCTCTCTGACCCCCTCTATCTGAGCCACTCTCAGTCCCACTCTCTCTGTCGCTCTCTCTCTACGCTCCTCTCTCTGTCTCCTCTCTCTATCCCGCCCTCGCTGTCCCCCTCTCTCTGTCCCCTCTCTCTGTCCCCCTCTCTCTGTCCCCCCTCTCTCTGTCCCCCCTCTCTCTGTCCCCCTCTCTCTGTCCCCCTCTCTCTGTCCCCCTCTCTCTGTCCCCCTCTCTCTGTCGCCCTCTCTCTGTCGCCCTCTCTCTGTCCCACTCTCTCTTACGCCCTCTCTCTTTCCCACTCACTCAGACCCCCTCTGTCTGACCCACTCTCTGCCCCCTTCTCTCTCCCACCCGCCTCCCTCTATCTCCCCTCTTTATCCCCCGCCCTCTCTGTCCCCCTCTCTCTGTCCCCCTCTCTCTGGCCCCCCTCTCTCTGTCCCCCTCTCTCTGTCCCCCTCTCTCTGTCCCCCTCTCTCTGTCCCCCTCTGTCTTTGTCCCCCTCTCTCTCTGTCCCCCTCTCTCTGTCCCCCTCTCTCTTTGTCCCCCTCTCTCTTTGTCCCCCTCTCTCTCTGTCCCCCTCTCTCTCTGACGCCCTCTCTCAGTCACCCTCAATCTCCCCGTCTCTCTGTCCCCTTCTCTCTGTCCCCCTCACTCTCCCCCGCTCTCTGTCCCCCCTCTCTTCACCCTCTCGCTGCCCCATCCCTCTCTGCCCCCCACCCTCTCTGTCCCCTCTATCTCTGTGCCCCACTCTCTCCATCCCCCCACTCTCTGACCACCTCTCTCACTCCTACTCTGTAACCATCTCTCTGTCCCCCTCTCTCTGTCCCCCTCTCTCTGTCCCCCTCTCTCTCTGTCCCTCTCTCTCTGTCCCTCTCTCTCTGTCCCCCTCTCTCTTTGTCCCCCTCTGTCTTTGTCCCACTCTCTCTCTGTCCCCCTCTCTCTGTCCCCCTCTCTCTTTGTCCCCCTCTCTCTTTGTCCCCCTCTCTCTCTCTGTCCCCCTCTCTCTCTGTCCCCCTCTCTCTCCCCCTCTCTCTCTGTCCCCATCCCTCTCTGTCCCCATCTCTCTTTGTCCCCCTCTCTCTTTGTCCCCCTCTCTCTCTTTGTCCCCCTCTCTCTTTGTCCCCCTCTCTCTCTGTCCCCCTCTCTCTCTGACGCCCCCTCTCTGTCCCCATCTCTGTCCCCCTCTCTGTCCCCGTCTCTCTGTCCCCGTCTCTCTGTCCCCATCTCTCTGTCCCCGTCTCTCTGTCCCCGTCTCTCTTTCCCCGTCTCTCTGTCCCCATCTCTCTGTCCCCCTCTCTCTCTGACGCCCTCTCTCTTTCCCCCTCAATCTCCCCGTCTCTCTGTCCCCGTCTCTCTGTCCCCGTCTCTCTGTCCCACTCTCTCTGTCCCCCCTCACTCTCCCCCGCTCCCTGTCCCCCTCTCTCTCTGTCCCCCTCTCTCTCTGACGCCCTCTCTCTGTCCCCCTCTATCTCCCCGTCTCTCTTTCCCCGTCTCTCTTACCCCATCTCTCTTTCCCCGTCTCTCTTTCCCCGTCTCTCTCTCCAACTCTCTCTGTCCCCCCTCACTCTCCCCCGCTCTCTGTCCCCCTCTCTTCGCCCTCTCTCTGCCCCCTCCCCCTCTGTCCCCCACTCTCTCTGTCCCCTCTATCATTGTGCCCCACTCTCTCCATCCCCCCACTCTCTGACTCCCCTCTCACCCCCACTCTGTAACCATCTCTCTGTCCCACTCTCTGTGTCCCCCTCTCTCTCTGTCCCCCTCTCTCTGTCCCCCCCTCTGTCCCGCGCTCTATCCCACCCGCCTCTCTCTGTCCCCCTATCTCTGTCCCCCTCTCTCTGTCGCCCTCCCTCTGCCCCCTCTCTCTGTCCCCCTCTCTCTGACCCCCTCTGTCTGACCCACTCCCTGTTCCCCACCCACCTCTCCCTGTCCCACTCTAATTGTCCCCCTCTCTCTGTTCCCCTCTCTCTGTCCCCCTCTCTATGTCCACCTCTCTCTGTCCGCCTCTCTCTGACCTTCTCTATCTGACCCACTCTCTGTCCCACTCTCTCTGTCGCCCTCTCTCTCTGACCCTCCCTCTCCCACCCGCCTTTCTCTCACCCCCGCTCTCTTCTCCCCCCGTCTGTCGCCCTCTCTCTGTCCACTCTCTCTGCCCCCTCTCTCTCCCACCCGCCTCCCTCAATCACGCCTCTTTGTCCCCCTCTCTCTCCCCCTCTATCTCTGTCCCGCTCTCCCTCCCACCCGCCTCTCTCTGACCCCCTCTCTCTCACACACGCCTGTCTCTCTGTCCCCCCCTCTCTGTCCCCCCCTCTCTGTCCTGCGCTCTATCCCACCCGCCTCTCTCTGTCCGCCTCTCTCTGTCGCCCTCCCTCTGCCCCCTCTCTCTGTCCCCCTCTCTCTGACCCCCTCTGTCTGACCCACTCTCTGTCCCCCACCCGCCTCTCTCTGTCCCCCTCTCTCTGTCCCCGTCTCTCTCTGTCACCCTCGCTCTGTCGCCCTCCCTCTGCCCCCTCTCTCTGTCCCCCTCTCTCTCTGTCCTTCTCCCTCTATCGGCCCTGTCTGTCCCCCTCTCTCTCTGTCCCCCTCTCTCTCTGTCCCCCACTCTCTCTGTCACGTCTCTCTCTGTCCCCTACTCTCTCCATCCCCCCAATCTCTGATCCCCTCTCTCACCTCCACTTTATACCCCTCTCTCTGTCCCACACTCTCTGACCCCCACTCTCTTTCGCCTCTCTCTGTCCTCCTCACTCTGTCGCCCTCTATCTCCCCCTCTCTCTGACCCCCTCAACCTCTGACTTTTTCTCTCCCCCTCTCTCTATCCCCCTCTCTCTATCCCCCTCTCTCTGTCGCCCTTCTCTTCCCCCCCTTTGTCCCCTCTCTCCCTGTCCCCCTCTCGCTCTGTCTCACGCACTCTCCCACCTGCCTCTCTCTGACCCCCCTCTCTGTCCCCCTCTATCTCGCCCTCTCTCTGTCCCCCTCTCTCTGTCCCCCCTCTCTCTGTCCCCTCTCTCTCTGTCCCCTCTCTCTCTGTCCGCCACTCTCTCCATCCCCCCACTCTCTGAACTCCTCTCTCACCCCCACTCTGTACCCCTCCTCTCTGTCGCCCACTCTCTGCCCCCTCTCTCTGTCCCCCACCTCTCTGTCCCTCTCTCTCTCTCTCTCTGTCCCCCTCTATCTCGCCCTCTCTCTGTCCCCCTCTCTCTGTCCCCCTCTCTCTGTCCCCCTCTCTCTGCCTCCCTCCCTCTGCCCCTCTCTCTCTGTCCCTCTCTCTCTGTCCCCCCTCTCTCTCTGTCACCCCCTTACTCTGTCTCCCCCCCTCTCTCTGTCCCCCTTCTCTCTGCCCCCCTCTCGCTGTCCCTCTATCTCTGTCCCCCTCTCTCTGTCCCACCCTCAGTGTCCCCCCTCTCTCTTCCCCCCAACCGTCTCTTTCCCCCCCTCTCTCTCTGTCCCCCTCTCTCTCTATCCCCTCTCTCTCTGTCCCCTTTCTCTCTTCGCCCTCTCTCTCTATCCCCTCTCTCTCTGTCCCCCCTCTCTGTCCCCCCCCCGTCCCCCCCTCTCTGCCCCCCCCTCTCTGTCACCCCCTCTCTGTCCTACTCTCTCTCTCCTCCTCTCCCTGTCCACCTCTCTCTGCCCCCCCTCTCTGTCCCCTCCTCTCTCACCCCCACTCTGTCCGCCTCTCTCTGCCCACCTCTCTCTGCCCATCTCTCTCTGCCCCCCTCTCTCTGTCCCTCTCTTTTGTCCCCCTCTCTCTCTGTCCCCCACCCTCTCTCTCCCCCTCTCTCTGTCCCCCACGTTCTCTGTCCCCTCTCTCTCTGTCCCCCCCCCTCCATCCCCCCACTCTCTGACCCCCTCTCTCACCCCCTCTCTGTACCCCTTTCTCTGACCCCCATTCTCTTTTCCCCTTTCTCTGTCGCCCTCTATCCCCCCTCTCTCTGACCCCCTCTACCTCCGCCTTTTCCGTTCCCCTCTCTCTGACCCCCTCTATCTCCCCTTCTCTCTGCGCTGCTCTCTCTGCCCCCCTTTCTCTGTGCCCCTCTCTCTGTCCCCCTCTCTCTGTCCCCCCTCTCTTTGTCCCCCCTCTCTCTGTCCCCCCCTCTCTCTGTCCCCCTCTATCTCCCCCACTCTCTGTGCCCCTCTCACTGTGCCCATCTCTCTGTCCCCCCCTCTCTCTGTCCCCCTCTCTCTCTGTCCTCCCCTCTCTCTGCCCCCCTCCCTCCCACCTGCCTCTCTCTTTCTCTCTCTCTCTGTTCCCCCCTCTCTCAGCCCCCCCTCTCTATGCCCTCCTCTCTCCCCACCTCACTCTGTCCCCCTCTCTCTCTTACCCTCTCATTCTGTCCCATCTCCCTGCCCCCCTTTCTCTCTGTCCCCTCTCTCTCTGACCCCCTCTCTCTGTCCCTCTCTCTCTCTGTCCCCCTCTCTCTCTGTCCCCCTCTCTCTCTGTCCCCCTATATCTCTGTCCCTCTCTCTCTGTCCCCCTCTCTCTGACCACCTCTATCTCCCCCACTCTCTGTCCTCTCTTTATGTCACCCTCTCTCTGCCCTCCTCTCTCTGTCCCCCCTCTCTGTCCCACCTCTATCTGTCCCCTCTCTCTCTGTCCCCCTCTCTCTCATCCCCTTTATCTCCCGCACTGGCTGTCCCCTCTATCTGTCTGCCTCTCTCTCTCTCCCCCCCTCTCTCCCCTTCTCTATCTCCCCCCCTCTCTCCCCCCTCTTTCTGACCCCCCTTTCTCTGTCCCTCTAACTCTGTCGCCCTCTCTCTACGCCCTCTCTGTCACCGTCTCTCTGTCCCCCTCTCTCTCTGTCACGCTCTCTCTCTGTCACGCTCTCTCTCTGTCACGCTCTCTCTGTCCCCCTGTCTCTGATTCCCCTCTCTCTGTCCCCCTCTCTTTCCCACCCGCCTCTCTCTGTTCCCCGCTCTCTGTCCCCCTCTGACTGTCTCCATCTGTCTGTCCCCTTCTCTCTGTCCCCCTCTCTCTCCCACCCGCCTCTCTCTCACCCCCGCTCTCTGCCCCCCTCTGTCTGTCACCCTCTCTCTGCACCCCCCATCCCCCATCCGCTTCCCTCTATCCCCCCTATTTGGCCCCCTCTCTCTCTGCACCCCCCTCTCTCTATCCCACGCTCTCTCCCACCTGCCTCTCTCTGAACCCCTCTCTCTCTCCCACCTGCCTCTCTCTCTGTCCCCCTCTTTCTGTCCCCCCTCTCTCTGCCCCCTCACTCTCTCCCCTCTCTCTCTCCCCCCTCTCTGCCCCCCTCTGTCACCCTCACTTTCTGTCCCCCCCTCTCTCTGTCCCCCACTCTCTGTTCCCCACTCTCTCTGTCCCCTACTATTTCCATCGCCCCACTCTCTGACCCCTTCTCTCACCCCACTCTGTACCTTTCTCTTTCTGTCCCCCACTCACTGACCCCCACTACCTGCCCCTCTTTCTCTCCCCCTCTCCCTCACACCCGCCTCTCTCTTTCTCCCTCTCTCTGTTCCTCCATCTCTCTGCCCCCTCTATCTGCCCCCTCTCTCTCTCTCTGCTCCCCTATTTCTGTCCCCTTCTCTCTCTGTCCCCTTCTCTCTCTGACCCACTCTCTCTCTGACCCCCTCTCTCTGTCCACTCTCTCTGCCCCTCTCTCTCTGTCCCCTCTCTATCCCCTTCTATATCCCCCACTCTCTGTGCCCCTCTCTCTGTCGCCCTCTCCCTGTCCCCCCTCTCCCTCCCACAGACCTCTATCTATTCCCCTCTCTCTGTTCCCCTCTCTCTCTGCCCCCCTCATTCTGTCCCACTCTCTCTGCCCCCTTCTCTCTCTATCCCCTTTTCTCCCTCTCCACCCCTTC